>NW_023425529.1:184026354-184626354 GCF_014108245.1 Pipistrellus kuhlii
CTGGGCAGTGGGTGCGGCTTGAGGTCCCCTGTCAAGCCCCATGAGGTGGGGGGCACAGCCTGAAGTGCCCCTTGCCCTGGCCAGGCGACATGCAGTCTCAGGTCCCTACTGTCCAGCTGTGATGTTACAGAGTCTGGGCTAATTTGCATATTCTGCTATTATATACATAATCTCTTTTAAATATAATAAGACAACTCTGAGTAGGTTATAACTTTCAAAACATAATGCCAATATGTAAATGAAGTGAACAAAATATTGATATAATTTCCCTCAGGGAAGAAACACTGTTGATGTTCTTTTGTTTCTCCAGAGTCCTTACTCCAGGAGTTGGCCACAGGGTATGCCATGCAATCAATGTTAGTTAAGGGAAATTCTATGTAAGAATAAGAAGCTAATGGAAGGGGAACAAAATCATAACAGGAAATAGTATGTAAAATGCTCTATAAATAAAAATGTTTCATCAATTTGAAGCTTTAATCTAATAAATGTTTATAGGTCATTCAAAATGACAGTCATAAAATTAATATGACTTTACTGTATCTTCGTAAAAGATTGTAGGGTATCTTTATAATCATTTTTGTCATAAACCTAATATACTTTATGCATTTACTCACTTAGACAAGGTCTGGTTTTCCCATTTATAAATTGAGACGTCTCCTTTTTTGTTTTCAGAGCTCTGCCCTATGTTTATTTGGTAGAACAAATACTTGTTTGCATAGGAGGGACAAGACAAAGGAGTATCCAAAACAGAGAAATGGGTTGATGGATAGCAGCTTTCGCTCCGTGTGGCTCATACAACCACCATCTGTCTTTACCTTTTCTGTTGGAAAAATGCCACCCATAAACCACTGCAGCTTCCTCACCACTGGCTGTGATAGACATGGGTGGCTTTCCAGGCATGACAATGAACACAGAGTAACTTCAGACCCACTTTCATAAAGATAGTAAGTGGGGGAGACAACTCAGAATCCACTTCTTCATGGGTAGCACATGAAGCTTCTCAATCAGGCAGCTTATGGTCAGAAATAAACATGTATGTGTGCATGCACATACACATGCACAAATCAATTATTTTATTATTGGACAAGGCTGGTAAATGTAAGCAAGACATGTAAAGAGAAAACAGTACTATATAGTACAGGCTAAAGAAGAAGGGGTAGAGTTGAAATGAGAGAAGGAGAACTGAGAGACCAATATAATATGTACAAGAATTCCTATTCTGGAATTAAAAGCAATCCACATAACAGAAACAAGTTATCCAGGTGAGCTTCAAGCTTCAGAAGAGCTTAATAGGAACATAAAATTCATAAGAGCCTTAAATGATAAGACAAAACAATAGAGTATACAAAGGGAAAAGAATTAGCCCAGATTTAAACACACACACACACACACACACACACACACACACACACACACCCCAAAATATTTGTGTATCAAATTGGATTAAAATGATAGATTTCATTTTAAGGACCTCAGAAGCTTTAAAAATCCCAACATCTTGATTGCCTCACTATTCATTGACTTAATAGTTCTGGGGCACAGCCTGTGCCCTGAGATTTTAAAACCTTCACAGGTGATTCTACTGTGCAGACAGCATTGGGAATCATGGAATCAGGACCACACAAATATATGGTTGACATGAATGAGAACTCAGATAATTGAAAGGATGACTTAAAACTTTAGTAAATGGAAAGGAAAGCCAAAAAATGAGAACAACCAGAAGGTTAAGGTTCAGGCATTCCGATAGAGACAACAAATCATTCACAAGAGGCAGGATTGGGTGAGAGAGAAGAATCAGCATCATCAGAGTTCAAAATACCATTTTTGTTGGGAAGTATGGTACAATCCTATTACAGCCAACCCAAGTTAGCAGAAAGAGGAAAAGTAAAAAAAACAAACAAATAGCTGAAACCGGTTTGGCTCAGTGGAGAGAGCATTGGCCTATGGACTGAAAGGTCCCAGGTTTGATTCTGGACAAGGCAAGGACATGTACCTGGGTTGTGGGCACATCCACAGTGGGGGGTGTACAGGAGGCAGTTGATCGATGTTTCTCTCTTATTGATGTTTCTAACTATCTATCCCTCTCTCTTCCTCTCTGTAAAAAATCAATAAAATATATATTTTTAAAAACCCACAAAATAAAAAATAAAAAAACACACAAGGAAACAGGACCAATAAACCATGCTTGAAAAACCCAGTCAAAGTCTTTGACTGATTAAACCAAGGCAAGCACCTCAAACTTGACTGTGAGCACCAATTCCATATGTATGGAAATCTAAGATTGAGAAAGAAAATATGGGTATAACAAAAGTTTTATTTTACTTTACCAATAAAAACAAGGATAAAGTAAAAGCAATATAACATCTCACTATCTCACAGATTTTCCACCCCTGGACATTCCAGTCACTTTACTATAAATAATATTTTTCTGCACTTTGTGGAAGAGGGGTTGGCAAACTGGTTCTTGTAAAGGGCCAGAGAGTAAATATTTTATGCTCTGTGGGCTGTTAACTTCCTCGTCACAACTTCTCAGCTCTGCTATTGTGGCAAAAAGCAGCCATAGACAATCTGTGCATCTGTTAAAACAAAGCCTTATTTATAGAATCTGGGATTTGTATTTATATATATTTGTGTGTCATGAATACTACATAGCATTTTTTTCAACCATTTGTAAATGTAAAAACCACTGTTAGCTGGTGGGTCTTATTAGAACATTAAGTGGGCCAGATTCAAACCTACAGCTGTAGTTTGCCAGCCTGTATTTGAGAGCAGTGCCTTTCACATTCAGCACCACTCACATTCTGGGTTGGAGAATTCTTCACTATGGAAAACTGTCCCGTGCATGGCAGTTCCTTTAGCAGCATCTCTGGCCTGCACTCGCTAGATGCCTATAGCACCTGTTTTGACAGTGCCAGTGAGTTCTGGCTAAGAACCACTGGTCTCAACTATTATCAACCGTATAGGCATTAAGCAAAGATATTTCCAAGTGTAAACGTTATCAGCAGAGAATTCAGAGGTCCTTTTCCCTCCACCTGAGCACTATCTTCATAAGCGCATAATCCTATATAATAAAAGGGTAATATGCAAATTGACCAAAGGGCAGAAGAACCAGTTGCTATGACATGCTCTGACCACCAGGGGGCAGACTCTCAAAGCAGGAGCTGCCCCCCAGTGATCAATGCACTTCCACAGGGGGAGCATCACTCAGCCACAGGCTGGGATGATGACTGGTGAGTGTGCTGTTGGTGGAAGGAGCCTCTCCAGCCTCCGGGGTAGTGCTGAATATGGCCTAAGGATGTCCAACTGACGAAGGACCTAGGCCAGATGGGGAGCGGGCCTAAGTCATGAGTCAGATATCCCCAGAGTATTAAAGGGTGCAGGCTGGGCTGAGGGGCCCCCTCCCCAAGTGCACAAATGTCATGCACTGGGCCTCTAGTGTACTATAATGGCTTTAGCTGCCTTCTCTAACACTTAGATACATTAACTATCATAAATCACCACCACCCTCCCCTCACACCACCCCTGCTTTTCTAACTTCACTGGAACCACTGTCAAGTCAGTCCTCCAAACTATACTGTTTATTATGAGATTCCATGAACCTTTTAGGCACATTGACATAAATTAAAATTAAGTAAGTTTCACCATTGAAAATATGAAAGAAATGGATGCTGATGATTTAGCAAAGCCATGCATATTGCCTCCAGTGTGAGCAAAGAATTCCTATCAATATTAGTTTCAGGTACAAACCTATAAAGAACAAAATGGTTTAAGTGCTATCAGTTCTGAATTTTAGCAGTTTTCTGATATATTCAGCAAACATGATTTTTTTATTGGGGCATAACTGACCTACAATATCCTATTAGTTTCAGGTGTACATCACAGTGATTCAATATGTATTATACATTATGAAATAATTCCCATGATAAGTCTAGTTACCATCTGTCACCATACAAAGTTATTACAATATTATTGACCATGTTCCCTCGGCTGTCCATGATTTTGAGTAAGATTTCAAATGTCTGATGAAATCAAGAAATGTAAACACACAAAGAGAATCCTGTTTCTCAATGAAAGAATTTAAGAAAAAATACAAAACTGATTAAAATGCAGAAGACAAGTTTCATTTGCATGTGTTCATGTATGTATATTTCAAGAGTGAATTTGTGTGTGTTTCTCGTGATTCCAAATGACTTCAAAAGTAAAATATCAGTGCTAAATAATTGCTTCTTTATTAGCATAATATATATTTGGTATCAATAATTCAGCTGACTTCCCCTTCTTTGTTGTTTTTATCTTTATGGGCGCATAACTTGTTAAGTGGCTTTATGTTTTAAGTTTGACTCTCATTCAATCATACATGCACAGATGAAAGATTCTATTTATGAATCTCTTTAGTATTAGTTAAGAAGACTATGTTCTGGGCGTTGTTCTTAGTTCTGTTGACCACAATAAGTTATAGAGAACTATCAGTACCCTCCAGTAGAGATAGTCATTGGGATATCACCATAAAAGTCTGCCAGTTTAAGATCAGTCGTAATATTTACTTAAAATGACAGCCATTTCTCTTCCCTTTCCAATTCCACTCCCTGTAATAAAATGAAAAAAAAAAAGTTCCAATTTTTCTTTTCTTTCTCACCCAGCTACTAGAGATTCCCTTTAATGTTTGATGATTGAGTGATTAGCAGTGTTTAGGCTACCTAGGTCCTATGTGGGCTACTGGGGAAAATAGCAATATGAACATAGTAAAATCCATAAGAAAAAAAATCAGTCAAAACTTTGTGATGCCAAAATATGCCACTTTAATAACTTAAAATAAACATATTTCCTTTTGAAATAGTTCTTGTAATGTCAATATGACCTCTGGGACCTGCTTCAGGGAGAGTTATTCTCCAGAGGTAGGTGGAGTCCAAGTGTATATTTTATGCATAATTTATGGAATCTAAGAGTTCCCCTCAGTAATTCTCCAGAATTTAGGAATAATTGAGGTCCACATGGAATCTGCTGGGTGAGGGAACCCACCAAAATGAGGAAAATGTAACAAAATTTTAAACTGTGGTTCTATGGACAGTGAAAATCAATGATGGGAAAATGGACCATTTTTTCCTCAGAAATTTTTTACTGTTCACTGAATCAATTCCACCTGCTAATGGTTGTGAACTTGGCATATTTTCCATGTTGGTAAATCTTTCGGTGTTAGTTATGATCACCTGCTATAAGCTGGCAACTCTACTCTGGTTGTCTTGGTGATGAGACACCAGATTTCAAACTGAAACTCAATCTCAATGATTTTTTTTTTTAGAACAAAACAGAGGTTTCAGGCTCCTGCTGATTGATCATGATGCCCTCCAGCTGAACATGGGTGTAGCTTCAAAGTTCCTTTTCAATAGAGGGTTCTAGGCAGCTGCACTGAATCAATTAGAATTGGTCTGTGAGATAAAAGCACTTTCCCCATTTTGAAGATATAGTAGATTAGCATTCTGGTACCACTGAGTTTAGTGTAATGGTTATGAAAAAAAAATCCTTTTACCATATACTTACAAAAAATATGGGGATGATTCATTGATAAATACAATTGGTTTTTGCCTGAGGGAATTTAAAGTCAAGTACAAAAGAAGGCACACATGATTACTAATACCTGTGATACAGTGTGTTAAATGCTCATCTGTAGACATTTATGCTTAGTGGAGATGATCAAAAGAAAGGGGAGATGACATGTATTTAGAAGACTTCACAGAAGTAAAGTTAGATATGAGAGAGATTTTATGAATTGGACTAAAGGCTGAGTATTGAAAACATAGAAAATATGTAAGAGTAAAGCATCACTGTGGATACTTTGGGATGACTAGGATGGAGATGCCATAGTATGTGAGGATCCACAATGGAGCCTAGTTAAAGGAAGGCAACAGGCAACAAGCATATATAAATGGCATGCAAATGGACCATTTTTAGAAGCAGGAGGATAACCATGATATTTTAATTTATATAATGTATTATTCCTGAAAAGATTATAAAAGACAGTCTTAAGAGGCATAACAATAGAGACTGGAATCACGTTAGAGGTTATTATCACAGTCTAAGGAAGACATATTGTTTTATCTTGAAGAAATAGGAAGGATAAAGTAGAATGGATTGACTTGAGAAGAATTTAATTCATCAAGGTAGCTAATGTATTCTTGGAATGAGGGGGAGAGATAAATCTAGAATGAAAAGTTTTTATCATGTGTAATTGAGTGGGCAATAAAATAATTAACTAAGGAAGACTAATATAATGATAAAATCTGAGATCCAGAGTAAGGGAGAGAAGCATGACAAATTCACTGTTCAACATGACCACTTTAAGATACTGAGACTCATCAAAGGAGAACACCAAATGAAAAATGGGTTTACAGACTTGGACTCTGGTCTGATTGTTTTGCTACAGAATTACTTAGGTAAAACAGCAATTTGAAGGTTAAGAGAAAAAATGGAATATATGACCAAAATTTCCAATAGAAAGCAGATTTTCAATAAGAAAGAAATGTTGATGAGAAGTCAATTAATAGGGGGAAAAAATAGCCTACCTAGAACTTACTAAAAATTCACTGGTAATCTTAGCTAGAGATATTTCTCTGAGAGTTAGGAGGTAGAACAGACAGAGGATTTAATGAGATATGAAGCAGATGGTTCACTGGAGCCATGATGAAAATTAGGGTGTTTTGTGATGAAAGCCACAGCAACCAAAAAAGTAGGTTTTCTACGAGCTGACATGACATTGCAATAATAGGAATTCAGAGGTAATACACACTTCACCATTATTTAATTCATCAGGACATTTCTCTTCGATCTTTGCATCTTCAGCAGGTGTCATCCTAAGACTGGTTCGCCCATGGCTTGAAGAGGGATTGAGCACAAGATTCTTCATTTACATTCCAGAAAAGAGCTGGATAGACCAAAAGCCAAGCCATTCGCTTTTGTTAGGCAAACTTCAGAAACATGTCTAGCCCTATACTGATTCCAATAACCAGGGAAAATCCAGGTGCTACTAAACAGAATCCACCTATGAGGACGGGCCTCATGGGTAGCTGAACTAAATTAGAGTTTCAGCAGAAACAAAGAGTTAGAGAGGCAAGAAAGGTGTCCTCTGTAAGGACACTGAAGAGGGTTCAGCCCACAGACTAGGAGCCAAAGGGCAAAGACGTACAAGTGACAGCCGAAACCGGTTTGGCTCAGTGGATAGAGTGTTGGCCTGGTGGACTGAAAGGTCCCAGGTTTGATTCTGGTCAAGGGCATGTACATTGGTTTTGGGCACAACCCCAGTAGGGGGAGTGCAAGAGGCAGCTGATTGAGGATTCTCTCTCATCTATGTTTCTAACTTTCTATCCCTCTCTCTTCTTTTCTGTAAAAAAAATCAATAAAATATATTTTTTAAAAAGACATACAAGTGACATTATAATGTTAAGCTTTTGCCTTTTTCCTTCTTTTGCCTATTATTGCTTTGCGAGGTATGAGCATGTTTCTATGCTGAAGGAATGTGTTAGGGAGGGAGAAGTTGAGAGGGAGAAACAGAAAATGGAATGGAGCCCAGGATGACAAGAATTAATGGAATTAATACCACAGATAGAGAGATGACTTACAGCGGAGAAGGCATTGGCAGGTCCATATGTTTAGTGTTTGGGGGTAAGTTGGGGCTGAAGTTGAGAGACTTTACTCAGGAGGGCCCTTTATTTCCCTGTAAGTAGGAGAGGCAGAGGTCATTTGGCAAGAATGCGGAACAAGTGGGTGCTAAACTAGAGTTTGTAAGACAAGTTCTCTTTTCTGCTTCCTCTTGTCATCCTTTTCCCAGCTCTAGGTCAGTGCCAGCTGGCTGGCCTCAGCCCTCCATAGGTGCTCCCTGGCCCGCCCTGCCTTGCAATCGTGCTCCAGCGCCGCTTTGGTGCTATCACTGTTAATCCCTGCCCTTGTCTGTCTGCTTTCTCGCCTGCTGCCCACCCCAATCCCCTGCCCTTTGTCTCTCCGGCTTCCCCTCTGTGCTCTGTGCTCACATCCATATTTCTCTGCTGTCTTCTGTCATGACCGTTGACCCCGTTGTCTAAGAGAAAGCCAAAAATTCCATCTGAAGAGGATGACCATAATTTTATATCTAAATAGCTTAGTGCAAAGGAAAAAAAAAAGGGAGGCAGATACTAATAAGAGATAGCAAAAAAAAAACAAAAAAACAATGCAACATGAGTAACTTTTAAAATTTCTGTCATGGATATATTATTAGGTAGCAGTTGGTTAGTATCATACATATATTTGTCTCTCTATAAAAGATAGTAAGGTATTTATTAACTCAACTTGAAATTATGAAGGTTAAAATCAAATTCCATTTCAAAGCAATGCAATCATTACATTAGGTAATTATCTAATGTTTTTATTTTCCTCATCAGTTCATAACTTTTAATTACTCCAAATTAATGACATCTCATGTCAGTAACTTCCCCCTTTGCTAAAATATTTTCCAATAGAACAGGAAAATGTTTGTCTATTTTACATAGGGTTTTTGCTGGTGCATATTCCACTATTCACTATGACATAGAAACAGCTTTATTTTCACTTCCATAAAGTGTTTTTGAAATAGACAAAACACTGAGTTTCGGAGTGAGCCAATTTTGCTTTCTTTTTGTGGGAAACAGACACAGCCTTCTTCTCCTGTAGTAAGAGCCTGACCTACATACATGGTGAGCAGCTGTGGTTTTCTCATTTTCCCCAGTGAGAACAGAAGTATCTGCACCCCCCTGTCCTTCTGCCACCATCAAAGGGGGGAAAAATGATCACAGAAGCTTTGAATACAATTTCTGTTGAGCTTGTTTTTCTCCCCACCTTAGGTGACCAGATCGATAAGACAGTCCAGCAGCTGAGAGAAAAAAAAAATCAGATGACTGGAACACCGCCAGGGGCAGTTTCTCTGGTTCAGCAAGAGTCTATTATGATATTACAGAATTTAACATAAATGGTCTATAAGGAGACAGTCATAAGTCAATACGTTTTAAGGGGCAAATGCAAATATTAAAAATGACTCATAACAATACTAATGTCAGAATCACTCTTCCAAAAAAAAAAAAAATCCAATATGGTATATTTGACTTTTCGAGGCCATGTGGGGTTTCCCGCCTTTACAAGCGATATGTCTTCATGGACACTAATTAGTAAATGATAAAACTACCCTGTGGCCAGTCTACCTGTGGACCACAGGCTAAGATGACTGCTCATTGGCTCAAACCCTTGACAAGGAGCTGCTTGTGCTAAGAGGTGGCCCTCCATCCTGTCTGCATGAGGGATGCAGCTTCTGAAATTCGGCCAGCTCTCAGCAAGAATGGGGCACTGACATGGCCAGCCTCCTCCATTCCAGGAAACACACCGATCCATCCAGGTATCATTTATTAAAAAGCATTTGCTGAGCTGGTGCAATGGGAAAGGCATCTTACATATCAGCAAATCACAAGATCACAGGGAGGTGGGGAACTTCAGAGCTTGACTCTTAGCTTGGAAGGTGCCTGAACATCTTATTTATTTGACTTTTATTATTTTTATAAAATTTAACTCAGTTCTTGCCTTTTCTCCTCCACCACTCCTCCCTCCTCCAAAAATTCCAGAGAGGTGTCTGTCTTTCTTATATGTCTTTATGTCTTTATGTTCTGATCTTTACTATAATTTGTACTGTAAATGACAACAATAGGAACTACAACAATCAATATGTCAGGTACAGCAATAATTGCTCTCTTTTATTGAATTATTGCAACAACAGTTCTTATCCCTATTAAGACCGCCTCTCCTTTACTATGTCACTGTACTTTTGGACATGGGACTCAGAGTGTTTATTCCTTATGAGACAAGCCATTCTTCAACTACTAGGCACAGCAAACTATCCTAGGACAAGTAGCTTCATCAAGGAGGCTTTTGTTCATGCCTTTGGTGACCACATCAAAACCTATAGGAAAACAAGCAGCCCAGCCTTCTTATAATTTCCAACTTGAACTGATCAACTACCTTTCTTTGAATCCAAGTGTCCCTCAGAGTCGTGCTATCTTACCTTATATGCCTACTTAGTTTAGTGACTTTAAAAAGATGTCCCCAATTTATTAAACTATATTGATAAAACTTTATTAGCCTAGAATTTGAGGCCATTAAGGGAGCCACTATTAGTTACTGAATGGCTTTTAAACATATTGAATTATTGAATATTGATAACCATCCCATGAAATGTATGCTAATATCCTCATTTTACATAAGAGGAAACTGAGGCACAGTCAGGCAAAACACCCTGTTTTGTTTTCACAACAGAAAGTGGCCCAGACACTAGGGCCTTATGATTCTACACCTTTAGCTCTCTTCATCTTTAATCTATGTTCCTTGCCTCTCCATCCTGCAAAACTTACCGTAGATTTTAATGTCCTTATTTAATGAATAAAGTTGCATGCTATTTCCAGACTCACCGCACAAAGAAGTTCCTTGAGCCCCAGCCAGTTTTGCTCAGTGGATAGTGTCAGCCTTCAGATCTAAGAGTCAAGGGCATATGTCCTGGTTGCGGGCTTGATCCCCAGAAAGGGGCACGCAGGAGGCAGCCAATCGATGATTCTCTCTCATTATCATTGTTTCTATTTCTCTCTCTCTTTCCCTTCCCCTCTGAAATCAATATAAATATATATTTTAAAAAAAAGAAATTCCTTGAAGGCAGAGTCCTGTGACTCACTGATGTATGCATATAGTTCTAAATGCAAGAGTGAGTTCATACATATCAACCACTCCCCAATAATTATAACAGTTTTCATCCAACTTGCACTCATCTATTTGAAACAAATATTCTGGAGAAAGAAAGGTTGGCTCATCCTAGAAAACCTTCAAGAATGCTAACCCCCTTAACTTTTCAGTATCTTCAAGAAAGGAAGTCTGCTTCTGTGGACTCAAATTTGAAAACAATAAACATCTGGTAAAAAGTACAGGACACTAAATTAAAAGTTTTATAATAAGGATTAACTCTACAAGCACAGAAAACCATATACCTATCCATCCTATAAGGGAAAGTACACTGTTTTCTTGGAGGTACCATAAAGTAATTATGAATAAATATTGCATGGAGACATGTACCCACAATATAAGATTTGATATTTCCTTGAACAGAAAAGAAAGTCATTCTTAATATTGCTCATATTTAATGTTCAATTTTCTGCATCAACTATATATGCATAATATGCATACATTATTTTATTCTATATAGTATTTACATATATAAAAATAATACATATATAATAATGATAAGTGGGACTATTTTAAAAGATATATCCATTTAAAATTTATATCTAATGTTTTTTTAATGATCTTAAGTGGACAGTTATAGCATTTTTGTTGCTATGAAAAATGATTTTAAGAATATCTCCACAATGTACATTCTTCAGACAGTTTAAAATGTTGTTAATAAGCAATTAAAGTATCTTTGATATTCAGACACTGAATCCATTTGTGGAAGATATGTCCCTTATAATGTTTTAGAATGTGCATTATATCTACTTCATTCTCATTCTAGGAATAATGCCAAAATTCTTTCTCCAAAGAGGAAAAAAATAAGAGGCATAAATAATGTCTTGCAACAGAATAAAAAACTTTGCTGAGGCATAAGAACAGTTTTGTAAAAACCAAGGCTAGTTTTTTGGAATTCAAACATCTACTGTTTAATCTCAAAAAGTGATAACTTGTATTAAGTGTACATTTTACTCTTTTTGAAATAATAGAAAATGGAATTTTGAGTTTAAAACCTTACTATTGGCCCAAGTAAGCAGTCCTTGATTTTCATCACTTAAATATTGGACAAACACATGCTCTCATTACATTTTCTACTTAGATGCTATTCTTCATGAGAGACACTTTTCATAGTATTACCATTCTCAGGGGCAGAACCCCACAAAATTCTTGTTTGAATGACTTAACATATACTATTAAATAATCATTTCTTTCAATTCTACCAAGAAAAAAAGGCAGTCCTGGTGTAACAAACAGTGTTCAGTAGAAGTGGGGGTAATGCAAGGAAGGTGCTTGCCTGTCAGTCCAGTCTGGAGAACAGAGGGTTGGCGAGGGGCGTGGACCCCAGTGCAAGCCCTTGAAAGTTTGAGAATGCATAGTCCCTAAACAAAGAGTTCACTTTGTCATGTGCTCCCCTTCTTCTTGGTCTCACTTGCTCCATGGCCACACGGACCCTACATCCAATGGACTGCAACTGGGAATGCATGGGAAACTGGCCAGATGCTGGACCAGACTGTGCTTTAATATGGAAGAGAAACCCTGGGCACTGGCCTTAACTCTGGTCCTGTTGGAGGCAAGACTGGACTTTTTCCATGGTGGGATGAATGATGATCAGACCTTGATGGGAACTCCCTTAACTTTACATCATCAATAAAGCTCGCCACAAGACCTCATCCTTCCAAGGGGACCTCATGACACTCCAAGAACTTCATTTCCACCAATAATAGTTGGAGGAAAGTGCAAATTCCTCCCTGAACCACAGGATGTCCCCTTCATCTGGGATTGGACATTTTGCTGTAGTTGCAAAAATAATAGGGCTGATGCGTCTAGGGCTGATGCGTCTAGGGCAGTGGTTCTCAACCTTTCTAATGCCTCAAACCTTTAATCCAGCTCCTCATGTTGTGGTGACCCCCAACCATAAAATTATTTCCATTGCTACTTCATAACTGTAATTTTGCTACTGTTATGAATAGTAATGTAAATATATGTTTTCTGATGGTCTTAGGTGACCCTGCTAGTAGTTCTCAACCTGAGGGTCATGAACTTCTGTAGAGCCTAAAACCATCAGTAAACACAGATATTTACATTAGAAAGGCTGAGAAACACTCGTCTAGGGTCTCTTGACTGTTTCTCAGAAGCAGTAGTGAAATAGTTGATGGGATCTGGACATTACAATTGGCTAATTGTACAGACTGTGCACACATTAGTTCATTCAGCAATTCTGAGCTGAGACCCAACAGCATCCCAAGCACTCCTGTAGATGTAAGAGTGGGGAACAAGAGTGATCAGACACCTGCTCTCTGAGCTCACAAAATACTTAGGGAGGGAGACAATGAACATGTACACACATCAATAAACACAATCATTTCTATTAGCAATTGCTTCTATAAACTAAAATAGAGGTGGTGACTTAGAGTATCTGGGAGGAAAGCCTTTTTATATAGAACTAGAGGCCCCTTACAGGAAGATTCCTGCAATAGGGCTTCTCGCTGCAGTCTCCACTGCCCTGTCTGTTTTCCTCCATTCTTCCTGCCTCACCTATTCCCCTCCCTCTCTGCAGCCCTGCTTGCTTGCTTCTTTGCTTTGCCCCCTTCTGCAAGCTTGGCTTCTTTCTATGCTGTCTTCAGTCTTCACTCTGGACTGGATATGCAGATTAACCATCATCGTGGTTGGGTTAATTTGCATACTCACCCTGATTGGCTTGTGGGTGTGGCTTGTGGGTGTAGCGTACGGTCGTTTTGCATGTTTATCTTTTAATAGAGAAGATAGTCAGGGTAGGCTCTTCCTCTTTAATGGAAGAATACATTTTAATCTGAGTGAAAATATGGATTCTCACATGCAAATGTCAAGGGGATGAGTTTTCTAGAAGAGGCTCTCTAGGGGAGTACGCATACATACATGGGGTGTGTTTCAGGACAGAAAAGTGATGTGATGTTGAGGCATGGCATGAGGGGCCTAATCCACAGCCATTGTGAGTGAGAGTCATTTATTTTATGTTGAGTGGGAAACCATCAGAGCATAGCCACCGCTTATAAGACCAAAGTTCGTGTACACAGCATCCAATAGATCTTACAACTAATATAGTGATTCATGTGGCAAACGCACTTGGTACTGCTTCTGTTCAGTAACTCACAAATCATCATAATTAGGAAGCTAGTGAACACACTGCACTCCCCCCCTCCCTTTCATTTTACCTTGCTTTTCTTTTATTTGGTAAGCTCCAAAGTAACTAGTCCTGGGGGGAGATAGGGTGATGAATAACCTCATTCAGCTCCAAGAAACAACAACAAAAAATCCACAGTTGAATGGTTCACTGCAAACAGCAAAATGGCCATTGTATAGTGGATGAGGTTTTCCTCTCTTTAGTATCCAGGCAATGACTAATGATTTTCCTCCAAAGCTCCCACTTTTAAAAGAATGAATAAGCCCCAAAGGCCTCAGAGAGATAAGTATTACTTTCCTCTTGGTAGCTTAGCTAGTGACTGAGAGGGAAAAGGAAACCAGACCATATTTCAAAGCCAAGACCCATAACCGTGATAGTAGAGACTGCACTTCTCTTCTCTTAAATCATCCAGCATCAGCAGGGTTTTTATGCACTTCTATGTATTTTTCTCTCTTCTCCATGAACTCACTCATCTCAAGTGGGCTTGCCTCAAATATGTTCCTGGGTGCCCACACAACTGCATTCCAATCTGTGTTTCCCAGAGAAAAGCCAGCTATGTGACCCAACCTACTAACAAAGATTCCTAAGGAATTGGATGGTGGGTGGTCATGTGGCACCCATAACAGGTGTACCAGACTTAGCTATTTGTTTGCATAGTTTTATTTCCTAAGGACAACTTCCCAACAGTAATAATGACAATGACCTCCTGCCAAACAATGACTTGTCTTTTGGAAGCAAAATAGGACATAAAATGCTAATGCAAGGTTCAATGCATTGCTTGGTTTCCCTTATCTCTATTAGGAAAATGCCATGGGTTAATATATGTGTGCCCCACTGAGAATTAAAGAGTAAACAAATGCTTCATGTTCATAATGAGGCTGTGGCGTTAATGTAGGAAGGTCATGCCAGATCACGGCTAATAGATGTGGCAATGTTCTTTTCCACGGTACCAAAGGGGACTCACCTCCATGATGGGCAATGCTTCGAGAAATATTTATTTGTGATGTGAAAGGGAAATAGGACTAGAGAGCATTCAGGCTGATGGAAGCCATAAATAAGGTTTCCCCACAAAGGATTAGAAAGCAAAAAAATACTTTTCTCACAAGCTCTGTCGCCTCAGAGTTCAAGGACCGGGTTAAGAGAGCGCAATATTTTGCGATGGCAGTGGAATATACTGCCCAAGTTTCATATGTTGAAGTTTGGCTTAGTTCCTGGGAGAAATTACCAGATAAAATGAACTAAATATTGGTACTGGAGGCATTTAAAAATAGTCATAGGGAGGCAAAATCCCTAAATGGAGAATACCTCCATACATTTCTTTAACTATTTATGGGCACTCACATGTTGGCTATCTTTGTGAATATGTATTTAGTAATCAAACTTCTAGTAAGTACTCTTCAAGAAATAACAGTAAAGAAATAAAAAAAATAAATACAAAGATACACATATCAGAATACTGGTTTTAGTAGTGAGATTTAGAAATAGGTAACGGATCCCACCAAACAAGATGAGTCGAGGCACTGCTGTATTTGTATAACAAAATGCTACACAGCTATTGAAAGCAATGATTTCTTCAGGTGACGGTGGGTGGGGCCATTTCCATTCTCAGCCCTGATCTCTCCTTCCAGGTCATTTAACAAGCTGACACCACATGGATGCTTTTCATCCTGTCACTCCTCCTTATCCTAGAGAAATGACCAACTCTGGTAAGTCCCTTTGGGAACAGGAAAGGGGTAAAGGAACCCAGCCTTTTCCTCTTGGGAGTAAGTTTTCCTACAGGTAGCATCAGCTCTCCTCACTTGCCCAGGATTTAAAATTACCCAGATGGGCCCAGCAAATGTGGCTCAATTGCCGACCTATGAACCAGGTTAATTCCAGGCCAGGGCACATGCCCAGGTTGTGGGCTCAATGCCCAGTGTGGAGCATGCAGAAGGCAACCCATCAATGATTCTCTCTCATCACTGATGTTTCTATATGTCTCTTCCTCTCTGAAATTAATAAAAATCTATTTAATAAATAAATAAAATTGTCCTTCAGGCTAGGACCTTCTGTTGCTGCTAGGGTACGCTGTTTAATCTGGGGTTCAGGATCAACATGCCCCCTTGGCTATCTCTATAAGCCACATCTTCCAACCTAGTGTTTACCAGCATTAGAGATAAAAACATGGCCCCTCTGCCAACACTTTTGTTGTATATTGGAGATGTTTAGAACTTGGGGGAAAAAGCAAAGGGCTCTTTATCACCCCTGTCAATGCCCTTACATCATAGACAACTATTTAAAGTGGGGGAAGTGTATTGTTAAGCAGATAAAAGAGAGACATAAAAACGATTGACACAAAAAATCTTTTGCAAGACTTTCTGCAAAAGATTTTAATAATACTTCTCTCTCCTAATAGACTGATGAGTGCTTCACCTTCAATTTCTTGTATTTTAGTCTGTGTGTATTCTCAGAGATTTCTGCAATTAGTTAGTGTTATTTTTTCAAATTAGGTTGACATGTGACTGATGCATTATTCTAGAATTCTGAGCACTTCTTCCCAGGATTCTAGAATAACACATTCTGGACACAGAAGAGACACTTGCCTGCCTGAGATCATAGCCCTGAATCTGTAGGAAGATAAGGTAAGAAATTAGACCCACTGTTGTCCATCCCAGAACCAGGACCGGTCACCACATAATGGACGGCTTGCTGGTGAGAGGGATGTGATGACTGACTTTTTAAGTTGCTGTCTCTGACAGCTGTATCACAGGAAACCTGAATCCCTATGTGCACTTTTAATTTTCCAAATTGTTTGTCTTCTGACCAGAGCTTTAGGAAATGATGCTGTGTAGTCAGCTTGAACCAAGGCTCTTCCTCTTTCCCTATTTGGATATTCAGATGTTCAATGGCATGCTTCCGTTTGTATTACCCGATAGAGATTACTCTCCAAAAAGCCACTTTTAGAAACACATTTTGTGTTCATTAGCCACTTGAAAAGCCTCGGACGGTTAGCATTTTCTCTTTCATGAATGTATTCATGATATTTTCCAGTACGCTCAGAGCTCCGTGGGAAGGGTTTTTCCCCCCTCAGCTCCATGCCGCCCAGCTCTGCCTGGTGATAAACTCTCAGAAACACACATTTATAAACGTGCACTGAACACATTTAAATTTTAATAACTTTGCATATGCACGTCAGACACAAATGATGAGCACATAGGAGCATAATTAGCAAAGTTTAAAACCAGCGCATTGAAAAATTCTTCAAGTTCCCAAAGGATTGTCATGTTTTATGACATCGTCAATCCAACTTCCCCATTTGTCAGAGAACTTTCCCATTTGCTGCTGCGTGATGTCAGAAATCACATTCACAAGCCTGTCCTGTGCTCTTCCAAAGAGTCTCGCTACAAGGAATACATAAGCAATGCAACATGCCTATTTCCATAGTATTCTTGATCATAGAAATTGGAATTTAAACTTTAAAAGACATACACATTGTGCATGGTAACATTCCCAACTTCCTTTCTTGAAACAGTAAGGTGATCTCATGAGACTCCTTATTGGAATAAGGGTTGTTTTATATTTGTAGACATTGTCTGGCCCCTTTCTGGCTTATGTGTTATATGAGCCAAGGCACAGGTGCTCAAACACACATTTAATAAGAAATTGCAGCAAGGAGACCCTTTGCTTCATGGCTAAAACATAGCTGTGCACTTTGTACACAGTGCATACAGCTCCAGAGCACAACTCCAGGGGGCGTCACTCACGCAGACCAGGAGGTGAATGCTATCTCTCACAGGCATTTATATAGTTTCTACCTGTGTAGCACTAACCAGCTATATCCAGAAGCTCAAAACTAGCACAGCCTGGTGCCAGGAGAGAAAATCATAGATTCACAGAGACATCTTTGAATATTAAAGAGTGATTGAGATTCCCCTCCCTTCGTAACAGGATAAGCCGGGATTTAATTGGAAACAGAATTATGAGCAGACGTGGAGAGCATGAAATAGCTCATGTGGCCAGAGGGCGTGAGGACAAGAGGAAAAAAGAGCACTGTGTGTCGGTTATGCCTTAGGTGGTGTGCATTTTGTCCATATAACAATTTTATGTCAATTGTCTTTAAGTAAATACATTTTTGGCTTAAATAACAAAGAAATAGTAAAGTTGTTGCTAAACAGTGTAAAGGAAGAAAATGTAAAGAGAAAGGGGCAATGAAAGGGAAACATCTTTATTTTTTCTCTCATGAAGTCACCAGTCAGGTAGGTTTACCTGCCATTGATCGGAACCCAGATTGGTCCAAAGAGATAAATCTTTGCCCAGCCAGTGTGGCTCAGTGGCTGAGTGTCAACCTGTGACCCAGAAGGTCACAGGTACATTCCAAGTCAGGACACATGGCTGGTTGCAGCTCCATCCCCATTTGGGGGCCTATGGAGACAGCCATCAATGATTCTCTCTCTCCCTCTCCTTTCCTCCCTGAAATCAATAAAATGTATATATTTTTTTAAAAATAAAGAAAAATTATTTATTATTCTTATTATTTCCCATCCCAGTGACCTGAAAGAAACTCAGACTTCTCCCAAATGATACAAATGACCTCCCAGGAATGGGAAGATGCTCACTGGCTTCCTTTTCCTGTTGAAATCCTCTTAGACACTCCCTTTAACAGACAACAGCAGACAGCAACGAAGGAACCGGTGAGTCCCACCTTATCTTTGCGTTAGATGTTTCCATGGGGCCTGGCATCCAGGTCCAAAGGAATAAAACACAAGGACCACCTTTCATACCTGCTGAAAGTGAGCCTGAACTGGGATCACTGTGTGGGAATGAAGGCCTGATCAATGTCTATAGTCTCCCATGTCCCAGAGGGAGGGTGTCCCCCGCCCTCAGAGTATCTCCCTCTTTCTATCTACATCCATTTAGGCAGATTGTTCTTAAGAAAACTCAGTTAGCCCAGGACCAGAGGGGGCTGGTGTAATTTCCTCCCACTGCACTCTCCCTCGGGCCGCTAATGACACCTGCATTAGGGTTATTTATTGCCCATAGATTGAAGGTGTCGGTGCAGTTTGATTCACAGCCAGCTGACACCTTTGGGACATGCTGGGCGCTGGGCTGCTTCCCAGTGCTGACAATGCAGCCATCGCTTTCTACGGGGCGGCCTTCCTCCTGAGTCCTCCTCTTCTTGTTTATTACTTTGAAAAATGAGGATGCCATCTGCTCTTCCCTCCTCCTTGTTTAAATTGTTTAGAAACTCGGGCCATAATGAGGACAACGATGGGGTACTTCCATCCAGTTAATTCCATCCGTAAATAATTAGCCAGGCAGCCCTCCCTGTCCGCCTGATGGATGGCAATGACCACGGGATGAACTGGGAAAGCAACACGTTGCCCAGGACTGATATCTCTGCATTGGATCTCTCCTAGTGGTCTGGTGTAGCAAGAGAAAGTGGTTCTTCCTTTATATCTCAGTGTCCTAAGTATGCGTACGCCATCAAGTAAAATTACTTATGATTAAGTCACACCCCATAAGTGCGAAATAAATGCCAGCACTTATAGACCTCTATTGAATCCTTCCTCAGAAACAGCTTAAGATGGGGCAAAAATAGGGCAAAAGGCACATTATTGCAGACATGATGATAATTAGTCTATGGCTGCGAATTCATTGGAGGAGGAATAAAATTATTTGAAATGTAGTTTCATAGAAACTATGCAGGCTGTAGCTGCAATATTCTCTTTAATAGCTGAGCCATGCAAATGAGGAATCATAAAAATAGAAATGTGCAAAATGTTAGATCAAAAATTAAATGGACTGTAATTGATTGTTTTTTATTTTGGATCCGTGAATATCCTAAAATTATATGCAAAACCTTGCAGTTTTTATCGCCTTGTACTTTTTCTAAGGGGTCCATCCGTTGGTTTTATCAGTGGGCCAAAGAATCTAGTTTCTAAATGTATAAGTTAATTTACATCAGATTACATAAATATTGTGCACTTTAATAAAATATAGTTGTATTTAATTATTCAAGTGCTTTAAAGTTTGTTTAAAATACAGCGCTGTTTAAATATACCAGGTAGAGGAAACTAGACTCATAAAACATCTGTCTTTTTTTAAGAGGATGGTAAGCTGGAGAGAACACAGGGAATTTAATAAAGGGGATTGTTCTAAGTGTTCTGTTAGAAAAATAGAGCAAATAAAGTGGAAGCGAACACTCCTTATGTGACTGTCTCTCAGCAAGGGACCCGCTTCCTGTTCATAACTCAGCTTCAGTCGTGTTACCTCATGTATTTACAACAGGCCTGATGATCTCACATTGTTTTTGAAGCATTCCTGCGCAGATATTAAGCTAATCACTCAATGTGGCATCATTATGCATATGCAAATTATGGCATAAGTTAAGGACCTGAAAGGGAGTGGCTTAGTTCCTCTCACTTCAAACACTTTCTTTTTTTCTGAAAATACTTTTTTTTTTTGGCCCGTCAGTTAAATGATTTTGTTAAGTGAGCTCCCATTGGACGACTTCTCTTTGTTTTCACAAGAAGGAAGTCATCCCATATCTCTGAGGATGTATGTTATATAACCATAAACATGCATTTTTTTAAAAAAATATATTTTATTGATTTGTTTTTACAGAGAGGAAGGGAGAGAGGTAGAGAGCTAGAAACGTCGATGAGAGAGAAACATCGACCAGCTGCCTCTTGCACACCCCCTACTGGGGATGTGCCCACAACCAATGTACATGCCCCTGACCGGAATTGAACCTGGGACCTTTCAGTCCGCAGACCGACACACTACCACTGAGCCAAACCGGTTTTGGCCATAAACATGCATTTTAAGAGAAACAGACTTAAGCATTTGTAAACAGTTTGCTTAGCTGGGGCTTAATAGGAACATAGAGTCACAGGTGGAAGGGGGCACAATTATTAAGGCTTCACTATTTCAGAAAGTATTAAATAACACCTAGTCTATATTAAGAATAATTGTATCAGATGCTTCCATGAGAAAAACGGTGACTGAGAGAGCAGTAAGGGTCCATCGCCCTCATTCAGTGGTTGGCAAACTGTGGCTTGCAAGCCACATGCGGCTTTTAGACCCCTTGAGTGTGGCTCTTCCACTAAGTACCACGGCCTGGGCGAGTCTGTTTTGAAGAAGTGGTGTTAGAAGAAGTTTAAGTTTAAAAATGTGGCTCTCAAATGAAATATCAATCGTTATCCTATTGATATTTGGCTCTGTTGATTAATGAGGTTGCCGATCACTGCCGTAGTTCAATGCCTTCTTACCTCTCTCATAGCCACTCATCTCTGTCAACTCAGGCACAGAGAAGTCTTTCTTTATTATTAAACCACCTAAGACATTTAATTGTCATTCCATAACCCTTTTCTCTCCTGGAATATTGTCTTTTCCAGTAATTGTTATGCAAAGAAAGTATTTGAACCCTTAACCCCGCTGGCTTTTATATATAGTGTAACTCTATACAGCACCATGGAGCGTGTGGCAGTGACCTGCGAAGACTTCAAACAGGAAGTAGTTTGAATATAGATTAAAGCCCAGATCTGAAGGAGATTTGCCCATAGAGATTTAAAATAGACATCTGTGTCACAAAGTACCAGAGCTCTTAACTTCTCATCCTTGTCCAGAGTGTTATTTCATACCATTTTATGAGTCAGAACAACCAGCGGTTCCATTTTGTATAGTTTTGGAGCATAATGGTTACTTTACATTTCATAGTCTAAGGGATTTCTAAAACATCTTTCATGAAAATGCCCCCCCAGGGCCAGGCTGGGCAGTGGAGTGTAAAAGCAGAAGGAAGTAGGTCACCAGCAGAAAGCATAGATAGTTGTATCCATTTTATATATCAGTCTCCCTTGTAAGCCTTTCCTTGATTTAAGAGTTTTTAAATCTAATAATTTAAAATATAGACACACTGCTTTGTCCCAATTCTTTAGAGACATGAGGCCTGAAGAAACCACAGAATATGCCCTCCCCTGCCAGCCTCATTGCACTAACTGCTTTCCCCTGCTGGTCTCTCCCCCACCCCTACCCACTCCCCCCCACACACACACACACTGCTCTCTCCTGCAGGCCTGGGTCTTCCCCAACTGCCTTTCCCTGCAGGTTTGATAGCCCCAAATGCCCTCCCTTACAAACCTGGTCCTTCCCAACTGCCCTCCCTTGCCGGCCATCTTGTGGTAGCCATCTTGTGTCTATGGGGATATTAAATAGGATACCGAGGCCAAAGTAAAGCCATATTCTCTGTCCTCAAGTAAACAGCACTTTCTGTGAGCACTTAGATATTCTTTGGAACTAACATATTTGGAGGACTTTGTTTTAAAAACTAATACCCTTGTTATTATCTGTTGAATTGGTTGTAACCCATGTCCTACCAGAAAGCAGTCCACAGTAAGTGTTTAGAACAGTTCAAATGGTGATAAATTACAACTTTTAATGAGTAATTTCAAAAAATCCCTACCTAGTCATTCAGTTTATTACCTGCTTTTATTTTCAAAAATTTGGTCACTAAACATAAATGCTACTTTTATGAATATTTGCCTGTAAGTGATAGTAAGCCTTCCAAATATAATGATGATCCATACATCCTAAAGCAGAAACTCAATTGGAGATAATGGCCTGCATAGTGGTAAATTTGGACATGTATGCAAAATGGCAAGAAATCAAAGTTGAATTAATGAGAATGTTTATAATTACATTTATGTGTTTTGCAAATATTAAACTTTTGAAATGAAAATGCACATCTGATTTGTCCATATGTTTAATGAAGGGGAAATTCAATCTAATTACATTCCAGTTGAATATTTACTCCTAATGCAGCATTCTTTTACTTTTTCAATATTGTAGGGCAGTTCCAGTAAACATAACATATCAA
This sequence comes from Pipistrellus kuhlii, assembly GCF_014108245.1. Classification (NCBI taxonomy): domain Eukaryota; kingdom Metazoa; phylum Chordata; class Mammalia; order Chiroptera; family Vespertilionidae; genus Pipistrellus; species Pipistrellus kuhlii. Next base: position 184,049,127 of record NW_023425529.1, read on the forward strand.
ACCAGAAAAAGCAGTTTTTTCCCCAAAACTAAGAAAATGATTTTTTATCCCATTACGCATTAAAATTTGCTAAACACAAATACATTTTAAATCAAGATTCAATTATGTAAGTCTATAAAAATACATTCATGAAGTTTTTACAGATTCTTTTACAGAGATCAATCAGAAAGTTACTACTTAGAAATAATATTTTACATAAAAATTAAGTGCTATAGAGTTTTAATATATTAAAAATATCATACTACAGGGGTAAGTGAATTCACCTATTTAAATTTGGTCTTCTATTCTATGATTATGCCAATTAAATCTATTAAGAAGTGTAATAAATATTTTGTTTTCCTGTGAATCTATTTAATTATAATTTATATTTCCTTAGATTGTCATCCAGTGAGGAATCTAATTAATCTTATCAATCTTAACCTGCTTATTATCCCTCAAATCCTAGAACTGATAAGAAAAAATATGTCTGTGTTCAGATTAAAAAATATATATGATATATTTGGGACATGGATAACTGTATTTCTATGTAAAGTTTAAATTTGATCAGGAATGTATTTAATCCCGTATGAAGACAAATCTCCCACATGCAACTGGGTTGCATATCACTTGTCATTTTCGTCTCTGCCATATGCTATCTTTTGGAGGTAATATTGATGTAATCATAGGAAGCGATGCAACAGTAAACCAAATCCAATTATGATACACCAGGGCAGCTCCCCATCTCTTTCTGAGGATCATCTTTCAACCCTTTTCCCTTGTTAACTTTGAGAAGAAAATAATGAAGAGGGGCAGGTAGGAATAAACAAACAAAGAAAAGCACTTGAAGCTGATTATGAACAAACAAAGCACAGACTGTAAGGGAGGGATATCATTCTCTGATATCCTCTACTACCTGGGAAGGTGACATTTCCTGTCACGTGCTGTGTGTGCTAGGGGGTTAGCAAAAATGCCTTCAGTCAAAACAGCATTGCCTTATGTCATGGACTGGGTGTTGGCATCCCACCAAAGTTCATATGTTGAAACTCTAACCCCATAGGGCAGTGTAGCAGCGGGGCCTGTGGGAGGTAATTAGGTTCAGATGAAGGCATGAAGGTGCAGCTCCCATGAGGCACCGCTGCTCTTAAAGGAAAAGGAAGAGACTCAGAGTCTGCGCTCTCCCTGGTGTGGATGCGGGAGGAAGGTGGTCATCTGCAAGCAGGGAAGAGACACCTCATCATGATCCACATCTACAGGCATCTTTTTAAAAATCATATAAAGCTGAAACCCGTAGGTAAACAACAGTCTGGCGCATACCAGAAGGAATGGGGTCAGGGGCTAGTGAAGGGAAAAGGAGGTCCAATAATGGTGACAGATTATTTTTCTTTGGGTGATGGGCACACAGAGCAATATGCAGATCATGCATCATAGAAATGTGCACTTGAAGCCTATTGTGATCTTATTAACCAATGTCATCCCAATTAATTCAATAAATAAATGTAAATTTAAAAAAGATTGAAAGAGGACAAATATGTGATACCTTAATCAATAAAGAAATTTTTAAGCCAAGGCCGGTTTGGCTCAATGGATAGAGCGTCTGCTTGGGGACTGAAGGGTTCCGGGTTTGATTCCGGTCAAGGGCATGTACCTTGGTTGTGGGCATATCCCCAGTAGGGGATGTGCAAGAGGCAGCTGATCAATGACTCTCTCTCATCGATGTTTCTAACTCTCTATCTCTCTTCCTTCCTCTCTGTACAAAATCAATAAAATATATATTTTTAAAAAAAGAAATTTTTAAAAATAAAGACTTAGTTTTCTAACATTAAAATTATTGTTATGCTAAGAATGTATTTACAATTAATGTGTAATTAAAATATACTTTAAAAAAAACTAATGGAAAAATAGGGTTGGCAGAGAGGGCACAGTTAGTAGTTAACTTATGAAAGCCTTATATTTCTTACATCTACTATATTTGTATATTTACTTCAATTAATAAAGGGTGCATGCTCAAGAAAAGAAAAAAACAGATTGAAAGAAAAAAAAATATATTTTTATTGATTTCAGAGAGGAAGGGAGAGGGAGAGAGAGAGAGAAATATCAATGAATGATGACAGAGAATCATGGATCAGCTGCTTCCTGCAAGCTGCACACTGGGGATCAGCCCAAACCCAGGCCTGTGCCCTGACAAAGGGAATTGAACTGTGACCTCTTGGTTCATAAGGTTGACGCTCAACCACTCAGCCAAGCTGGCCAGGCTCTGTTGACTTCTTGATCTTGAACTTCCCAGTGTCCAGAATTGTGAGAAACAAACATGTGTTGTGTGAGTCACCCAATCAGCAGATATTCTCCCTTCTAAGACAGTGTGCCATCTGTGTTTCAAGTCTATGAGAAATAGGAAGATGCTCCTGGTAGGGAGGCTAAGAATCTTTTAAAGGAGCCTTTTGCAGTCATGGTTATTATTTTTATGGCTCTTTCTTGGGCTTTCCCATCAACACGATGATCTAGCAGCAACTTTGGTCTCTTAATCTGTCAATGCCTAGGTCACTGGATGCTAAACAAACACAAAAGCAAAGCAAGCAGACAAAGGAACCCTGCCTTATACACATGGATAAGAATAAGAATAACTTTTATACCACTGACCACAAGTCAGGCATTTTATACTAATTCATTTTATCCTAACTTATTTAATGCTCAGAACACACCCTGACTTAGATGATATTACTGTCCTCACTTTGCAGGTAAAGAAACACCTTAGTAGATGGTTAATTTGCCCAACGAGGAAATGATAATTCCAGGACTGGCATCTAAACCATCTACATTCAAATCTCTGGCTTTCTAATGGACTCTTATTTAGTTTCTAAAGTACTTACAGAATAAAAATAGTGTACTTAATTGTTTATTGCTATTAAAACAAAATGTATGGCCAGGACCAGTTTGGCTCAATGGATAGAGCGTTGGCTTGGGGACTGTAGGGTCCCAGGTTCGATTCTGGTCAAGGGTATGTACCTTGGTTGTGGGCATATCCTCAGTAGGGGGTGTACAAGAGGCAGCTGATTGATGACTCTCTCTCTCATCGATGTTTCTAACTCTATCTCTCTCCCTTCCTCTCTGTATAAAATCAATAAAATATATTTTTTTAAAAAGTAAAACAAAATGTATGCATTTATAAGTACTTCTTAGCATGTACCTTCTTTTAAATCTCATCTTTTTCAGAACTTTTTAATTTTAAATTATTTTTAGAAGTAAATAAATTATAAAATAATAAAAACACATATGATAAATGAGTATACTTTCCTCATCTGATTATCATTCTAGCTTATTTTCTAATAGCTATTTTTCTCATAATGGGATTTATGTTTCAAAAGTCGGGTCCAGAATTATATACTTAGAGCATGTAGGCAGTTATGGTTTTCCTAGTTGTGAATGGAAGGCTTCCTGTGAAAAAGCCCTGGCTTCCTTGTCATCATTGAAGGCAACTGAAGGTAGTCCATCTTTATTGTAACTATTCAGTACATAGCTTTTTGATGTATTACAACTCTTAGTTGGACATAAAATTCAATGCCTAAGATTAACTCATTCTAATGAATTAGTGGGTTTTCTTTGGGTAGTTTGTGTACAGTCAGGAGATTAATGCATGCTCGATGTATCCTACTTATGTATTTTATTCAGGTCTATATGTAAGAATTTTTTTGGATAAAATGCAATATGCCCAGTTAAACCTGAATTACATTAAAACAACAAATAATGTTTAGTATAAATATGCCCATGCAGCTAATATTCATTTGCAAAATCTGGCAACCCTACATATACTTTGCTTTTACACCTTGCATGGGAAATGCTCTCTTTGTGCCTTTTTGATTTGAACTCCAGGGCTTTTATTCTTTTAAGTTTTATAATTTAATGATTTTAGCACATTGGGAAAAAAATGTCAAAGGATTTGAGTTTCAAACTAAAATCTGATAATAAAAAAAAAAATCTGTGCAATCCTTTTGGGGCAAAAGTTGGAATTGAAAAGGCAGAGCAAAATCTATATATATAAAAGCCTAAGGAACTGGATGACCAAATGACTGGTTATTATGATGTGCACTGACAATCAGGGGCAACACTCGAAGCAGGAGCTGCTTCCCCCCCACCCCCCCACCCCACCCCCCCACACACACACACACACGCTCCCACAGCTGGTGAGCACAACTAAGACTGCCGGAGCACAGCAGGGCCGGGATGAATGGGAGAAGCGGGGCACCTGGCCAAGGCCTCCCCAGCCACCTGCTGCTCCATGCACTGCTACATCTCCTGGGGGTTCTGGATTGCAAGAGGGTGCAGGCAAGGCTGAGGGACCTTCCTCCCTCCCTGTGCATGAATCCATGCACCATGCCTCTAGTAAAATTATAAATATCCTAGAGTTTGGAACTGATTCTATGGGTCCCATAGTTAGTATTAAAAATAAATAGAATGTTATGTGCATGGGACATGAAAGCGGCAAGCAAAGTGCAAGGAGGGAAATTGTAAGAAGCCTGTGGGAAGCCTCTCCGCCTCCTGCGCTCCTGCACAGACACACACCCACTTTCTCACTGAGTCAGATTCATTCCCTTGGTCCGCCTCCAGCCCCTGCCCCCCACCTGAGGCAAGTGCTGCTAACACTTTCTTAATAGGTATTAACGTATCATCAAATCATCAACATTTAATTGAAGCTTTCTCCCAGAAATTAGCAGGAAGAAAAAGCACTGAAAAATATACATCTATTTTAAATATGCTGCATTTGTAGTAGCAAGTGTAACAGTATTTGCAAATGTTTTCATAAACTTGTGAATGGAGAAAGGGCAGGCAGTAACTGAGGGTAGGACTGTATTCTTCAGTTCGACTATACTCAATAGTGTTGTGTGTGTTTTTTCACACTTATTATTTGAGTTATAAATTCTAGACAACTTGCATAGAAATAATACATACAATCTATTTTATCTCTAAAATATCTTCTAGGGAATGTAACATTTAAGAACTGGAGAATTTGCAAGTCAATTATATTTTTAACTTTTTTTTTTTTAGCTTTGGAATTTAGCACCTTGTCCAAAATGAAACAGGTAGCAAAAAATGACTGTTAAACAAATGCTAACACACTATTTTCCCAAATGCCTTGGCTTTTATTATCTGTCTCTTTGCACCTGACATATATGCTGCTCTGTACTGTATAAAGTTTTATCTAGTTTTAAAAATGGCTGGATTTAAAGTATTTTATTTATAGCTTAAAAAAGTTGATTCACTTTGAAAGTGATTTGTGTCTTACTCATTTTTTTTTAAATAATCAGTAAATGGTATAGTGTAGAACACAGTAAATTGCCAATGCATGTATCTAAGATGATGGATGAATAGATAGGTGAATGAATGAATGAATGAATGAATGAACGAACGAACTAAAAGAATCCCATGCTGCTAATATAGACTTTACTGTTCTGTGTATATTTTGGAAATTTCTGTTGATTAAGTCACAAAAGTAGTAGTCTGTTTTCAAGGGGAAATAGAAGAGTATTGTAGGGGAAAAAAATAATGGAATGCTCAGCATGGTGAAATGCCATGAGGGACTTTTCTGCTCTGGCTGAGGAGTCTTAGGTAGACATCTTACCTCAACCAGGGAGAATAACAATGCCTCCTCCTAATAGGTGTAAAATACCAACAGAAAGCAAAGCTCAGTTGGAAACCTTCAGCAATGTCCACATATAATTAAAAAACACAAATCCTATCTTTTACTTTCATAGAGATATTTCAAGTTCATCTAGTGCACAGAAGCTCTAATAAAAGGGATAGCCCATGATGAAGGTGTAGGCAGCCACATCTAAAGTAACATAAAACCAGAAAATTCAGACATCAAATTCTGAATCTGCCTCATACACAGATATCTGGACCAATCCAATGTTAATCAAAAAGGGTTTTTAATAGTTGATCGCCCAGAATTGATCCATAGGAACCCATACTCTCTTATTTGACTTTTCATGAAACTTACTCTCAGGAAGATCAGGTTTGGGTTCTGGACCACACAGCCAGGATGTGCCAGACCACTCAGGAATTAACCCTCAGAATGCTGCATCACCATTACCATGTGTATCAAGCCACAGAATCAGCCACTCAGCCAAGCTCAAGATGCTATTTCTATTTCCACACTAAGATCTGATTGTCTAACGAGGCAAGAGGATAATGACAGTTATTTGACAATTTATTTGCAGTATTTGAAAAGGCTAATTTATCAAGCTGAATGATTTTAATGAATATAAATTTCAGTGATCCAAAATAGAGCTCCACCTTACTTTCTCCTTTTTATTGTATTGCCAATCCTGCATTTGTTCTCCCTTAGCCTTCTTTTGTCCATTAAAGAATACTGACAAGTCATCTATCTATTCCATGCTTATGATACAAATTGAAAATAAAATTCCCCAGAGATGAATGTAAGGCCCAGTCTAGATATGATATATCTGAACATTAAAGTTCTAGCTCTTTCTCCCCAAGATCTTTTAAAAGCTTTTCAATTCCAATAAAAGAATATATGATTTAGAGGTTATTTGATAACACAAGTCAGATGCTTAGATTTGGTGGATTTGTTTTGTGAATAAAATTTCCCAGCAACTATAGCATCCACTTCAGACTTGTTTCTTTTCTATCATACACAAAGATGTGTTTACTATTTTCAAAAAACCACTCCAAGGAGAGAAAGCAAAGATACGTGGAATTGGCTCCAGATACTGGAAACTGAACAATGTATATCTTTTTTTCTTTACTGTTTAATTGCTTGCCTACTTGGTAATACTTGAAAGAGAGATCCATTAGCATAATAATGGCAAAAGTTACCCTTTGTCTAAATAAAAAAATAAAACGTTCAAGGAAATAGTCTCCAAAGGTAAAGACAGGGCTACCTCTACACTGATTTCCTGTGTGAATCCCAATAAGGAATTTTCCTGTCAAGACACAATCCCTTTGGTTAAACTAATCTAATTTAAATCAGAGTCTAGTGCAGTTTGCTAATAGGGGTTCTTACTAAGAAACTTGCTCCTTGGGAATAACCGCAAACTCACTTCTAACCTCCTACACCATCCTGATCGCTTACCCCACATCAGCCCACCTCTGCAGGGACATTTCTTGCCATTATCTGGAAAATCAACTATGATCTGAATTGTATAACTAAGCAGGAACTGCACAATTGGGAGACCTCATTTGCATCTCTATTGACCAATCAGAACTGTGCCACACACACAAACAAAAACCCCCCACTAATTTGCATGAAACAGACCAAAATGGGAACAATGGGCTGAAAGTTTCTCCATAAACAGAGGCATCTCCTGTGTCTCCATGTAGTACTCTGGGTTGCTACCGGAGGCTGCCTCTCCCAGGTATACAAATTGTTTCCTTGGATAAAATCTCTCTGTTTTCTAGTATCATTTTGGGGAATATAGTTCAGCAACTTTATATTCTCTCTCTTCATGGATCATGTCAATCTTCAGGTATGAAAGCTGATTGTCCCTTTATTAACAACACTAGAGACCCAGTGCATGAATTCATGCACTGCTGGGGTCCCTCAGCCTGGCATGCAAGATGGGGAGGAAACTGGCTCTCCGACATCCCTTGAGGGTTATGAGAGGGTACAGGTCCTGGATTACGAAAGGGTGCAGGCCAGGCCAAGGTTCCCCACTGGTGCATGATCAGGGCTGGGGAGGGATGTGGGACGTTGGCCAGGGAAGGAAAGACTGAGGGAGGGCTTCAGGGCATGTCTGGCCTGTCTCCTTTAGTCCCAATTGGCTGAACCCCAAGCTAACCTACAAGTCAGAGCATCTGCCTCCTGGCTGGCAGTGCATGTCATAGCAACCAGTCGACTGGTTGACTGCCCCCTGGTGGCCAGTGCACATCATAAAAAGTGGTTGAGAGGACTTAGCATATCATTAGCATACAAGAGGCCCAATACACGAAATTTGTGCAAGTGGTTCAGCCCTTATACCTGAAGCAGCTACCTTGGCCCTCACAAACCTGGCTTCATCTAGAAGGTCGTTTGGAAGGATGTCCGGACAGTCATGCAACTGTCTGGTCTAATTAGCATATTATGCTTTTATTATAGATTACACTTTGCTTGGTTGAATGGATGATTGGACAACCAGGCAGTTAGCATATTGGCTTTTATTATATAGGATTATATAAGATTCCTGCCTCTGCTTGGTGTTTTTGGGTGCCTGTCCCTACCTGGGCACTCTAAGAAATGTCTCCAATGGAACACCTATGAGCTACACCTGAATTAACTTGCTTAGTCATGGTGGCTTCTCTTACATTTTTATAACTAATCACTTTGTCTTTACTTACCATTCCCATGCCCCAGCCCCAGCACAGATCTACAGAATACGCATGCTTTCTTTGCTCTTTTAGTACTACTTTGTAAGTTAAACAACCTTGGGCCATAATTAGAAAAAAATATTTTTCCTACTTATGAGTTAATCCTCCATAGTTATATCTTGAAAAATTTTATTTTAGCCAATTCTACACACAAAATTGCAAGTGGTAGGTATTTAATTTAAAAGTGTAAGATTGTAAACTCTTTAAAATATTCAACAAGCAAAATAATGTTTTACTTCCATCTTAACAGTTGCACTGAAAATGGAATATAAGAAATAAGGGGCATAAGTCTACAAGCCTCTGCTGTAATAAAATATATTAATTTGGGATCAAACAGGCACGCAAATGAGCACATTACTACACACTATCACATAAATCCCTCGGTTGCAACACTATAAATATATTAATTAAATATATGCATGATTATTTATTTATATCCTGACTACTTAAAAAAGTATTTGAAGCCATTATATGGAAATATAATGGAAATGCTTAAATATAATAGTGTTTTTATATTGAAATGTGATAATATTTAAAATGTATTTATAGTCCTATGCATATTCTGAAATATTATTTGCATATTTAATGTATTACCCTTGTGCTGCTTTCTTAGTATCTATGAGACATCACTATAATTTTGGAATGCATTTTTAATTAATTATCTTAGTAACCATTATTTTATAATGAGTAACATCAGGATTTTGTCTCCTGTTCTTCTCCTTCTTTCTATTATTGCTGGGGATCATTGAAATGAATAATAAAACAACACATTTCCCTTACCAGGATTGTTTTTGATTTCCTGGATTATGAATATTTTGTTAGCATAGCAAAGGTACTTTAGTCCTCACTCTCTCATATTCATTATTATTTAAGCATTTCAACTACTGACTTTGGGAAAAACTGCCAGTTTTGTTTTTCTTTTTTTTCTACTTACTTTCTATTCGGTTTTCAAAATGGAGAATTTACAGTTCATAAATTTGCTTTGCTAATTTGCTTTTCAATTTTTTTCTTTTGTCTACAAGACTAGTGAGACAGGAACTGTGCCAACTTTTTATAAACTCCAATACTGTAGCCCTAGTCAACATTAGAGGCCTTTTAGTATTCAGCATTTAAATACTCCAGTTAAAACAATTAAATGCTTTCTACTAAATGAAATACAATTAAGAGAAACCCTGCTACTTTGAAAACACTTACTTTAGAACACACATAAAAATGTAACGCTCAGTCTATTTTCAGGAGAATATGCTGGGAACGCCATTGCTGGAAATCGCATTTCCCGTTGCAGACCAGCCCCTGTGCTGCAGATAATGTTACAACAAACAAGGACCATCAGACTCTTGATCTGATTCTCAGATGCTCCACTGCCTCCAGGGACTCATTCCGACAGTTGAGTTTCCATTGCTGAACTTTCTCATCCTAAATGGCTTCTTGCATTATACTCCGACAAGATATTTAAAAGTAGTCCCTCAGTTTGATGTCTGCCCCTGAGTATAACATGCGTACATGGTGTGATGGACCTGCTACACTATTTAAGTCTGTATGCGGGTGTCCCTGGATACCCCGGTTTTAATATAGCTCTCTTCCTCTCCTCTAAATACTCGGAAAATCCAGAGCTTCGCTCTGTCTTCCTACCAGGACACATCACAAGCCCTCTTCACCCCCAATCAATTTTATTCTTCCGAGCTAGCTGAGTGAGCCTCCAGCCCTGTACCCTCAGGTAATGCATGGCTTACTTATCTAATACATCAACACATTAAGATTGGCTGACATATTTGAGCTTGAGTCGATGATTTGATTAGTTACGATTCCACCTATAAACCCGTCGTTATATGATTGAAAGGGATGTTGCTTTCAGCAGAAGTGTTTCACCAGCTCTGCTTCTTCACCCTCTATCCCTTTCCTATGGTTGCTGTTATCACCAACTTTAGTGTCTTGAAATAAAACCCATTTATCCTTCTATAATTATGTAGCCCAGCAAGCTGAAATGTGTTTCCTGGGCTGAGTTCAAGTTGTGGGCAGGCTATGCTCCCTCCACAGGCTGCAGGAAGACTCATCTCCTGGCTGTTCCAGATTCCGGTGGCTCCTGGCATTCCTTGGCTGGTGGCCACTTGGCTCTGATCTCTACCTCCAAGGTCACATTGCCTTTCTGTCCCTGTGTTTGGTCCTGAAATCTCCTCCTACCTCCCTTTTAACAGGATACATGTGATCGTATTTAGGGTCCACTTGGATAACCAAGGATATTCTTTCCATCTTAAAATTCTCTTTTTTTTTAATATATATTTTTTATTGATTTTTTTTAAAGAGAGGACGGAAGAGGGATAGACAGTTAGAAACATCGATGAAGATAAATGTTGATCAGCTGCCTCCTGCACACCTCCCACTGGGGATGTGCCCGCAACCAAGGTACATGCCCTTGACAGGAATCAAGCCTGGGACCTTTCAGTCTGCAGGCCAACTCTCTATCCAGTGAATCTCAAAATTCTTAACTTAATCATACTTACAAAGGCTTTTTAAAAATTTTTTGCCCCATAGAAGGTAACAATGAGATTCAAAATACTGGACTGTGGATATCTTTTAGAGAGGTGTTATTCAGACTCTGATCCTCCCCAATCTTTCTCAGAAACGCCAAGAACTCTCTGAAATTTTAGAAGTGAAAAGAAAAAGTAACTTAAGTCATCTGTAATTTTGTCAGTGTAATTTATTTCAAATTTTGGATTTCTAAGTTTCTATGTTTTATTTCACCTATGCTTTATTTTGCCTGTATATAATTCAGATGATAAACTCACTAATGAATGAAGAGGAAGTGTGTAAAAAATATACATCTTTCCAATATATATTAATTGTGTTTCTGGCTTGTATGTATGGTGTGTCCTTTTCATAAGCATCAGAGCATAATTATAAAAGTTTAATGAAACTGGACAAATATTATTTTCTTTCATCTCTACAGTCCTGTATGAAAAATAATTTGCACAGTGTTTTCAATTCCCTTATTACAGTTTTTGCCACAAGAATGGGTTGTCAAGATCTGTATTGTCTGATGTATATTGGGAATTAGAATCGCATGCCCTACCACCCTGACCTTTCCCTATATCTGCATTTTTATTGGCTAACCTTTCACTTCTTTCTATTTATAGCTATCCCTCTCTAACAGGAACGGGTAAAATGTCCTACCAGCAAATACACAGATGAGCCCAAGGTCAAGCTGATAGAGATGGCTGAATTCCACATATGGTGTGTGACATTGCAATGTGGGACCTTATTCCCATGTAAGCATTTAAATAAAAATGTAAAATAGCAAACTAAACTCGTTCTCCAAAAAATAATAAAAGAAATGTGGCAAATTTAACCCATTGAACTTACATACTATTGCATTTTCCTAGACAGCCTTCTGTGGGCATGGCCTTGAAAGATGGCTTGAGGTCACCAAGTCAGTTCTCATTATCACTAAGGTGATGTGTACATATATTTGTAACTTAAGCCCGGGATGTGAAAAGCTATTTCAGATCTGTCATCTTTCTTGGGTGACACAAAATCATAGATTGATTATGACTTTCTCCAGCTCTCTGCTGACAGAGCTTGTACTGATGGACTTGGCAAAACTTCAGTTCGGGAGTAATAAAGGCTTAATAATTTCACTCCAATGCCTACGTCACCATCAACTTTTTTTCCCCCAGTTTTGTTTGAGCTAAATATTTCACTTATAAGTATATGCCCATCTAGAGTAATCCCGAACTGTTATGTTTTGTTTCATTAGAATTCCTAGAATATTTATCTGAGAACAAGGATGCCAAAATTTGCCACCTAAAGTTAGAATGAACTATCTTGCCCAATGGAATACTAATGAACTATTTAGTTTAAAAATAAGTAAAATTATCCCTGGATTTTGAAATAAAGCAATTAAGATTATTATCTTATAGGTAGATTTTAAACAAATAAAAAGAATCTAATACCCAACAAATTTTTGTATTCATTTGAATGGATTTGTATTCATTTGAATGGATTTTTACAAGATTACACAAAAAAATAATCAAATGATAAAGATTATTTGATATGCCTTCTGTGCCTTGATTCAGTATGCCTGCTATCTTTTTTCATGCAAAAGTAGTTTAGTGTGAGATAATTTATTTTTTATATTTTATTGATTGATTGATTTATTTATTTATTTATTTATTTATTTATTTTTTTTACAGAGAGGAAGAGAGAGGGATAGAGAGTTAGAAACATCGATGAGAGAGAATCATCTATCAGCTGCCTCTTTCACACCCCCACTGGGGACGTGCCTGCAACCAATGTACATGCCCTTGACAGGAATCGAACCTGGGTCCTTTCAGTCTGCAGGCAGACGCTCTATCCACTGAGCCAAACTGGTTTTGGCAAGAAATAATGTTTTTTTAATGTCTTCCAGAAATATACATCTTGGAAGAGAGTTCCCATTGTCTTTAGAAAATGCACATATAGTAAAAACATTAAAACATGAACATATTTTCCTGGTGAAGGGATATGAATAAGGTTAAATTTCACCATTTTGGCATAATAAAGCTTGAGTGTTTCGATGGCAGCCTCTCATTTTTGCAGCTACCTAAACCAGTCTTAGAGACTATTCACACACTGAGATGAAATTCTTCAATCAATTCAAATGACATATCAGCAAAATAGAATTAAACGTAAAAGAAAAAAATATTTGTTCATTGTATGGCTTTGCAATGCTTATTTATGTTTGTTTATCTTCTAGTTAAAATGATTTTATATTGTTATTAAACCATGATAATTTTTGTCAAAATTTGTGCTCAAAACACATGCTATATTTTCTATTATGTAGTATTTCTTATATGATACCTTAAATCAACAAAGAAATTAATTTAAAAAATGTAAACTTTACAAAAAGGAAGGGATAGTGAGCGTAAATGAGACCACGGGAGAGTGAGCCTCTGTGGGGAAGCTGACATGAAGGCTGAGGGCTTTGGGATAAAGAAAATGAAGAGGCTGAGGCCAGGCAGTTGGACATCAAATGCCCTTGCCTGGTGGGAGAGAAATGGAACAGGAATGAAGAGCTTAGCTACACCCAGTCACTTAAATTAAGTGATGGAACTATAGGTGACAGGGGATAAACTACTGTAGACTGGGACAGATTGGAAGAGCTTGGAATGCTAAAGACAAAACTTTATTTTGTAGGTTCAATGTACACCCTGAAGTATAATGGGAATGAAAAGTAACATGATAAAAACTATGCCTTAGATTAATTTGCATGGGAAGAAGAAGGGCGTGTAGACAAGGAGACCAACCACGAAGCTGTTTTTGACAAAGGGGCACTGACATTCATTAAGGCATAAAAATTGAATTAGACAAAAACACTAATGGAACTTTCTTCAACTAAGAGAAAAAATAAAGTATGTACTTATTTATTCTAAAAGATGATGTAATACACACACACACACACACACACACACACACACACACACATTTAACCAAATGCATATAGCTTGTAGCCAGTAAATAATATCATGGGTAGCATTCTGTGAAAAATAGGCCAGGGCTAGAGTTATAAATTAATTCAGCTCTTCTCTGCTCCGTTTCCTGCATTGTTTCCAACTAATTTTCCTCCTGAAAATCTTATCTGCAAATAATGGTAAAGGGAGATCAAATACTCTGTTTATAATGAGCATGCCACCAGGTGAGAAATGCCCTTTAACCTACAGACCTAATGGAATGAACTCAGTTTGTGTGCAATTAAAATAGAGAGCAGCTTCACAGATCAAATTATGTTTTCCTCAGAAATAAGATATTCCACCATTTGGCAATAGTATTATTAAAGGACGATATTTTAGAATTTCTACCTCATACATTTCAAGGGGTCAGGAATACATTTTATTTATTGAGCACGAGTAATTGCACCCTAATAAGATTCTGTTATTCCAATGCCATCCTCTTTTAGTGAAAACTGACATCAATGCCTTTTTTTAATGAACTTAAAGATGGAAATTGAGTTGCCAAAAAGCATTAAGAAAACAAGTTATTTTGAGGAAATTGTCTTGTTCTACAGGGCTCCTCTCATCTGTTTTCATAAGATTTTTGACAGGTCTGTAACAGCCAGCTTAGCTTTCAGTCATGCCCCTCACTGATAGAAAAGAATAAAAAAAAAGAATTATAAACTTTAAGATTTAATTGTTCCTCATTCTATTAAAATTCAAATGTTATTCATCAGCCTCCCTGATTATGAAATAAAAATGTAAGTAAGTCTGTCTACTTGTAAAGGTTTTAGAGAGGTATAACTGTTAAATCCACTTAGTTATGAATTTACTTTATGGTTCAAAATTGCATTCTTTTATGATTGCTCGGAAATCTTGAGAGGCGTTGTTCAATATGACTTTTGGCAATATAGGTGCAGCCTACAGGGTAACTGCTCACCAGTTTGGCTAATGAACACATACAATGAGATGAGTGCAACTGATAAATTACATTTTTTTAAATTTTATTTCATTTGAATGAACTTCCATAGTCACACTAGGCTAGCTGCATTGGACAGCATCTGAAGGCCAGCACAAGTAACCATAACCATGCAGTCAACCTGTTCCTCCTGGATTCTGAAGTGGCTCCCTAATCACTGTTGGAAACTTAGGGAATAAGAGAAAGAGTCCAATGCTCTAAACTGAACTCACTTTTCCTTCTATCTTTTTATTTTAAATCTAGAGGCTCAGCACAAGAATTACGCATGGGTATGGTCCCCAGGCCTAGCCTGTAATCAGGGCCATCTTCCCCGGCTGTCTGCCCTGCCTCCTGCCACCAGTCACCCTCTGTATGTGGGGCGACTGGCAGGGCAAGGGCCTTGCCTGGCACCGCCTGCATCCCCCGCCACCCACCCTGGGTCCCCATTTTCCATCGGTGATTGGAGCCTGCCAGCTGAGGAAAGGGACCGAGAAGTGGTCAAAGCATCTCACAGTGACTGGTTGAGCAGTTGTTCTGGCCATCCTGCCATTATGGTTGTTGGGCTTTTATTATGTAGGATTAGCCTGTCTTCTCGCTCAAACAACCCCCATTGTCATGAACCTTTAGCCAATAATCATCCTGTAGGTTCTCTTCTTCATTTAGGACCGATCAAGGAAATCACCTCATCCCTGCTGTTCAGAGCAAGAGTTTTGTACCCTTTTTGCTCTACCCACAAAGCCATTTCCTTCCTACATCCATGATCAATTGCATCTAGTAACTAGTAACCCAGTGTGCTCACTGGATTTTCTATATCCATTTCTGCTGCTCCTCCATCTACCCGATTCCTTCTTAAAAACTGGTGTTCTGGTATTTTCCAAACACAACTCCAATACTCCTTACTCTTCTCATATCTTTGTTTTGTTTCGTGGGGAAAACGATATATAATGCACACTCCCAGCACAGTAGCAGAAGTTATTTTATGCCCAAGTTCTCCCATTGCATGCCACTTCACCCCTTTATCCTATCTCCCCTGAGCAGGGAAGGTCCCGTCGCCTTGATCTTGCAGCACATTGCATATGTAGCACTCCTTTCCTACATTGCCTAGGATGACTCCCACAGCCTCTTCTTCCTAACCCTTGCTTCTCACCCCTTGCCCCCACTTTAGAGCATGCACAGGTACACACACAACACACATAAACACACATACCAATACCATATCAGATGCACACACCTATCATGGTTTAATAAATACCTTCTCTAGAAAATGTTGCTTTAAGTATCCAGGATGACTTAAGTATTCATTCTCTACTTCCCATTCCTTATACCCCAAGTTCCTATTACAACTCCTGCCACAGAGAATTGGCCCTGTTGTGAAGTGATTATATTTTCTCCAGAGCCTGCGGGCAACCAGAAGACAAGAACTGAATCTCTCCTCCCCAGATCCCAGGGTCTGAGGGCACACAGCTGGCCGTCCAAGAGAGTTGTTCAGCATGTGGGTAAAAGACAGAATAAGATTTGAGATTGAAGATTTAGAGACAGACTAAAAATTAGGATAATATGAAAATAAATAAAAATCTTGTCAAAGCTTTCCATTTGGGGTCCCTTAGTAATTATATATAAAATGTTTAATTGTTTCTAATAAGTACATAATCATTACTTGAAGGTAACAACTACATTTTTGAAATATCTATGAAAAAGAGTTTGAATTGCACAGATTAAAGCATTATTGATAAAATATGTATTGTTGCTACAGATGATTCCCCCCTGGTTATAAGGAAATGAACGGCCTTACACTTTTCATTTATGAAGGCATTTCCCTTGCCCTTTCTTATTCACAGGAAGATAGAGAAATAATTTGAGTTATTTCACCAGTCATTTCATATGTCTAGGCTATATTACAGGTCTAGTTCCACTCAGCACTTTCTAAGTATAAATAGAATTTATTCACTGAAGCCCTTATCTACAACTCTATTAGTAAACAAATAAAGTTAAAATCCCCCCAATAGAGAATGGATTCTTTAATAACACAGCACACCTACGAATGAGCCTTATAGGCATTTTATAAATATAACCATTTTCTAGTCTATAAAATAACACTTTAATTTAATGTCCTCAAGGAATACACACTGCAGTTGGCCAAGGAGGTTATGTCACCTTGAAGTTGCTGGTCATGCCTATTGGCAAACAGCTCACTTGTTGAGTTGAGAAGAACCTGGGAGGTGGTGTCAGCAGGAACAGAAGCAGGACACAGCCCCAGCTGCACCGCACACTAGGAGTTCGAGTAGCTCAGATGCCAGCATCTGAACTATTTAAAACATCCAGAACTTGGATAGCAGTTTTGTCTCTGAAGCATCAGGGAGACAGGAACCTCTGGCAGCGAATTACATCTCTGCCTCACAAATAGAGTTTCATTTAAACCCTTACTCTTAAATTGCATTAATTGTCAAATGAACACAGAGCCTGCAGCATGCTGATAGTTCTGTATCCAATTTAGAACAGAGGTTCCCAGGTAATTACACGAATGTATAGGAAGGCGAAAGATAAGCCAGAATGGCGAGGAAAACAAAGGTTGCTATGTTTCCATTTGAAATAAACATAAAGACATAACCACAATGCAACACTGACAAGTTGCATCCCACTTCGCTATCTAACTCCAATTTGGAAAAAATGTCCCTCTCCAATAGCTAGGTTAATACAAGAGTTAGCCACACATGTCTGCATGAGAATTATGTTAAAGGCATTATAAAAGATGAACTTGAGTTGCTCTAAAAGAAGTTATTCATGCAAAATAAATATCCCACAATTCAACATTTTAAAAGCAATCATCAAATAATTGCCCATAGAAAACAGACTCTCTGCCAACAGTCAATATGAGAACATCAATGTCATAAATGCATAAGTGAAATTCATATAGCCAGACATATACACACACTGGACATAATGAAACCACTTGGCCATGGATCATTTTTTTTCCCATTACAATATCCTAGCAGCACTCTATTAAATTCTATGGGAAGTGTCATTAGAATGAGTACATTTTATCAAAATTATAAATCGGTAGGCTAAATTTAAATATCATATTAAGTTTTCATGCATTAAGTCTAATGAAGTCAAAAATATTAAGATGTTGTAGCTTTTAAAAAGTTATTGCACACATAAGCACTTACTGTTCCTTCCTTGAAGCAAAATTCTATATCCACCACGAAAGCTGGAAGTTATTGCCTGTTAAAAAGTCACAAAAACATGAATATGTTAATTTAAAATGCAATAAAGTCCAAATTGCAATGGCTAATAAGATTCTTTTATGTTCATAAGTAAGAAATATTATAACTATAATTTCCTGGTTTTAGTTTATTTTCACAAATTAAAAACTACAAAAGGCAATTATTTCTCAATGCACAACATATATTACAAATACTACTGAAAAATGAAAATAAAATTTCAATTACAGAAGAACAAAAATACCCTAATTGAAGTAAGAAAGTGAATTCATTCTCACTCATCCTGGTAATGTTTTCAGGTAATCTGATCACTGGTTTATACAGAGTGAATAAATAGTTTGAGTTACATCCTGGAGACTTAATACTTTTATTAAGTTTATCTGGAATTTTCTTTGATTGAACAAATATTTCTTAATCTACCAAATAAATTTGAAAATAACAATAGAAAAAATAGCAAATCAAGTTAGAGAGACACTACTTCTGAACAATAAAAAAATATATGATATAATACACACATCAAGTAAACTTTTCACTTAATGTTTACTTGATCAATTTACTGAAGAAATGAGTAATGCACATTATTTATCAGATGCTGATTTTTAATAATATCTGAATATTTAACCTGAAATCAAGAACATAAGTAATTATCTAAGTCACTCAGGCCAGAAGACCAACTTACAAAAATTATCCAGCTCATTAGGGCAAATATAATTGCGGGAGTCTTTTCTTAAAAGTATTTCTTAAATTCTAAATTTATTTTTCGTGGTTGGATATTACCAAATATGAAAAGAAAGATAACATGGTTTGAATAAGATAGTTTCACTAATAAAATTGTCTGAAAAAATGTTTATTTAAAACTTTTTAAACTTAAATAAGAAAACATTTTTACAACTATTTAAAACTATAATTACACTAAAACTTGAGTTGGACTACCATTTCATTGTAATTATGCATTTATATTTCATTTGTTTATCCATGTTGTCCTCCTTTCCAGCCCCTGTGAAAAGCACAGGGTAGCTTTCAAAGGCTTATTCAAGTAATATGCTCAAGGACTGTTTTAAAAGCTACACCTTGCCAACATATGTCCTGCCTTGTACAGTAAAAGAGATGTTCTTTAATATAAATTTTGTTTAACAAGCTACTTGTTTACCAAGCATTGATTTGTCAGGTAATCAGAACCTGCTGGCATAGTGTAACCTCAAATGTCTCTTTACATAATTCTCTATTATGCTAAGAGTTTTACAAAATTTAAGTAGCTGGATTTGGAGAAAGTAATATTTTTTTTAAAAAGCAAATCAAAAGTATTACACTGTCTACAATAAATTTAAGAGATAGTCTTCTTTTATATAGGCAAAAATAGGAAGGATTTTAGGATAAGAGTTATTTCCTCAAGAAAGATACAAGATAAATAATAAGGTATTCACTATCAAATGAGGTTAAACTTGAAACACTTGAATAACATATTAATAATCCATGAACCCCTCCACTTTAATATTTTTTCTAGAAGGTGTTCACATTTTGACATTATGTTCTATATATAGCACACTCTATTTTTATTAATGCAGGATGCATTTTTAAGATGTCTTGGCATAAATTCATTTTTTAATTTTATATTAATTGTGCACCTATTATAATATATGAAATAAAGTATAATTGTATTTTCTTTAAGAATAAGGCTATATCATTAAATATATTTATGATTAAATAATTAGCAATTCTTCCTATACAAAAAAGTTTTAGCCATAGAATTTATTGAGATTTATAATCTTTTTTAGGGTGATAGAGTCATCACATGGAATAATTCTGAGTTTCTTTGCTTCACAATGTAGTTGTATCTTTATTCTTTCAGACTTTTTTTTGTTGTCCTCCTCAATGGAAATATTCTAGTACTATGACCTGTTTTGTTCCAAGTGAGATTGCATAAGGTTTAAATCTTGTTGGAGGTGTATTTGGAGACTAAAAGCTACTGTGAAATGGGAGGAAATTAATAGCTCCTGATTTTTAGATTTGCATTGCACCTAAGGTAGGTGGAGAAAGATTAATGACAAAGTCAACTGCTCACAATGAATTTCTTCAGCATCTCCACATGTCTATGTTTCAGTATGATTGCTTTCCTTTCGCCCTTCCTGGGTACACTCTACCTGATAGTACTGTGGGCTCTGTCACTGGTGAGGTATTTGTGTTGTGGGAATCTTTCTTTAAATGATCTTTGGGAAGTGGCTGTCCTGGAGGTTGGATTGAAATCCTCAGAGCCCTTACACTCCCTATGTTCCCTCCCCACCTGCAGCTCAGAAGCCACCTCTGTGAGACCTCTAGGTTTTCAGGGAAGCCAGTCTGAAATCCACTTCCCCATTTCCAAGGTCTTTCCTTTCACTCCCAAAGAGTGAAATGCGTCCTGCATTAATAATAAGTGGGAGGACAGACATGGGAAGATATGTGTTTTTGATGGTGAAAAAAGAGAAATGAAAGATAGAAAAATATATAGGATTTGAGTCAAAATAAAAGAAATAGAGAAAAAAATATAACATTTGGAATAAGTTTGCAATGCAAATGCCAAAGTTTTGGGTAACTGGTTGGAAAATATAGGCTTGAAACAAAGCTACTTTAAGAAAAAAGGAATATTACAAATACATGAAACTTAGCAGACAACTTGAACATCTTTCTTCCAGATGCTTTTTATACATATTAAAAGTAAATCTCTGAATTCCTGATATTTAAGTGGATTTACAGCATGGCCCACATGATTCAGTCAGAGAAAGATTTTTAATGAGGTTATCTTCCAAAGACAAAAAATATAAAATACAGGCTCATTTCTAAGCACTCAAGGACATCTGGTCACCCTTCTGTTATGATAATTGCCTTACAACTCTGCCACCTTACATTACAGAGGTTCATACAGTGTAGAATGTTGCCCATAAATTAGAACTCTGTTCCCTAAAATGTTCTGTGGTGCCACATACAGTCATTATCCCTTTGATATGCTCTGTATTGCTAAACCAACTGACATGTACCTACATTTGCAAGGAAGAAACAAGAAAAAATAACCCACAAGTTCAAGTAGCTCTTCTAGGCTTCACCCCAGAAAAGACCTGAAAGTTTGCAGAAGGTTCTGGCTAACTCTGATGCCAATTCTCTCCTTACAGAGCACAGGGAGGCTCAGCACCAGGCCCTGGCTCCAGCTTGCCAAAGACACGCTAGCTTCTTGGTACGGTTTTCTAGCTCTTCTGCTATGACTGTGTAATTTGACAGTACGCTGCCACGGTAACAGAATCCATGATGGGCTTTGAGTTTAATTCCACCAATGAGGAATGTTGGCTGCATGCAGTGCTGGCTTCTGAAGATGGATCCATAATGTTTGTCTTCTAAAGCCTTGTCATCTGGGAGCATTCCTGATGCTACAGAATCCCCCATAATGAGCCAGTCTCTCCCAGCATGAGCTGCCTCCATTGGAGGTGAGACACCACTGGGAGCCACATTCACTTCTTTATCATCAAAGTTGGGCGCTTAAAATAGACTGCATGAGAGGGTCACATTATGCAGTTCCATCATGCACCATTGGGGTTGTGGAGTGGATTAGGGATGCAATCCTTAATGTTCCTTCTCTACAATATTCCATTACGGAAGAAAAAGTCTTCAGATGCTGGCAATTTTCTTTGCATAGCCATTTTCAGACCAGGCTTTCTGGAAATGTGGTTGATACAGTAAAGGGAAAAAATGCTTCATGTCTTAACCAATATTTTCCTATAGATTTCAGTAAAATAAATAAATAAATAAATAAATAAATAAATAAGAACATGCCTTCTGTTATTTTCAGTTATATTTTTAATTCCACATAATTCCATCTTGATCATTGGTTCTGCTTTTAATTACTGAATTGTTTCTTAATCTTTTTTTGTGCTGTGCCTTAGTGACAGCTTACAAATCCTCTGAAATCCCTTTTGCTAACTGAAACCAAAGTCATTGGCCAGTCCCCTTCCTGACTGTTTGTTCCAGGATGAAGCACTAAATAATCCTTAGTTTTTCTTGTGTCTGTATAAATGGTACTAGAGAGATACTGAGAATCAGAGCAAGCTCAGTAAGTATTTTACAAATGAATAAAAGCATATTATTGGGTAGAGAGAGGAGATAAGAATAACCTTTAGTTAAGATAGTAATTCTTAATCAGGGACCTTTTGCCCCTAAGGAACATCTGTCAATGTCTGGGCACATTTTTATTGTCACAGCTGGGGGAGCTCCTGTGATCAAGTAGGGGGAGGTCAGAGATGCTGCCAAATACCCTACAATATGCAGGGCGACCCTTCCCGCTCCCCTACATTTACTCACAAAAAATTATCTGCTCCAAAATGTCAGCAGTGTTGTGGTGGAGGCACCCTTGTTTAGGGAAAGCTTGAAGAGATGGGGGAATATAAATCTTATTGTCTACAGTTAAATTAATCTGCCTTATAGGGCAATGAGGGTGACATAAATCTGGAGGAGAATTGGCATTGCTCTTTGAGGAGGGCCTGGCCTCAGGATTGCCATGGAGAGAAGCCCGCAGTTTCTCTCCAGGAGATGAGAAAAAGGGGAGCCCCAGTGCCAGCACGGGGTTTTGCTTGGGTTTGTTTGAAAGCGGAAACCACAAATACCAGTCCCACCAGCTGGCAGCTGAGAAGGGTAGAAATCAGGATTCCACATACTCTTCTGGCCCAGAATCATTTCTTAACATCCCCCCCCCCCCCCGTCAGTTCACTATTTTTTTCTTATACTCTAATTTATATTCTTTCTTAATATTTTGATATACTACTACAGTAGTATATCATTCCTCTATGAATTTGCATTTTGAAATTTTATAATCATAACTATAAGCTCCTCGAGGGTTAGCAGTTTTATAGGTCTCTGATTCTATAATAAACTCTAGAGACAGAGCTGTCTACTCAAAAGAAATATAATTTAAAAAATAACAGAAAGAGCTATTGGCATCCACTATGTGAGAAGCAGAGTACTGGGAACATAATTAAGACTTAAAAATATTAAGCATCTTACCACAGCAAATCAACCAGAAACTTGCTGGAACTGGAGTCAGAATCCTAAAATATTTTCCAGGCTTGAAATTGGTTCCTTTCTTTCTTTCTTCCTTCCTTTCTTTCTTTTTTTCTTAAATTTTTTTTTTTATCACATTTGCCTAATGAAATTTAGTGCATACATTTTATAAATGGTTTAAAGGAAAGTTAAAGAAGGCCATTTGAATGTTGCTGTTTCATTTTGTGGTGTACAGACTTATTTAAAAGAAAAACAATAACAAGAATGAGAGCAGAACCACATTTAAAAAATAAGAATGCTTTCAAAGGAAGCTACTTGCACTCTGGTTTGAAATATAATCAAATGGGTTATGGAGATTATGTCAAAATCAAGCAACTGGTTATCCCAATCCAGTCATGTTGAATTTAAATGGAATAATTCAGTACTGTACAAAATTCAAAAAATGTTGGATGGAATTATTTGTGAGCCTGCAGGGATCCTATAAAATGATTTTGAAAACCCAAACAATTAACAAGGAACCAGAGCCAGGCCAGCATGGCTCAGTGTTTGAGCACTGATCTATGAATTGGAAGGTCACTGTTTGATTCCCGGAAGGGACACATGCCTGGGGTTTTGGGCTGGATCCCTAGTGGGAAGCGTGCAGAAGGCAACTGATTAATGATTCTCTCTCATCATTCATCTCTCTCTCTCTCTCCCTCTCCTTTCCTCTTTGAAATAAATAAAAATATATTTTAAAAATACAAATAAAATGGAATCCGATTGTGTGAAAAGAGAGACACTGTGTTTGTCAGCATCCAATACTTCTGTAGGCCATGCTGAGTCCCTGAGTCCCTATAGTTCCAAAATGCAAGATGGCGCCACCAAGGTCTCTACTGGGATGGTTCTGAGTTCTCATTACACAAAAAAGAATTTTATAATTATTCATGGTGAATATGTTAACTTGAATTTCGATGATCACTTCATAATATAAATAAATATTGAATCATTATGTTATGTACCTGAAACTAATATAACATTATGTCAATTATATCTCAATTTAAAACAAAAGAGTGACTTACTCTTGTGAAGCACAATTTACACTAGCCAAGATTTGGAAACAACTTAAGTGCCCATCAGCAGATGAGTGGATTAAAAACCTGTGGTACATTTACACAATTGAATACTACACTACTGTAAGAAGGAAGGAACTCCTACCATTTGCAAGAGTATGGATGAACCTAAAGAGTATTATAACAAGTAAAATAAGTCAGTTGGAGAAAGAAAAAATATCACACGATCTTACTCATTTGTGGAATATAATGAACATAAACTGAGGAACAAAATAGACCAGAGTCATAGAAGCATTGAATAGACTATCTAACCTATGAGGGAAGGTAGGTGTGAGGGGTAAGAGATCAACCAAAGGACTTGTATGCTTGCATATAAGCATAACCAATGGACACAGACACTAGGGGGTGAGGGCACATGCTGTGGGTTGGGACAGCCGGCAAGAGGTCAATGTGGGAAAAAGAGACTTATATAATACTTTAAACAATAAAGAACTTAAATTAAAAAATAATAAGACAATTGTATTACATAAGAGATAAAAACTCATTTTAAAAATGAATCACTCAAAGAAGATGAACTTCCTTGTTTTCTTTTTTCTCATAAATGTGAACACTATAAATCTGAACAGTACTTCATTTGAAGAAAATCACAGTTTTTAATCCATATGTAAATTTTTTATAGATCTGTGTGATAGATTTTTTTTTTTTTTTTTTTTTTTTTTTTTTTTTTTTTTTTACTGTCGCCTGTGCAATTTGGAGCAGTTGTTGAATTAGATCTGTATTCATTTTTTTTGGAACATCTTAAAATATTGCTATACAATTATCTTAAATTAGGCCTGCCCTCAGGTTTTTCCATTGGCATTTAGCTGTTGAAGGATTGAAAAACTATTTTAGAGAGTCTCGATTGTGTAATGGACCTCCAGATAGATTTCTATGGAGACAGAGGACCTGACAGTCCTTATTGCTCCAAATCTTAATTATGGTGAATTGTGTTGCTATGAACATCAGGGTGCATATATCCCTCTGATTGGTGTTTCTGTTTTCTTGGGTTATATTCTTAGGAGTGGGAATACTGGGTAAAATGAAAGCTCCACTTTTAATTTTTTTGGGAAATGCCATACTGTTCTCCACAGTGGCTGCACCAGTCTGCATTCCCATCAGCAGTGCAAGAGGGTTTCTTGTTCTCTTTATCTTCACCAGCACTTGTTGCTGGGTGTGAGATGGTACCGCATTGTTGTTTTGATTTGCATCTCTTGGATGATCAGTGACTTTGAGCATGTGTTCATATGTCGCTGGGCCTTCAATATGTCCTCTTTCAAGAAGTGTTTATTCAGGTCCTTTGCTCATTGTTTGATTGGATTGTGTATCTCCCTTTTGTTAAGTTGTATGAGTTCCTATACAATTTTGATATTAAACCCTTATTGGATATACCATTGGCAAATGAACTCACAGAAAGAGAAATTTAAAAAAATTCTCAAAAATTCTCAAATTCTCATATCGCAACAAAAAATAAGATATCTAGAATAAATTTAACCAAGGATGTAAAGGACCTGTACACAGAAAATCACGCTGAAAAAAAAAAGAGATAGAAGAAGACATAAACAGATGGAAGAATATACCCTGTTCATGAATTAATAGATCAACATCATTAAAATGTTCATACTACTCAAACCAATATATAGATCAATGCAATCCCCATTCAAATACATAAGGCATACTTCAAAGACAAACTCTCCAAAAATGCATTTGGAAAAAACCAAACAAACAAATAGCTGAAGCAATCTTGAGAAAGAACAACAGATTTGGAGGGACCACAATACTAGATATCAAGCTATACTTCAAAGCCACTGTTCTCAAAACTGCCTGGTACTGGCATAAGAACAGTATGTAGACAAATGGAACAGAACAGAGAACCCAGAAATCGACCCAAGCCATTATGCTCAATTAATACTTGACAAAGAAGGCAAGAGCGTACAATGGAGTCAAAACAGTCTCCTCAATAAATGGTGTTGGGAAAATTGGATACATGCAAAAAAATGAAACTAGACCACCAACTTACATCATGCCCAAAATAAACTCAAAATGGATAAAGGACTTAAAGGTAAGATGGGAAACCATAAAAATTTTAGCAGAAGCCATAGGCAAAAAAGTAGTAGACATTTGTTGTAACAATATCTTTACCAATACAGCTCTTAGGCCAATGGAAACTCAGGAGAAAATAAACAAATAGGACTATGGCAAAATGAAAAGCTTCTGCAATAAAATTATTTTAAAGTCTAACAAATTTCTAATTTAAAATATGTAAAAAGTTTTTCTAATTACAGAATGAAGTTAGGGGAGGGTGGGGATAAGGGGGAGAGATCAACCAAAGGACATGTATGCATGCATATAAGTCTAACCAATGGACACAAATACGGGGAAAGAACAGGAGTAGGGGGTTGGGGAGCAAAGGGGAAATAAGGATACATGTGCAATACTTTATCAATAAAGAAAAAGAAAAAAAAATAGCCCTAACCAGTTTGGCTCATTAGATAGAGCATGAGCTTGAGAACTGAAGGGTCCCAGGTTCAATTCCAATCAAGGGCATGTACCTTGATTGCAGGCACATCCCCAGTAGGAGGTGTGCAGGAGGCAGCTGATTGATGATTCTCTCTCATCGATGTTTCTAACTTTCCATTCCTCTCCCTTTCTCTCTGTAAAAAAATCAATAAAATATGTTTAACAAATAAATAAATAAATAAAATAATTAAATGTAAAAAAAGTTTTTGTACTTTGAAGTGCTTATAATGTTGCTTTAATAAATAAAGTACTATAACAAATGGAAATGGTTTCATTGCTGCAGGATGATTTTTTATCTACTGCTGCACAAATATGCTGCCAAGTAGCAACAACACCAGTGCAAAAGCAAAATTAAATGCCTACAATTGCCATTAGCAATTGCAAAAAATTATTAATCTGTCTGGAGGAAATTAATGGACATGATTAGAGAAACCAAAAATCTTCATCTTATGGAAATCAATAACCAAGATGTGTTTCCGTCAGAGAATGAATCACAGATTCATGAGCTGAAGATTAAATATGCATTAGTGTATATTCTAACCACACCTGTCAAATTTATGTCTCCATTTCTCAGTCTGGTTTAGACAATGCTCTATCATAACTAACTCTCTATTTCCAAAAATGATGGTTATTCAGACACTACATGAAAGAGATAGAGAAGTAAATCTATGTTTTGTTTCCTTAGGACTTAAAAACCATATTGACAACAAAGGAATTATACTTAACGTATATCAAATAAGGTGATCGGCCAATGAAAACTTTATTTTCCTTTTTAAAACATACAAGCTGTGTTGACACGTATAGAGTTATATTAGCTCAAAGTAAAAGATTTGTCATTTTGATGCCCACTAGATCATCTACATATACACATAAATAAGAGAAACCAGTGCATATATTGAGAACCTTATAATAAAGTGCTTCATGGAATCACAGTACAGATTGGTTGTGTCTAGCCCTATTTGTAAATATGGATCTAACCAAAATCCAAATAAAACCATGAATACATTAAACTTTTATGTAATTGCCCTTTATTGGGTATCTCCTGGAGTCTGGTTGATTAAAATTAGAACTTATTTTAAAATCTTTTAGAAAATGCATATTGTACGTCAGAAAATCCCACTGTAAAAATAGTTCGCATTAAGGCTAGAATTCTAAAGCGAGTGGAGGGATGGGGAGAGCATATTTTGGACTCCACTCAAGGATATTCAATTACAGAGAAAGAAAAAGACTATTGTTATAGGAAATTACTTTATGGTTTTTCTCTATAAGAAGGTTTTCAAGTAGGATTTCTGTGTACTTCTCTAAGAACAGTATACGCATCCTACTATACAGTTCTGCATTCCCAGGGGAAGATGGATACCTGAGAGACACTGATTTCAACTGAAGTTTCTCATATAAATCCCAGCAGAGAAGGTTGTCTTCATATATTGTAAAGTGTTGGCTTCAGTAATGTAAGAATCTCTATGTCTACAGATGTTGGTTAAGAGCTTTTTGTGCTTAAATTCAAGAGCTGAGTGTAGTGGTAGCCAAGTAGGAGAGAGATGGAAGTGGCTTATGGCATTGGAATCCATTATCCTAGCAAAGAAAATTCACATGGGCATGGCATTCTGAGGCTTAGATGTGAGATTGCTCTCCAGCTTATCTCAAAGATAACAGAAATAACTGTCTTTAAAGAGGCAGTGAAGAGGAAGCCAGAGGAATGGTAGGTGAGAGGTCCCCTGGTCTCTCCCCTTGAAGTTACAACAATCTGAACAGATATCATTCAATAAATGGTCCCTGATAAACACAAACACATCTGAGAGATCTGAGCACTGACATATATGAAGTTAGGCAAGTTGGAGGGAGCAGGGGAGAAGGGGAAGGAGAGGAGTAGAAACAGGCACCAGGTACACACACAGTCCTGATCTCACTGCAGGTCTCCAGAGAGGGGAGAGAGAGGTCCGGTTGCATCCTGTTTGCCCTGCATCCAGCATGTGGAGATCAGAAAATCCAGAGCAGAGAAAGAGAAACAAACTAACAAACAAGCAAACAAAAAACATGTGCTTCATTCACTGGAAAACAAAATACAGACTTCTGATCAACTCACTCAATAAAATGCCATTTCAAAAAATAAAGTAAAATAAAGCAGGCATCATTGCCA
Source organism: Pipistrellus kuhlii (assembly GCF_014108245.1). Taxonomy (NCBI): domain Eukaryota; kingdom Metazoa; phylum Chordata; class Mammalia; order Chiroptera; family Vespertilionidae; genus Pipistrellus; species Pipistrellus kuhlii. The sequence continues at coordinate 184,077,872 of NW_023425529.1, forward strand.
AAGAGGGCTGGGCAGAGAAGGAATCCATCCACTGTCAGTATCAACCAAGGACACAAGGCAGCTCAAGAAGAAAATGGAAAATCTCCAGAAAACAAACGAAAAGACATGTGATTTCATGGCAGAGAACTCAAGACCACAGCCCTGAAGAAACTCAACAAGACACAATGAAATACAGATGGGCAGTTTAGTGAATTTAAAAACAAAATCAACAATCAAAAGGAATATTTTACCGAAGAGACTGAAACTTTTGAAAAGAACCAAAAAGCAATTCTGGGGATAAAGAACACACTAAAAAGAAATAAAGAATGGACTCGTGAATTTAGAAAATACAGCTGACCAGATGAAGAAGAGAGTTGGTGATACTGGATATCCAGAAATCTAGAAATGGCACAGATGGAAGAAGAGACTTGAGAGGAAAATTTAAATAAATAAATAATTCCAGGAGCATTATCTGACTCTCTCAGAAAGAGCAATATAAGAATAACGGCTATATCAAAAGGAGAATGGAGTAAAGACCTAAATGTAAGACCTGAAACAATAAATTACATAAAAGAAAACATATGTACTGAGCATATGAGCTTTGGTCTTAGAGAAGATTTTTATGAATTCAACCTCAAAGACAAGAGAAGAGTAAAAATGAATGAATGGGACTATATTAAACTAAACAGCTTCTTCACACCAAAAGAGACCACCAAATAAATAAATTAAAAAAGGCAATCAACCAAAATGGAAGAAGATATTTGCAAATGATACCTCAGATAACAGGTTACTATCCAAAATATATAAAGAGCAGTGCAACTTGGCAATAAAACAAACAACAAACAATACTATAAAAGTGGCCAGAGGACTTGAACAGACACTTTACCAAGAAGACATAAAGATGGCCATCAGATATAAGAAAAGAGGTCAACCTCAGTAGCTATTAGGAAAATGCAAATCAACAATGACAGATCCCCCCTCACAATGGTTACAATGGATGTTACCAACAGGACAATGAATGACAAGGGCTGGAGAGGTTGTGGAGGAAAAGGAGCCCTCACTCACTGCTGGTGGGAATGGAACCTGACACAGCCACTCTGGAAAGTAGTAGGGAGGTTCTTAAAACATTAAGAAAACAATTACCATAAGACCAGCAATCCCTCTTCCAGGTATTGACCTGAAAATGTTGGTAACATTTGCAAGGATATATGCACCCCTGTGTTCATTACAATATTATTCAAGGCAGCCTAGTCTTGGAAACAACTGACATGCCCTGTGATAGGGGGACTGGGTGAAGAAGTGGTCCATACATACAATGGAACACTGCTCAGCCAGAAGAAATAGTGCCATTTGTGACACTATGGTTAGACCTTGAGAATCTGATGCTAGGAGAAATAAGTCAGATGGAAATAGTTGAGAACCATATTATTTCAGTCATATGTGGAATATGAAACTGAAAGTAAAAATGAGTAAATAGGACAAATAGACAAAAACATATGGTTTGGTATTACCACAGAGAAAGGGGTGGGAGGAGATTATAAAGAGGGAAGGTGTCAACTATAGGGTGATGAGAGGAGGATGGATTTTGGTTGGTAAACACACAATGGAGCATATAGATGATGTATTATAGAATTGTATGTTGAAAACCTATATAACTTTATTAATCAATGTCAGTCACCCCAATACATTTAATAAAATGTATTTTTTTAAATGAGTTAGATCAAATGGACGTGGGTAAAGAAGGGGCAGTGGGGGACACCTGCAATAATGTCAACATTAACAATGTTTAATAAAAAAAGAGTTAGATCAAATAAGTATGTAATTCAAAGGCTAGAAAAAAACAGCAAATATTAAATTCATTCAAAAAGAAAACATTTTTAAAGAGTAAAATACAGAATTAAAATGCTGTGGGTCACAGCATAAAGGACTCCAGAGATGGGGCAAAAATGCGCATTATGCTCTACAGTGCTTCCTGTGCTCCCAGGCTTCCCCCTCACTGGCCTCCCTGGTCTCTTACCCTCCTGGGTACTGCTGCTCCAAAAGGAAAGGCGGAAAATACAAAATAAAAGGAAAGGAGTGCCCATCTGAGAGATTTAGCAGTAGAAAGCAGGGAGCCAATAAAGAACAATCCCCATAGAAGCTTACAAAAAAAAAAAAAAAAAAAAAGGAATGGAAAATCCTGTTTATTAATGCAACAAAAATAAGGATGGGTTTTTCATATGTTGGAAACTTCAGGACCTTGTTGCCTTCAGCTCCGATCTGCAGCCCTCTGGCCCACAATTCTGTGTGCTGACACGCTAGAGAGGGTCTGGCAGGTGCTTTAGAGAGGTGATGCCGCCTCTGTCATGGGAACTGACCTGTGCTTAATGGGCGCCACAACGGCCAGGCTGGCCCCCACAGAACAGAGTCAGCAGAAAACTCCAGAACAGCGTGGAGAAACACTAACTGTGTGTGTGGAGAGACAGGGGACCTCCTGAGGCCCCGGATGTCATTTTCAGTGCCATCAGCCTCCTGTGCTGATGAGATGATAGCTGTCCATCAACTCCAATCATTAACAATGTTGAAAGCAAACACATAGTAGGAAACCATCTCCCACATTTGTCCTCTGGCAAACTTTCTGCAAACGTCATGCTGTGGAACAGAGCAGGAGGAGAGGCCCACAGTGCTGGGCTCTGAGCTCCCTTTGTCTTTGAGAACATCTGTCAGAAATACTGGTTGGAATGGCTAAGCAGACTATCAGGCTACTAGATTCAACATATAGCATCATAGTGTTTCCTGTGCTATATAATGTGAATAACGCACATTTAATATATGCATGTGGCTAAATCACTTATGCCTCTAAGGCTAACCCTCACTTAGTGAATGCCGTTATTCCCTCTGCCTGTCTAGGTGCTGTAATCATAAAGGGTCTCCCCACTGAGGTCCTGCAATCTCCTTTGTGACTGTTGATCTGACTTACTTAGCACCGAGCACCTGAGGCCCGGGCTCGACACCCTCTGTCCATTCCCCAAGGTCTAACCACTTCCTCCTTAGACTCACCTCTAAGCCCGATGCCAGGGAAAAGCAGTTATCCATGAAACCCACACTATTATCCGCCAGAGGCTTACCACGATATTTTTTCTTTAATATACTTTATTGTTTTTTTACAGAGAGGAAGGGAGAGGGATAGAGAGTTAGAAACATCGATGAGAGAGAAGCATTAATCAGCTGTCTCCTGCACACTTCCCATTGGGGATGTGCCCGCAACCAAGGTACATGCCCCTGACCAGAATCGAACCTGGGACCCATACAATCCATAGGCCGATGCTCTATCCACTGAGCCAAACCGGTGAGGGCATGATCTTTACACATTCTTTTTTCTTTAACACTTTTTTTTTTTTTTTTTTACTGATTTCTTTTTCTTTCAGAGAGAGGAACAGGGAGAGGGAGAAAGAGATAGAAACATCAATGATGAGAGAGGATCTTTGATCAGCTGCCTCCTGCACGCCCCCTACTGGGATCCAACATGTGCCTTCCCGGGAAATGAATCCTAGCTCTTGATGCCTGGACGGACTTGCTAGTGCCTGTGACGTCACCAGCGCCCGTGGATGTGGGCAGTGCACAGCCTGCACACACGGATCCTGAGGCACCCCATGTGGGAAGGAACAGAGGGGGTGAGCGGGCCTCTGAGCAGGAAACCCGTGACTTAGAGAAGCGCTGCTGTTGGCAGGGACAGAGGCTTCGGGAAAAGCTGGTTTGGTTAGAGGCTGGAGGTAATGGCTTCATGGCTTTGAAAAGGATTAGAGTATCAGCGAGGTATGGCCAGGATGGTGAAGAGAGGTGAGCCACATGTCAGGATGAGAGTGGAGATGTGGAGCATTGTCTGCATTAGCTGATATTTAAAGCAAAGGGAACAGCAGAAGAATTAGCTCAAAATAGAAATCACAGACCAAGGAAATCCTTGCCAAGCCACCAAGCCTGTTTTATTAAAGTACGGAGGGAATAACAAGCCTGCGAGGAGAAGGCTCTGCATAAAGTTGTACTCCGATGCACTGTGTGTGTGGGGGGGGGAGGGGGGGCAGTATTAGTTCATCACCGTAGACTCCCTGAAGCTGGCTGTGACGTGCCCGGAGAGAAGGGCCCTCTTCCTAAGCCACAGGAAGGACCAGCGGACTAGAAGTGATGCAACTGTAAAGCCTTACTAGCCATATTGACTTCAGCTTTCAAAACTGTCCTTGAGTCCATTTTCAGACACTCTCAAAGTAAAACTCTGATTAGGGCCCGCTGCATGAGAGACTTTAAAAACTCTTCAGTAGTTTTCCATAAGCTAAAAATAAAATCAGACTCTTTAAACTGGGATTCAGAATGCTCCACAGTAATGTCCTTTAAGAAGAATGCCTTCCAGCCAAACAGACATTTTATTCTTCATAGATATATCAGATACTTTCATAATTCCCTAATTTTTCCACGCTCAGGCAGGTGAATTATTATAATAATTTTACCGATGAGTACACTGAGTTTAAGTTATATAATATGTTCAAGATATAAATCTTCAGTTCATGCTCTTTGTCACTATGAAAGAATATTTATTAAGTCAAATAAATTAGAGACTTTATATATTTACTAGAGGCCCTTGGCACAAAGTCCATACACTCGAGGGGGTGGGGGGGGACCCTCAGGACAGCCTGTGCCCTCTTACACTCCAGAAGCCTTCGGGGGATGTCCCACTGATGGCTTAGGCCCTCAAGGAGCAGGCCTATGCTGTCAGTGGGACATCCTTAGCACTGCCACAGAGGCAGGAGACACTCCCACCACTTTTGCTGCACTTGCCAGCCATGAGCCCAGCTTCTGGCTGAGTGGCGCTCCCCCCTGTGGGAGCTCACTGTCCACTAGGAGGCAGCTCCTGCATTGAGAGTCTGCCCTTTGGTGGTCAGTGTGCACTATAGTGACCAGATTTCACTGTTTGGTCGATTTGCATATTAGCCTTTTATTATATAGGATTTATATTCATTAACTGCAATATGATGTTTATTTGTTGAATCTGCTGTTGATATAAACCCTGTTTAATATTTGACATATATGTAACCACTAAAGATTTAAATATGATGATGATGATTCAGTTGCCAGCTTATTCTGAAATAAGTCCCTGTTCATGAAAATGAAACCCATGTTATTGTAATTGCATAGAGTATCACATGGTGAAACAAGGTATAAAATGATGAGTATTTATGAAAATATTTCTCTTCCCTGCTCATGCCGATGGGCCAATTAAAGCTTCTAGTAAGCAGAGTCAAACTCTCATCTGTTAATATGAGCCATGATGGAGCCAGAAACGCTCATTCATTGCTGGTGGGAAAGCAAGACAGTGCAGCCAGGTTCTCACAAAATTTACCATCATTGTACCATATGGTCCACAAATGTGCTCCTAGGTCTTTACTCAAGTGAGTTAAAATCTTATGTCCACATACGAGCCTTCACACAAGTGTTCACAGCAGCTTTCTTCGTAATCACCAAAACTTAGAAGTGAGCAAGATAGGTGAGTGGACAAATAAACTGTGATACATCAGACAATGGAAGGTTCTTCAGTGATCAACAAAAATGAGACTCATGAAAAGACAGGAAGAAAGCTCACCAGCATTTTGTTAAGTAAAATAAGTTCGTCTGAAAATTCTACATTTCTGCATGGTTCCAACTATAGTACATTCAGGAAAAGGCAAAACTATAAAGAGTGAAAAGGTCAGAAGTTGCCAGGAATTGGGAGGGAAATGGTGGAGCACAAGGGATTTTTAGGGCAAAAAATGATTCTGCACGATGCTGAAATGATAGATACATTACATTTTGCATTTGCAAAACTCATAGGACTACACAACCCAGTTAGTGAACCCTGATACAAACTATAAACTTTTATCAACAATCATCTATCAAATTGGTTCATCAGTTGTAATAAATATGCCAGTGTGCCAATGGAAGATATTAATAGAAAAAACTGCCATGGAGGGAGAGAGAGGAAGTATATCAGAAATTTATATTTTCTGTTCCTTTTTTTTCTTTCTGTAAATCTAAAACTGCTCTAAGAAGTAAAGCCTATTAACTTTAAAAAATTCAATATTCAAATCAATGCATATGTAACATAAGAAATATATAGTTGGCCTCTGCTCCCTGGTTCTGGCACAGAGCTTCTGAAACCCTGGTAACTTTCTGAGTGATGGGGTGAGGGAGCATCTTTTGTTATCCATAATGAGCCCCTCTCAAGCACATCTGAGTGTATGCTAATGAGATGACCCTTGGTGCATGGGGTGGTGGCCAGAGGAAACAACCACCTGACTAGAGGGTAGGCAATGTCATCCCTTCCCCCCAATTCTGGGGAGGGAAGCAGGGCTGTATAGAATTAACCACTGAGGGCCAATGATCTAATCAGTAGTGCTTATGTGAAACTCCATAAGAACCATCAGACAATGGCTTCGGGAGAGTTCCGGATTGGAAAACACAGGAAAGTGCTGGGAGAGGGAGTGAGCGCGCCATAGCCCCCACCCCAGGCTTGCCTCAGCACCTGCCCCAGTTTAGACCACACTGTGCTCTTTTCTGTTTCACGTCTTAAGGTTGATGGCAAGCATTTTTAGAAAATAAATGTATAAAACTTTTCATTACAGACCATACATGTACGAGACCGTAGAATTCGTTCATCCGGAGTAACTTGTTTTATATTGTTTCTGACCAGTGTTCCTAATGAGACCCTGATCCTTTCTCCTCACCTTACACACATGTTTCCAAACCAGTGTTCTTTCAAAGCCCAGCGGTGGGTCTGGACTCATGAAGGCAAAGGAGATACTTTCACCACCCTTTTTCTACTACTCATTTCAAGCCTGGCAAATACCATCCAACAACTTCGCTCTGTTTAATAACATAGGGATGAGCGCTGTGTCCATATGACAAGTACCAGTCACTTGATCACTTAAGTCTCACAAGAACAGTAATCATGTTGCATTGCAAGTAATAACCCCCTTTCACTGAAGTCACCAGCACATGGATGCTCAGGGCCCCTGGTTGGGTTCAGTGAACATGAACAGCAGTAGAGGAAAAAGACAAGCCCCCATGTATGTGCTGGGTGAGTCATATATGAAGCACAGAGCACTTACTAGGATGTCAGAGCTTTCTACGCATACCATGAACTATGGGAAGGCCCAACAGCGTAGGAGAAAGTGTAGCAACTTCGAAAGACACAACCACTCTGCCAGGGCCTGCCTCCAGCTCTGGCTCTCCATTGCTATGAAGCTTGAGAAAGTGACAGTTCCCTGATCCCGTGATTCCTAATCTCTAACACGCAGAAAGTGTCATTTGTCACATACCTGTGCCATATGACTATCCTGTGTGCGCACTTCATAAGTGATTGCAGTAGGAGCAGGAAACAGGGCTAGCCCAAGAGTTCCATTTTTCCTATTAATAGAACCTAAAGTGCCTACCGGATTTCCCCATGCTCCAGCCCTGCTCAGATCTTTTCAGCATCGGCAGTTTTAAGAACCACACGCTGAGAGGTGAAGTCCGTTGGCATCAGTTTGAACATGTCTCCGGGCTTCCACTGTTCTAGATGGATGCATTTGATAAGCAGTTTTATCCATCAGTTGTGAGGAGTTCCTTCAAACGTCCATGAGCCAATTGCTGAAGATCCTTTCTTTACCAATGTGCACCAAATCTGATACCCAGATTTTAATTAGCGCCCTTTAGACTGGTGTTTGAGGATAAAGTCAACAGTATAAGATCCCCAAATCCACAAAGCTTTAGGTCCTCCTCAAGTTTCTCTACTCCTAATCATGGCGTTTATCAATAATTATTATATTACTGCTTTTATCATCTCTGAATTCATCTTAGATACACACACACACACACACACACACACACACAAATTCCTTAATTATTCTGATAAAAATGGACACAGTCTCATAGGTATGTACATATGAAATATTTTATGCTATCTTTAGTGAATCATTTATCATATTTATGTTGCATAAGACATTTTATTTAATCTCTCTGCTTGAAGCATAACTTTCCTCTCTAGGGTGAGACTCTTAGATTCCTTTACCCCCATGCCATATTGCAGGAACCACAGACACTCTATTTATTCAGTTCCTGTCTTGGTGTCTGGCTGCATCATTTACTGGTTGTTGGATATTAGCAAGTTGCTAAAAGTCTATGAAACTCAGCTTCCTACTTGGGAAGCTGTGCAAGGATCCCAGGGGAAAATGTACTCAGGATTCCAGGAACATTGAATGCACCTGACAGATACTGGTTATTATTATATTTTGGGTTGTTTGATCTCTAGATTTATTATACATGATAATACTCATCTTCACATTAGAAATAATATGCTCACTCACACAAAAAAATTGTAAGATAGACTTTGATGGTACAAGGCATTTGGTAGGCAAAATTCTAAAGATGACTCCCTATGATTCCTGTCTTCTGATCAGTTGCCAAACTCTAATCTTGGTACTGCAGGGATTTTTGCAACTGTAATTAAAGTCCAGAATCGAATGACTTTAAAATGTGGAGATTAGCAAGTGTGACTAGTTTAACCCCCTGTGCCTTTAAAAGGCCTAAGATGAAGGTACATCATAGAGATTCACAGAAAAAGAAGGATCTGATACATGGTTGCTGCCTCTGAAGATGGAGGAAAAGTGAATGATGGAGTGAGCCATGGAGCAAAAATGTGGGCAGCTTCCAGAAGCTGGGAACAGCCCCTGGCAAACAGCCAGCTACACATGGGGACCTCAGTCTTACAACCATGAGTAACTGGATTCTGCGAGCCCCTGGTCGAGTGGTTCCTCCCCATCCCTCCAGGGAAGGACCCACATCTTCACTGTGGCTTCTGAGAGCCTCTGCGGGGGACCCAGGTCTTCCGGATTTCTGACCTATGAACTGGGAACTAATCAACAGCCAGTGTTTAAGCCATTCCTTTGGTAACCTGCTCTGCAGCAATGGAAGACCAATGCAACTACGTTCTTCTCAGTTCTGATGCTTTTCCCACGGCTACGGTCCATGGGATGTTAAAATACTTCTTCAATGTCTGTATATGTTTTATTGTTAATACTACTTATTTTAAGACACAAAACAGTACTTGTCAAGGATCCTACTAATGAAAAGGAAAAGTGAAAATTCAAAGACATGTATTTCTACATCATCTGGGAATACTGTTTCTGGTGTCTGGGTATTTAGGTTCAAAATAAGCCAGTTCAAAGATAACTTGATGTACCTTTGGATGTGTCTTACACTCTCTAATATATTTATAATATATGCAAGAAAAGTTTAAATTCTATAGCATTTCGAAGATATAAAGTTATTAATCCTATAGCTGCCAAGTCCATATCACATAAAGGCCCAATTCCCTTTTCCATTTATTTTAATTTTACACTTTAAGTATCTGTATCATATTCACATCATTTATAGTAGGGTTTAGGATGGCTCTTCTAAAGGACACTTAGCACAGTGATTGAGACAGAAAATCCTCCTTGTGTTTGAAGCTTTGTTCCCATGCTGCCCGGCGTGGGAAAGCTATTGCTTCTCCCTGGGTCCCAGAATCCTCACCTACAAAAAGGGGTGAATCGTGTGCCCACTTTAGAAGTTGTTGCAGGGAATAAGTGAGTTAATATATGCGAAGTACTTACATCAGTCCCTGACACTATAAGACTTATATATGGACCTAGTGCTTTTATTTAATTTTGCATGTTGATAGTCAAAATTTAAATATTGCCTTTATGTAGGGCCTAAGCAATGTGGTGTGTCCTTTTGGTTGCATGCTGTGAAATTTCATTTCTACACCTTGGATAATAACAAAATTGCTTTGAATTAACTCTTTTTAATATTCCAGTATCTGTTTTTATTCTTATTTCCAAGGAAATTTTTTTAATAAAAAAAATCCTTTATTCTATTAAAAATATTGTGTGTTTTTTCCTGTAAATTAAAAATAAAATAATAGGGAATTCAAGGTCCGCATCTGTGACATGGGAAGCTTGAGACTAGCTAGGGTTCTCTGAAGACAACAGCAGTCCAACATTCACTCCAGAGTGTTCCTAAATCACCGCAGAAATGTGAAGCCCTGTGCCACTGCGTGCTGGGCCAAGGCCCTGGAGTGTACAGTGAGATTCTTGAATTTGCTTTTCTAGGACTGAAAGGATAATGCACCAGTGCCACCTAGCTGTCCAAACACACTGTGCTACTTAGTTATCCTTAGAGGCAATTATGCTGCTAGGACAAGAAGAAATACAACTTTTAATTTCTATTGCATCCCCCCTGAATTATTTTAACAAATATCCATCTTCAGCAATGATACAAGTGACCTGTTTAAGGTTCAGTTTAAGTAAATATTTGTCATGTTTATTGTCTTCCTTTTTATCCAAGAGGGTTAACAAATTGCACATACTAGTTTTCAATAATTTTCTCTAATATGCCTTTATCTAAATCATTGAACACATCTGCCACATTAACATATTAGTTATAGATTACTGTTAGCCCAGACTTTCAAGCTTCACACAGTAGAGCGTATGTTTTCTCTTAAGACAGTACTGGTATATAGGATATTACATGGGTGACAAAGGCATTCTACTACACGCTGCTCATGAATTAACCTTTACTTCTGTAATAGGGTCCACACACAGTCAATGGTCTTACTCATCCTGAGGAATGTCTGGAAGTAGGCAGGGCTAGAGACCACATTTTTAGATTAATTATGCAATTTGGGACAAAGTAAGAATATGCTTGACCTTGAACAGGGTATGCCATCTTTAGGCCTCTATAGGAGCAGGGTTAGATGACCCCTCAGTCTTCCCTGTGTCTATTGTAAGTCAGCAGTCCACTGACCATGGCTGGGAACATTAATGCAGTTCCAGCCAGCTCTCTTTTCCCCTCTATAAAGCCTGGCTATATTCACACGAAAGCAACACAATGTCTGTCCTTTCTCATGTCCTTTTTTCCTTCTGTCATTGTCATTTTCTCCTGAAGCCATTTGCTTACTAAAAATAAAGACACCTCTGAGCCTTCCAAAGTTTCCCTTCTTTAGCAGAAAATGCAGGTTAAATACTTAGAAAAAGTAAAAATCACAAAGACCGCTTTAAATCAAGGATGACACTTTAAAAAATCCCTGTTCTTAACCAAATAGCATAGTGACGGTATGAAAGCAATTTTAAAATAGTAAACCTTGTAAGCTTCTAAGAAATAGGAGTGTTTTCTCTAAAACAACAAAAGGATATAAACATAAGTCCTCAAGCTGCTTAAAACCTGTCCAGTTTTTAGCATAATATTTACATATTTCATGTAAATTTAAAGCACATTTTGAATCAAACCTGTCAATCCACTCACATGTGTTCCACATGGCTAGGACTTGGATTAAACATTATAGATTAAGGAGAGAGGCTGTCAGAGGACTAAACCAGAACAACCACACTCAGTATTGCTGGGTCCTTGAGAAGAGAGAAGGGTGACTTTAAATCCCACTTGACCAGAGAGTAGGAAGTGGGACCCTGCTTCAACATGGGCCTCCCTCTGGAGCCTGTGATCTCATCCAACAACTGCCTACAAACCAGCTACTTGTATTCATAATGGCAACATCTATGGGGTTAAGTACTCAATGAGACGTATGTGTCCAGGTAAATAAGTTCAAGCAATATTATTGTCAGCATTTCCCAGACATTACTTTTTTCTCTTGTGCAGCATTTGCCTGTGTGGCCTTCAGCATCTGTGGCAGAGATGGCCAACTCATCATCAAACCCATGACCTCTCCTTTATGAAAACACAGCCTGAACTCTGGTTTCCTTATTCTTTGTAGTAAGACGCAGTGACTTAAAGAAATGTACAGAGTCCACACACTTGACCCGTCTGTGTTCCTCCTCACGCCTGCTTGCTGCCATAAGGAGGCCTTGGAAGTTAAATGTTGAATATGGAGAAGCTGCAGGAAGGTTGGGCAGATATAGAGCGTGTTGCAGAGTGGCAGACACCTGATAAATCTGTGGATGTGGTAACTTGGAAGGCAGAGGAAAGGTGAAACTGAAGGAAAAAAAGTCAAAATAGTAGTGTACATTGGAGTTACTTCCCATTTTCAGCAAGATATTTTAAGAAAAGGGTGAGTTAAGGGTGGGTTCTAAACAAAAAGAGAAAGGACATGAGAGAATAGAAATATGGTAATTTTAAGAATCTGAAAGTTGACTGTTGAGAACTCAGATAATAAGAGATAAGGATGAGAGAGCCTTTGAAAGACAAAGCCCATTAAAACCCTGACAGGGACACAAATCACATTAAGAACGGAGATTTCCATGGAGTTTATTATCTGTAGTGGACTCAGATTGGCTATCAAATGCATGTGTGTGTGTGTGTGTGTGTGTGTGTGTGTGTGTGTGTGTGTGTATGTGAGGCTGGGGGAAGGAGGAAGTAGAGAGAGAATGAGACAGAGATGTATGGAGAGATTGGGAGGGGCTAAATAAATAAATAAATAAATAAATCAGCCATGAGGGTTATGTCTGAGAAAGAACTTCTGTTACTGACACACAAAACCTACCAGAAGTCAATAGAAAGTCTACTATATTTCTAAGGTAATTGTATCACCAAAGGAACCTGAAGTCTGGGCTAAAATCACCTTTGTCCCTGAATTTTAATTCCACCTCAGGCCATCAAAACCTGTAATTAGTGCATGGTGTCTAACAAGAATGCTAGTAGGGGATAAAAACAAGGAAAAACCCCAGCGGTTGCACAGGTAAGTCCTCTCCAGGTGCTGAACAGGAGTCAAATCAGAAGCTCCCTCCCACCAGGTTAGAGAAGCCCTCCCTGGCCCCTCAGATTCCATCACTGCCTTGGACCAGTGACTGCTGTGGGTCTCCCCTTCTCTCCTTTTCTGAAGAGATTAGAGCTCTCTCTGCCGCACATTGTGCAGTCCATGTTGAGGCCAGGCTGATAGCCTGTCTTTTTCATCCATTAGTCTCTGAAATATGTGGTGGATTATAAGGATGGTACCATTAATGGTTAGAGAGGCCAGGTGGACAGTACAGGTGAGCTACGCACTGCATATATGTTATTGTAGAAAGTGCAGAGACTGTGTTGGAGTATACAGTAAGAGGTAGATGCTGGTAATCAGCTTCTAGAGGTTTTTGCCCTGTAGACATGATGTTGCAGTTTTATTTTTATTTTATTTATTTTATTTTTTTTTTACAGAAGAGAGAGATCTAGATGTTTATATAATGTTAGATCAAAATTTTAAAGGAAATTTCATGGCTCATAGAATCATTTATCGAGTTGGATTTGGCCTGTGGGCTACCCATTTGACAACAACTTTTTTGTTGTTATTTTATTTTACTAATTTTACTTGATTGCATAGTATGAGGTCTTGCCTCTGAACAAATTTTTACGAATGCATGTTTTTAAGACTAATGAAACTGGCAATGCAGAAATAATATGCTCATAAGTAACTGATTATTCTCGAGTAAAGGCCTAAATTAATGACACTGAGTTTTTTAGCAAATATAAATCCTAACAGCAAGTCCTCAAAAAATATTTCAAAAATCCAGACATCCCAGGAAGAGCCTCCTATGTTTGCAGGGGTCATGTGAGCTATGGGTGTGTTACCTTTTATAAAAACAAGAACAACAATAATGCTTAAAACCAAAATGGGAAAAGCCAACAGAACACTGACATTTGGGATTAGAGCTATGTGAGTATATAAGGAGAAATCCTTTTTCTCCCCTGCTTACTCTGGATTAGCACCACCATCAGACTGGGAACAAGTTTGCTGAGATGATTCTTCATGGCTCATTTTGAAAGGGAACTTTGTTAATAAAGTATTAATTCAAATTGAAATACATTTCAAATTATCTGAGTTTATAATTTTGACATCTGATGACATGGCCTTACTGGTGAGTGTGTGTTTATTGAGTAGTTTTTTAAAAAGAATAATGGGCCTGGAGTGACTCAGTGGTTGAGCACAGACCTATGAACTAGGAGGTCACAGTTCAATTTCCAGTCAGGGCATATGTCTGTGTTGCAGGCTCAGTCCCCAGTAGAGGGTGTGCAGAAGGCAACCTATCAATGATTTTCTCTTATCACTGATGTTTTTCATCTCTCTCTCTCTCTTTTCCTCTCTGAAATATATATATATATATATATATATATATATATATATATATATATATAGAAATAGACTTTGACAAAACAGAAATAATAAGATGGTAAAACAAAACCACCGAACAAGATCAACAATATAATATACATTCACATCAAGAATAGAACTAATGGAATACATTCAGATTGACTGTTTATAAAATCCCTAGTGTATATCCTGTCAATCTCTTTTAAACACATATGAAAATTTCCACAAAATGACAATCTATTAATAGGAAAATAGAGCACAGAGCAAGAAAACATCAGTAAGTCAATTCTATTTGATATTCTTCATATTTATATTTTTTACTTACCTTCAGAATCAAAGCAAAATGCTAAATTTATTTAAATCGCATCTTTATAAATGAGAGTGTAGAAATATCAGCAAATGAAATGAGCTGCCACTATGATGTTTTATTTACTATTTTACTCAATTTATGACTTCTTCTAAATTAGTTAATTTGGTCAGAATGTTTGTAGACAATAGATAAAATGAAGTTCTCATTTCCCCATCAATACAAATTCTGTCTGAAGCTATTTCAAAATTCCTACTGCACTTGATTTGTGAAAATGAACCCTACATATTTGGAGAGATGGTCTGTAAACCAGAAAAGCGTAACATCTAGAATGAAATAAATATTATTCTAAATTCCCAAATATTTAGTTCACATATCCTGAAATATGAAAAGAAAACTTGAAATCAGTTCCAACACAATTGATTTCCTGCCTTTCCCTTCATGGGCCCATGATGATCTCAAGTGTCCAACAGATCTGTTTGTACAGCATTAGGGCAAGTCCAAGCAGCTACCTGGTCCTTCTCTCTCCCATATAAAAACTCAACTGAGAATTGCCAGGCATTTCAAAAATATATTTCAAAAATCTTCCAAATCTTCCAAATGTGTGGACAATCAGGAGCAGCAAAGAGATATCCAATATCAATATGTAAATATTAAAAAAGAAAGACACTAAAATAGATACTTCATAGACTAAACAGTACTTTTTAAATCCTCATTGATTGCTCCTTCTTAATCTCATTGGTGTTGCCTTTTCCTCTGACTCTAAAATATTGGAATTCCTAAGTCTTGGTCCCAGACCCTTCTCTTCTGCTCTTTATCTATAGTCTAGTTTATTTTATCTGGCCCCACAGCATAAAGCAACATCAAACTTCCAACCATGATATCCACACTTTGACCCCTCCTCAGAAACAAACACTCATCTACCTCACTGTCTACATTTATTTCGACTTAATATCCAATTTTATTTCAACTTCCACGGTTCCCCTACTACACCCACACCCCAACCTGCTTGTGCTAAGTCTTTCTCATATCTGTAAATGCCACAGACTGATTACTCAAGCCAAAATAGATGCCATCATTATTTTTCTGTACCTTTTTACCCTCACATCTGACCTTTCTCACTGCTTCCTCAGTCTAGAAAGTGTACCCCAAGATCTTGCCATGGTTGGCTTCTTCTGACCATTCATATCTCAATCAGTGTGCCACCTGCTTAGGGAGACCTCCCTCAATGGCCTAATCTGCAGAAGTCCTTCCCCCACCCACAACCAGACACTGGATTTAATTTCAGCATATATTATTTTCTTTATAGAAATCACATCTAAATCAGTGTATGCTTTTATATTGTGGTTGCTCACATTAGACAGTTTAAAAGAAAAGGAGGTACAGAGAAATCTGTGGCATGAGTGGAAGCCTTGATTAAGTATAAAAGACACGATGTTAGACCAGAAAGGAAATGTAACCCTAACCTACCACTTGGCCTCATAGTGAATATTATTAATATACTTAATAATAGAACATGTTATTGACTTTGTGGATATCTACAAAATATATGTAATCATAATGACACACACAAATACATATGTGTTCAGGATGTATATTAAATTTCTTTAATATATTGCAAGACAGAATGTACACTGAACAACCTTTAACTTGTAAAAGTAGCAGAAAGCGACAAACTAGGAAGAAAGAACAGCAATATACAATTATCAAAAGAAACAATTAAAAGTCTGTGGTGAACAAATAGTTTTAAAGTTGCTATTAATTAACGTTATCACAGTAACTGATAAGGGCAATAATATAATATCCAATTTGGTGACGTAGGTATAATGAAGGTAAACTGAGTCCTCTTCTGTTATGACTGAGGATAATTGAAATTGGAGTCAGAAAAGGGAGGCTTAAGAACAATTTCTTGACTGATGTGGGTAAGCGTACAAATAAAACTTGTAAAACTTCAGCAAACTTCCCTGTGGGAAGTGAGATGGGGGGCAGGAGTGGAGGAGCAGGGTTCCTGGGCTTCCCCTAAGGTTTTCTGTGCTATTGTATTTACTGTGTGAACTTACTAGTTTGATATTTCAAATTAAGCTCACACTCAGAAATCACCAATGCTCTTCATTGTATTTATGCTCTTCCATAGTTTCCACAAAACATCCTTTTCCTGCATTCGCTGTGCCCAGTGTTCTGCTTATTTCACATGTAGAATATGTTATAGTTGTTAGAGTTTGTGTTTTCACTTGAGCCATCTTTGAATAAAGGGCTAGCCAAGCACATTGTTTATCCATAAACTAGAGGCCCGGTGCACAAATTTATGCACAGGTAAGGTCCCTAGGCCTGGCTGGCCAATAGGGCTGATCAGGGCCTTCTGTCAGCTGCCTGCTAAGGCCTTCCTTCATTTCATGCCACCACCTGGTGGTCAGAGCATGTCATAGGGAGCAGTTGAACTCCAAGGTTGGTCAAACTCCAGCTTGGTCTAACTCCTGATGAGACAATTTGCATATTAGCCTTTAATTATATAGGATGGTTTGGGAGGGTGCCATTCTTATAAGCCCTTCTGTGACTGCTGGAATCCTGCCTCTCAAACATTAAACTGGAGGGCGGCAGTGGATATGCTTGGCCAAGTGCTCAGGCTCCATCCATCACCTTTCTGGTTTGGCTCTGCTGGACTAAAGAGGGATCCCTGGCTCCTGCTTTCTGGTCAGATGAACAGGCTGAGCGGAATTTATTGCTGAGTGAAAACCAGCCAATCCCCCCATGCCCATCAGAAAGAGCACATGAAACCCAGCATTCCTCAGACAGTGGGCTCTCTTGTTCTTCCCATTGCTGCTCTCTCCTACTACTAACTTCAATTTCAGGGCAAGACAAGCCTCACCACTTTTACGCTTTTTTTTTTTCATTATTATAATTTGTAGCTTCCAAATGTGTGTCTAAAAACCATAGATTTTAGAGAGACAGTTGGTCAATAGGCATTGCCATAAAGCAGTTTCCATCCACCGGAAGCTTTTCTAGTCGCTGCTCAATGAAACTGTCTAAGGAAGGATTGCAGGCAAATCAGGTGGGAAGCGCATTATCGCTTTTCTGTTATGCAACAGACTGGTCACACCTTGAGAATGAAATTGTGAAAGCAGTAACTCTACCTGGCTAGGGCACACTTAATATGAGGGTGGAAAGCTTGCTTCTATTTTTAGCTATACATTCATTTATTTCTTTGTGTTTATTGTATAAATGTCATCTCATATCAATCCATTTTATTCTACCATCCACTTTCTCTGTTTGATAAAAAAACAAACAAAAAAAAACAAACCCCGAGATGGGTGAAGCTGGAGCTTGTGATGTGTCCAGACCAAGGAGGGAATAGGAGATGCTGGCAGCCACAAACTTGCTCAGTGAATGTAAAATTGGCCGGTGTTGCTTAGTGGTTGAGCATCAACCTATGTTCTCTCATTATTGATGTTTCTATCTCTCCCTTCCTCTCCCTATTTCTCTCTCCCTCTCTCTCTCTCTCTCTCTCTCTCTCTCTCTCTCTCTCTCTCTCTCTCTCTCTCTCTCTCTCTCTCTCTCTCACACACACACACACACACACACACACACATATTGACCAAGGTTGCAATTCTGGCTCTGAATTCTCTCAACTCTCCTCTCTACTATTGTGGGATCCTTTTAATGTCAAAATTTCACAGGCTTAGAAAAATTAGGTTGGCAGATCATAAGTAAAATTTCAATGAATAATCAAATGCTTGGTGTTTGTAGGTAAATATTGTTTTTGTTTTAAAGATGCAGAAATAGAATAGAAAGTGGTTTAAGGAAAATTGGTTCTTTCTGTCCTTTTCTTCTTGGTTTATTAGTTGTCCCGATGACATAGCCTCACACCCCTAACATTTTAGTGTATAATATTTACTACAAAACATGGATCAATGATCACCAGAAGGTCCAGGTCAGATAATAATTGGTCATTTCTCTGAGGCACAAATTGGTTGGATAAGGACATAAATTAGTGGGCAGGAGCAACGTTCCAGGCTAGGCCTGTGCTGTTCACTGCTTTCTCTCTGTTAGGTTTGATCAAATAATTGGATCAATACCCCGTACCCCCAGGAACTGACCGTTAGGCCACTTCACAATGGACATTCCACTTGCTAAGACCATTATCCCTCCCTCCGGAGTTTTTCTAATCTGGACCTACACAGAGAATCCTTTACCCAGAAAAAGCCCTCCTAGAGTCCTTTAAAAACCTCTGACTCCCTGTCTTTGGGGGCTGGTGCCATTTTGGAGCTCAGCCCATCTGGTATCCAGATGCCCTAACAAATTCATAATTCTTTATCCCTTTTGGCCTCATGCATTTCTCCTTTGGTGACCCTAACACCCTCAAGTGTGAATAATCTGGTAAAATAAATATCTGCTAAGCATAATTGGAAATGAAAAGTTGGGAGAATCATGGAAGACATTTTAAAACCACATCATCCTCTCTAATAAAGAGGGAATATGCTAATTGATCATCACACCCTCACAAAGATGGCAGTGTCCACAGCCAATAAGGAGGGAATATGCTAATTGACTCCCATACCCTCAAAGATGGCAGTGCCCACAGCCACAAGATTGCGGTGCCCAGTCCTCTCAGCCCCGCTGGGGTGGCAAGCACACAGCATGGCTGGGCCCGCCCTTAGGAAGTGTGGCTGCTTAGCACACCTACCTCTGGAGTCCTCCAGTCACCTCAGCCCCCCAGCTGCCCAGGGCCAGAGTGAGGAACAGGCAAGCCTCAGGTGGCAGCTGCCCAACTGCCCAGGGCCACCCAAGGCTCAGGTAACCAGGGCAGGCCAAGGCTTATGCTGCCAGCAGTGGCAGCAGCAGAGGTGTTATGGGATCATCACCTTTCCCTGATCACTGGGTCATCTTCCATCTCTGAGGGTCCTGGTCTGTGAGAGGGAACAGGCCAGGGGACTGTCTCCCCACTGTGAGGGACCTTCCCCTCCAGTGCATGAATTTCATGCACCAGGCCTTCAGTACTGAATAATATCCATTCAATAATTTCTGCAGTATAAATATCTTGAAACAGGCAGTAGTTCTGATGAAATGACTGTCAATTACTATAAAATTAAGATAGCTATTAACTGTCATTTCTGATATTTTTCATTTTCTGGATTTCCCTGACTCAATTTCTCAGGCTCTATGGATGACTTATTCCTAACCTGTTTCTTTTTTTAATTATGCCAGAAAAGCATCTAATCTCGTTACATTTGATATAAAAAATGTTAATCAGATGCCTATTATTATTTTTTGAAAATAGTACTGCTATTATTTGTGCTTTTCATACAACAGGAAGAGACTTTAATGTGCATTTTCTCATTAAAATTTCCAAAAATGGACATTGAAAAAAATATTGGAAATATTATAAATAAATATTGCTTATTTTAAAATAGAGAATCCAAGGTTAATTGTATTGTTGACTTTCTGATTATTTGGTTTGGGAAATCTGAAATACCTCACCTTGGGCATTTTATATCTGTAATTATTAAAAACCTCAAATGCAAAATCATTGCCCACAAGCTAACATTCTAAGTAAATCCTATGCAAAATGGTATGAATCTATTAAATATTCACATGAATATATATAATTCTAATAACATTTTTCCATAAATAAGTTGTTTTCTAAATTAATTTTAAAGAATTAAACTGGTTATCTTTGCTCACTGGAGATTTGAAATACTTTATGAGTAAATATTTACATGCATGTTTTCACAGGGAGAATTTTAACATGGAATGTTTAGCATGGCATAATAAAAATCTGTTTGTTTCTCTATTCTATTCATATGATGAAAATCAACTCATAATCCCATACACCATGCTATGCTTATTAGACTTCATTCTTCTATCAATTTATCATTCACACTGCAGACTGCATATAATCAGTATGATAAATTAGCAATCCCAAAAATGTCTGCAATACATTGGGTCCATTGAATGTGTATTTTCATTTGTATATGAAATAAATCTGAATCATAGATATTGATAACTCTAAGTCTCTCTTAGATCCATCCTGTGAGCTTCCCTGTCTCCACAGAAGCACATTTTCTGAGTAAAGAACCCATTGACTTCGCATACAACAAAGATGGGTATGACCATCAAACCAGTAATCTAAGTTTGCAACTGCCCAAAGGTTTAGCCAACACAACTGCATCTTATCCTAATAATTATAGAGCATATTTTAATGAAGTTTGTAAGAAACACTTGATGTTGTAAGACTGTCTCTAATTGCTACCTTAGCAAATAACTTAAGTCATTATCAATGAGCCCAGGGTCTGCTGCCATTGACACAGTAGCTGAGAAAGAAAAAACCATTAACTTGTTGGTATGTCATAGCTCACAAGAGAGACACATTTATGAAAGTAAATAAGGCTGATTATATAGTTAGGAAAAGGCACTTAAATTCCTGTACATTATTTGATAAAACTAAAGTGTTCTTTCCAGATTCCTTAACACAAATGGCCAAAACAATAGTCCCAACCATAATGAACATCAAATTCACTAGCTCTTCTTCTCATTCCCTTCACCCCAAAGCCCCAAATCTACTAAATTAGAATCTCTGGAGGCAAATCTACGTGAATTTAACATCTGTACACAATCTATAATTTGAGTTCATCCTATTGTTTGAGAAAAAAAAAACTTGATTAAAATAGCAATTTTAATGTAATAAGTGGCTAAAGATGGGGGCTGAGGCCACTTTGTACCCTGAAAATTATTTGTACATAAAAGCATTTTGGACCCTGGTCCTTTGAAGGCAAATGTCCACTCAAAGGCACAGGGGGCCCACAGATACATTCCCCCAGGGCCTCTGTGCTTGACCTTGCCCAAGAGGATGCACACTTAATCTCTGGGAACAGGTTTCCATCTTTGGCAGTTCTCCCCCTTCCCTTGCTGCAATGCAACCTTAGCCCTCTCAGCAGTTATTATTTCTGCCATTAGGCCAGGCAGTCACAATTTCCACCCCCCATCTGTGAACTACCTGACATAGGAACCCTTTCTGTCCTCCATGTCCACCATCTGAGAGCCATCGAGCCCACCATGGAAATGATCATGGGAGGGAGGTAGAGGTACTTGAGGATGGAGGGCCAGTTAGCCTGAGGAGAAGCCCCATCACTGTTTACAATGGAAGAAGGGATTCCCCACCTCCCTGGTGCACCCACCACTGGGTACAGAGCCTGCTATTCAGAACCAAAGGCTGCCTCGAACTCTGGGACATGCCCTAGAAACCCACATCCAGAACTTTCCAACCAAAGTCATCTTGATGTTTTTAGTGGGGTGGGGAATGGTGTTTGAAGGAGAAGTGTTCTTGATGTGACTGGCATGTGAATTTCAATTTCAAGTACATTGGACTCCAACGGGTGTAATGGGACACATTGTTTAAACAACATAAGTGAGACACCGTGGTTATTTATCTATATCATGCTGAAATATACATCACCATGAATTTTACACATGTCAACACCCACTGTTATCCATATAAACAGGTTTTACTATGTGGGCAAGTACTAGCCTATAGTTAATGCCAGACTGAAATGTCCGGACACCATGTCCTTCTAACTATAACATTTCTTTAATTTAGTGCAAAAACTTATTGTAATATTAGCATAAACACCTGTAATCAGTATATAAATTAGCAGTCCCAAAAGTGTGTACGGTAAGATGGACAAATAAAATTAACCTCGTATAACGGACATGATTATCTGCCTACCTGTCCAATCCCTTCTCCATCCTTTTCCACAGAACCTCAGACTTTCTCTAAAGCTCCACTCTGCCTCACATCTGAAAAAACTAACTTCAAGTCCTACTCCAATGCAATTTCTAATGTGTCTAAGGTTGTTAACATTAAGCTTCTTCAAGTTACTCTTTCACAAATGGACCTGGGATGAAAATCTGGCAATAAGATATAAAAAGTTACCCATTAGGGTTCTAGGAATAGTTTCCTCATTTCTGAGAGAAATATATAAGAATATATTTCCTCTTCCTAAATGTTGGGGTATTTGGAAATGCCATCTTGCTACTAAATTGAGAAATACCAATTCGTAGCAGAAGATGCAGAGAGAGAGAACGAAGGAAACAATATGCGTAATATAATTGGGTGGCTGCCTAAAAAAAAAAAAAAACACCACACAAATCCTGTATTACTTTCAGGTTTTCTGAAAAGCATTAAATAAATCTCCTTATTGCTTGAGTCAGTTGGCATCAGAGTGTCTGTGACTTGCTGCAAAGAAGCATAAACCAGGTGTCAAAACACAGGCATCCTTGGACTGCTAATCCAAACATGAGATAGGACTACAGTGATATTTTATAGCTATTGGAAGATAAATAACAGTAGGTTTAACAGAGCTTAAAATGTACATGATAAAACCTGAAAGAAAAAGAATAGATTTTTTTTCTGGGATTATAATATCAGCTGCCACTGATAACCATACAATAAAGGATGGGTTGCCTGACCTGGAGGACTCAATTGCTGAGCATTTACCTATGAACCAAGAGGTCATGGTTCAATTCCCGATTAGGGCACACGCCTGGACTGCAGGCTCTGTCCTTCATGTGGGGCATGCAGGAGGCAGCCAATCAGTGATTCTTTCTCATTACTGATGTTTCTATTCTCTCTCCCTTCTGTTCTGAAATCAATAAAAATACATTTAAAAAAGGATTGGGTTTGTCTCTATGAAATATAGATTTAACGATTTTCATCTTTTAATAAAATAACTGAGTTTTAATTTTCATTTAAATATCTTAGCAATATACAACAGGAAATAGATCTACACAGAAGGCTGTGCACATGTACACTAATGGGCCCCACTGCAGGCTTTCCACAGAGTCTGTCTGATTTAGACATCCTTTAAGGATATTATTATTTTTAATTATCTTATAAAGGGCATACTGAAACTGGCCATAGTGGTTGCCTGGTAGGGGGACTAGGTGAATGGGAGACAGAGAAGGGAACAAACTTGTGTTTTATTGGTAACTTTTAAAATATATTTTTATTGATTTTTAATAAAGACGGAGGAAAGAAGAGGGATAGACAGATAGAAATATTGATGAGAGAGGAAGTCATCAATTGGCTGCCTCCTGCATGGCCCCCCCTGGGGATCAAGCCCGCAAATCGGGCATGTGCCCTGACTTGGAATCGAACCAGTGACCTCTTGGTTCCTGGGTCTACGCTCAACCACTGAGCCACACCAGTTGGGCTAGGATATTATTCTTTCAAATAATCCCTTCTTCAATTTTACTACCTTAACGTAACATTTACATTTTACATTAGGATATATACACATGGTGGGATCCCTGTCACCATGACAATACTGGGAGCACTTGTCCAAGTGGCAGCTGTGTGCTCTGGACTTGAACCAAGGCTATGTGAGAGCATCCCTGAAATCCCAGGATGATTAAAACAATAACAATGGGTTAGGTCAACCTTCTTTCTCTGGAACTCTCTCCTCCTTTATGAAGGGTGCTCTCCTCCACCCGCTGAGCACCACAGAGGGCTCCATCGCACAGGAGTGCCATCCCAGTCCAGGCCTTCACACAGGGGATCAGAAACACTGCCTTCTTTGGTCCTCCTGTGGAGAAATCCCTAAATAAATGCTGCAGTTTATGAGCGTGACCTCGGTAGACACGGTATGAAGTTCACTCTATTGCCTTGTGTCCTCAATCTCCTCTCCACTTACCGGCTGGCAGGCGGTAATGACGGAGGGAGCTCAGTCCTACAGCGGCTCTGCACTCGGTGATCTTTAACATTTTCAGGAATGACAGATGTGCTCCCCTCCGCTGTACCTGTGGAGGTTATTTTAAGAGGACCCAGAGATGTATGCAGCTCCGCAAACACGGCAGAACTTTGAAAAACAAATGACACCTGTCTGGTGGTTCAGGATGTCGCGTGATTAATGCCGCCCTGTTTTGCAAACAAGAGACTGATTCATCCTTTTCCATATTCCTGAGCCTCCTGGGCAGAGGCAGGGCACACCTTTCATCTGTTCTGTGCCTCCTAAGCTGGCACACTGATAATGACGGTATTGGATGTGCATTTGGGCCTGTCCATGGGGCATTAACCTTATGCTCTGCAGTGCCACCAAATACAAACGCCAAGGGGCAGCGCGGTGAGGGACCAGCAGAGAGCACTTGGGAGAAGCTCTGGCACCGGCTGCTGAGACTTCTCGGCGAGGGAGCCATGGGTACCTCTGCCAGTCACTAAATAATAACTCCAAGTCACATATAAATCCATAACGTGCCATACATAACTTTTACCACTATATTTGACCTTGCCTAATTTATATCATAAAACAAACTATCCTGTCTAAATGGGAAAAGATGACAAAGCATACCCTAAACACATGGGTGATTTTAATATGTGAGATGCTGATTCTCTGACTGCTTCATTCATGAATCATCCTATATAATAAAAGGGTGATATGCAAATAGACTGAAGGGCGGAACAACTGGTTGCTATGATGCTCACTAACCTCCAGGGGGCAGACGCTTAACACAGGTGAACACCACTCAGCCACAAGCTGGCCTGACAGCTGGTGAGTACAGTGGCAGTGACAGAATTAAGGATATCAGACCACAGCTTAGGTCCACTCCCAGTAGAGCAGTCCTAAGCCACAGTCGGACATCCCCCAAGTGCCTACAACTGCTAAAAGGCACAGGCTTGGCTGAGGGAACAATCCCACAGTGCACAAATATCATGCACCAGGCCTCTAGTTCCTACATTGCAATAAAATGCTGAATTTTATTGAAAGAAGGAATTTAATGAATTAAAATATGTAATAAATCAAATTTATCAAACAATGTAATTTATTTAATTATTTGAAAAATCACACAGTCTTTAGTTCTTTGGTTTTTTTTTTAATATATAACTTGTCTATTGGGGCCATATTTCTTTAGGAAGTGTAATTAAATATAAATGCTGGCTCTAGAGCCCTGTCTGGGTTTGAGTACCAAGCCTGCCAATTTCTGGCAGGATGCACCTAATGAAGTTATTTAACTGTAAAGAAATAAAATGATGACAATAATAATAATCACTTAGAACAGTGCTTGGCACATAATAAAATCCAATAACTATAAATTATTAACTAGTTCTAATAATCTTCAAAAATATAGTATCTCAGAAGATTTAAAATTTGAGTACATGACTTAAAGGAATTTATTGATAGAAAAAATTTTAGATACTTGCCTTTAAAAAACATAAAAGGTCATTAAGATTATTTTTGGAGGAAGACAAGTAAATTAAACTTTATATAGAAAAAAATTGAATTTCCTCTTGGAAACCCACTCTTTGTCATACTAGTTGAAATGCCTACACATTAAGCAAACAAAAAATAATAACAAAATATGAAATATCCTGCTGTACCTGAGTACTGGTAAAATCATTTCATATAGTCTGCTATCCGCTGACTGTTTGTCAGACCAGGATGAGCAAACAGATACAGGATCCAGCCCCTCCCTTCGCTGACTGCCAGGCTACTGGGGGAGCAGGCAGCCAGCCATGGCAAGCATGTCCTGTGATGACCAAAGGGAAGGCTGTGCTGTGAGAGAAGGCCCACTGTGATGGCAGGGGGTTATTCTCCTTGTGATTACCACAGAAAACCTATAATATTTGAAAACTCTAATTTGAAGACTGAAACGAAACTAGTCTTGTAAACAGACAAGGGGAGTCAGGATTGACATGTACCGTTTTACCAGGCACTACTGTACGTACTGCTGCAGAGTTAGGGGTA
This sequence comes from Pipistrellus kuhlii, assembly GCF_014108245.1. NCBI lineage: Eukaryota > Metazoa > Chordata > Mammalia > Chiroptera > Vespertilionidae > Pipistrellus > Pipistrellus kuhlii. The sequence continues at coordinate 184,103,994 of NW_023425529.1, forward strand.
ACCTTACCAATACAGACTCTACCCTCTTGAACTTAGAACCTAGAGAGAGATGAAAAGACAGATTAAATTCTGAATAAATATAATAGGTTTTTCTACACGGAATAGGAAAAGACTGAGGGAGATGTAATTCAAGAGGAAACCTAACTAGATACATTTTTAAAAGTTGAGTTGACATTTTTGGTTGGTGGGGGACAGATAACGGGCATATTGGGAAAACCTGAGTAGAGGAATGAATGAAGAAGCCACCTAACAGATGAGTTGCTGGCACCCAGATTGGGGCAGTGTGATGAAAAGAGATTTGAAGCGAAAATTGAACATAGAATCAAGACACACAATGATGGACTTATTACAGGGCAGGAGGATGGAGGGCAGTAATGTGATAACATGTTTGGTTGGAGAGACTGCCCAGATGGGGATCTCGCTTCACTGGGAAAAAGGTGGGAATGAAACAGGTGGAATCTGCAATGTCCATAAGACAGGCATCTGACTGGAGCTAGCAAGTGAACAAGAACAAAAACCTTAGACGCAATCTCAAAGTCATCAATTGTCTTTCAAGAAGTATTTGAATCCACTGGAATGGCTGACATTTTCTAGGGAACAAACTGAGATAAAGCATCACAAATTGGGTATAATGAGCATAAATTCAGTGATAATAAAGGTCAAAGTGGACTCTTCTGTCATCTGGAGCATGATATTTACTGAATTCTCCAATTGGAAATTTAAAATATGTAATAGAAAGGGCATCCCTAACATAAAAGTCTCTTTTATTGATGATCTTTATGCAACAATAAGTTTTGTTTTGCTATTTTCCAGAAATGTAAAAAGAAAATTCTTGGGTGATATACTGATTGTCCATAAACTTTTTATAGCTGTGGTGGAAAAGTTCTAAAAGTGTGTCAGCACACTTTAAAAAGAATTACGTTTGTCACTGAACATTTAAAAAATAATTAATTTTCTAATTTTAACTGCCATTATAGGGCATATATGGTGATAATGTAATATTAGTATTTCTTAATAACTAATTCTTTATTTCTCCCCAATCTACATTAAATGCCCACATACCTTTTGGATTGGAAAAAAAAAAGTAATAAAATGAAAAAATATAAATTTAATGATAAACTGTTTCTGTGATATTCAAAATATGTTTTAAAAAATACCCTTGATATTTCTGAAATATTACATGGTAAAATTGGTTAATATGCTTATTTTGGAAACACTAACACAATGGAATACAATCAATAGGATCTAATAATTACATCAAACCCACATAATTCCCTTAAGTAAATATGCACTGTACATGCTATACAGATTACTATCCTACAAGATGCCTAATTGCATTTTATAATATCTAAGGTAATCCATCAGAAAATAAAACTCCTATTTTACTCTTGAGAGCATTTCAGAATTTATCTAACAGCAATAGCAATAAAGAATCAAGTCTTCAAATTCATAAAAAACTAAAGACAGACACAAAGAATATATAAAGTATAATATGTTAATTAGACCAGACATCCTTCCGAATGTCGTTCTGGAGGAAAAAGGGCTGTGAGGGAAGCACTGGTCCTGAGTGCCAGAGGGAAGCCAGGGAAATGAAGGCCTCCTCTTGCATGAATTTCTTGCACCCTGCCGCCAGTATATATATAAAGAAGGTTTAGCAAGGAAGAGATTTCTAAACTGGGATTCCAGTACAAAATTCTAATAAGCGACATACAAATTACCATTGGCTTTGCACTTTTAATGCTTTTAAAATGTGTTTATGTACACATGTGAAATAAACTGAAATGATGTTTCCATTTCTACAATAAATTTTCAAGTTATGATTTTATTTGGTGCCAAAAATTCAACACCAATTTACAGGGAGTATCTACTCCAAAATTTGTCTTGTCATACTTCACCCAGTCTTGTCCCTATAGACTAAACCTGTGGAAAGTAGGGGCAAAGAAGAATACTAGAATAACCCATCCTTCTTCTCTTACTTCCCTCTATCCAAAAAGCACTCTCAAATAAAATTATACTGTCACAACTAGATTGATTCCAAACGGAAATGATTAAAGTTTTATCTTACAGATAGACTCAACAGGGAATTCTATTTTTCTCCTGTCTTCATTAATGTCTGTTTTATCAGTACCTTATAAGTTAATAAGATGTTTGGTGAATAGCAATCTCTCCATAGGTTTATTCTTCTAAGCACAGTGAAACTTAATTTAATCATAGCTTCAAAATATCATACAATAAAACTAATTTAATTACATTTAGTAATGGCCACTAGACTTATTAAAATGTTAATGGAGCTTATAATTATTAAATTGCTTAATGATTGCTAATAAGAATAAATGAGAAAATAAAATTTAAGCACAAAACAAAAATGCCCTCAGGTAATTTTTTATAGCTTCAAACCTATTTGACATTGATTGCTACGTTAATATCCTGAGAAACATGGCAGATTTGAGACTTGTGATAAGAGAGAGAACACTGAACAAATTTCAAACTAAATGTCTTCATGGCTAGCAAATCTAAACAATTACTTTTCATAACATCCTGCAAATTATTTCAATGCATCAATGAATTATTAATTAGAAATATAAAAATGGTATTGACAGAAATAAAATTCTGATATTCTAAGCAAATCATATATACATATAAGTATAATGGTTATAAGTAATTAAATGTCTCAATATAATTAAAATTCTATATATTAATACAATTATCATTTTTTTATCTTTTAATTTATGGTTTGCTTCAACAAATGCATAAAATAAAAAATATGATTTTGCTTAATGAAAATTAATTTTACTTTGAGATAAATACACATATCTGGGGCTATTATAAAACTTGACTCAGAGATTACTATTTTAAAATTACTATTAAATAGTGGGATATACATATATATATATATATATAATATGTATGTTATATATAATATATTATACATATAATATATACATGTATATATAATTATGTATAATTTATACTTATTTATAAATATATTATATGCATATGTAATAATATATAAATAATTGTACACTATACACAATTATATATATCATTTTTTCAGGAATAGATATATAGTCTTTTGTGAAGGTTTTTGATGACTTAGTGGTCACTCATGTATCAGTTCTGTTGATAGGAAACATGAACCTAACTAGGGCTGCCATTCCCTGTGAAAGACTCATAAAACAAAGACATGCTCAAGTGTCATATTTGAGGAATAACACGGAGAAGTCTTCTGGCCCCTAAATCTGTCTCCAAAAACTTTGTGACAGACATGGACACCTATAAAGTTGAATAGAGTTATCTTTTGTTGTGTGATTTTAACTCGATGAGCCTTAGAAACCACTCATTAAGTGTCTTTATATTACAGTCCCGAACCTGAAATGCTATATGACTGTTCTAGCAACACCCTGTGCTTTAGCATTAGGTTATCCTTTCTACTAAAGACTCCCAACTCCCAGACTTGTGCTGCAACTTTTACACTGACTGGTCATGTATATGGAAGTAACAAGAACCCACAGAGCAATCAGACACCCACACATATTCAGCCATTCCTCCCTGATTCCTTTGTGAACTGGCCTTGCCTGTTCCTCTGTCTTGTCTCACTCAGTCTCTCTCTGGCACAGTATCTTCAGACACCGCCTTTCCTTTCTGTAGAAGCTCAGATCCTTCTGATCTCAGGCTGTTGCACTTACAGCTCTTCCTACTTCTAATACTTTCTCACAAATGTTCCGCTGGTCATCTGACCATGCCCATTCAGGCCACACCAGGCCTTTTGGAGAAGCCTTCTTGGACCATCCTAAATGAAGTAGCCAACTTTCCCCATGCCCAAGTCAGGCTATATTGGCAAACTGTATTTTTTTCATAGCACTTGCCACTATCTTAAATTGTCTTACATATTAGCATGCAAGTTTAATACCCATTTCCTTCCTTAAGTATGTCAGATCAGTGAAGGCACTGACATTGTCTGACACATTTGCTGCAGCCCGAAAACAAAGAGTTCTTAGGACATGGTAGGCCATTGCTGCCTTCTGAAATGAGCGGCCATTGCTGCCTTCTGAAATGCCTCCAGTGAGGACACTGGCACACACTCCTTTCACATCCTGATCCTGGGCTGTTGGTCTACAGAACCTCCCCTTTCCTCTACCCCACAACTTGTCTTCTTAGTTTCAGTTCATCTCATCTGTCCAGACCTGATGAGGCATTAATAGATTCGAATTGCCATAGGTTTCTCCTATATAAAGCATTTTAATACCAACCCCATAAAATTGTTACGAGATAGTTAAAATTATATTAAATACTTAAAAACCTTACTTGATAGTCAGCATTATAATGATTATGAATAGACCCGCTATATCCTTCAGCACCTCTCCATGTATAGATATGGTAGGTGAAGTGCAAGCATATTATCACTTGCTATAAAAAAATGTGTTGCAGTAACTATTTTATAAGCATCCATATACTTCTCCAAAGTGGGAAGAAAAGCAAAAGATGCCTGCAAATAAACCTGGCGCTAGGATTCATTATATGAACCCATTTGTTCCTACTGCCAGCAGAGACAAGGGGGATGCTCGCCATGATTGGGCTGCATGTTCTCCTCATGAGAAACACCTGTGGGGATGTGGCAGTTACATTTCCATGGACCATTAATTGCTGGCCTCCTGGCTGACACAGCCAGCAGGGACACTCCTTACAATCAGTCACATCATGAATTCGACGCACAGCCCCTCTGAACAGGAATTACGTGTGCAATAGCTCACTTCACTGGGTCACTGCTCAACCAGCATGTGAGGGTCTTAGACATCACCCCGTCTGAATGTGGAGCCAAAGAATAATGAGACGGGAATGCCAGTACTGGCCACCTGTCATTCTCTTAGGCTACTTGGTGGCATGTAGCATATCGTGATTATGAGCTCCATGAACTATATCAAATTCAAAGTCTCTCAACATAAAAAAGATATAAAGTATGTTTTAAAAAGAAATTATTATTCAAAATACAATTAATAAACGCTTTCAAATTTAGCTATAAGAAATCCTAGCAGCAATGACACTGTGTCCCACTATCCCCTCTCTTAAGCACTGAGTTGTAAGTGTGACATATTTGGGACCTTAATCTATGATCAATTATAAAATATATTTCAACATCTTAACATAATGCCATGATTTTAAAGAAGTATATCCCTGTTGAGTGAAGATGGGACTTAGGAACAAAGGCATCAGCAGAGAACTATAGTAATGCACTAAAGAATGCATGGAGATGCCCTAGCTGGTTTGGCTCAGTAGACAGAGTGTCAGCCTGTGGACTTAAAGGTCCCAGGTTCGATTCCAGTCAAGGGCACATGCCCAGGTTGTGGGCTCCATCCCCAGTGGAGGGGTGTGCAGGAGGCAGCCAATCAATGATTCTCTCATCATTGATGTTTCTCTCTCTCTCTCTCTCTCTCTCTCTCTCTCTCTCTCTCTCTCTCTCTCTCTCTCCCTCCCTCCCTCCCTCCCTCCCTCCCTCTCCTTTCCTCTCTGAAATCAATAAAAATATATTTTAAAAACATACATGGGGAATGTACAAATTATATTTAATGAGTGTTATTTAATGAGTATCCATGGATGAGTGAAAGCACATACTGTGTGCTTGCCATACATGCCACAGTAAGAAACTTCTGAGCCCTTGCTGGGTCTCAGCATTTAAGATAACACCATTAAGGGGTGGGTGGAGAGAGGTGGTGGCACTGGTACTCAGATTTGTATCTAAGGCATTCTTTAGCAGGTTCGTTTTCATGGTTCATTGTAATGAGCTTAACTACTTCTCAATAGCTCCCATATTCTAGGCCAAGTGTTCTGGAAGAGTCAAAATTAAAGCCATGAGCAAGAAGAAATGGCTCATGAGGTTCCTAGTCATGTTTTGTGTTCTCAAATGTCAGCAAAAACGCTTAAAGCCATAAAAGTAACCAAAAGGACTACTGGTTTTACCTCAGTGCTGGTTGATGCTAAAGTGTCATTCTAATTAAAAAAAAAAAAAGGGGGGGGGGAGGCGCAACAACAGATCTTTTGGGAATCCTACCTCATAAAAGAGTAATATGCAAATTAACCATCACTCCGCTACACCCACCAGCCACACCCACCAGCCAATCAGAGCGAGTATACAAATAAACCCAACCAAGATGGCTACGGCCACAGAGAGCAGGAGGGAGGCTTGGGTTTCTCAGGCAACAGAAGAAGCCAAGCTTTCCGCCTGCTCTTGCTGGCATAGGCCTCCACTCAGTTTCAATTATAAAAGGTAAACATATCCAAACAGAAATGGCAGCAGCCATGGAGCTGGAGAGAGTAGGCTAGGGTTGCCCCTGGCAATGGAAGAAGCAAAGCTTTCAGCACACCCTCCACTTAAGGATACAAAGTTTCAATTATAGAAGATACATAAGTCCCAATAGATGGCCATGGAGCAAGCAGGAGGCTTGGCTCTGCTCCAGACTACAAAGTTTCAATTGCAGAAGATACCAGGGCCTCCACTTGGGTCTCCAGGGGGCATGGCCGGCCTGCAAACCACCAAGGCCCCTTGCCCAGGCCACCCCACACCCCAAGGGAACCCCCACCCTGATCCAGGACACACTTCAGGGAAAACCAGCTGGCCCCCACCCATGCACCAGGCCTCTATTCTATCTAATAAAAGAGTAATATGCAAATTGACCATCACTCCAACACACAATATGGCTGCCCCTGTGGGGTCAATGATCCTGCCCCCATGTGGACACAAAATGGCCACCACAAGATGGCCAGCAGGAGAGGGCAGTTGGGGGTGACCAGGCCTGCAGAGAAGGGCAGTTAGGGGTGATGAGGCTGGCAGAGGGGGGAAGTTGGAGGCAAACAGGCTGGCAGGAGAGCAGTTAGACATCAATCAGGCTGGCATGGTAGTGGCTAGGGGGGAATCAGTCTGGCAGGCAGCAGTGTTTAGGGGCCATCAGGAAGGCAGGCAGGTGAGCAGTTGGGAGCCAGCAGTCCTGGATTGTGAGAGGGATGTCCGACTGCCTGTTTAGTGGACATCCCTTGAGGGGTCCCAGATTGGAAAGGGTGCAGGCTGGGCTGAGGGACACCCTGCCCCCATGCATGAATTTTGTGCACAGGGAATTTAGTAAGATATATTTGACTTGACTCGATTTCAAAAATTACATGATGATAAAATCATAGCTAACTTCCGAGAGCAAACAGACATTTCACACACAGGAGGAAAGGAGGGCTGCTTTTCAGAAAAGGCAAACTCGCACAGACACGTAAAAAGAGACTCACTTGAACTTGAGTCCAAGTACAGAAAGGCTGTTTATTGAAATGATTTTAGGATGTTCATGTAATGCAAGAGGGGCCCACACACCAATAACTAGGGGAAGAGTGAGTGACCTACAGTCAGGAGAACGCCTGTAACTGCAGGAGCCCCACAGCACAATGACTCTCTTTGTGTCAACATTCCAATGCCAGCCAGTCTAATTCAGCAATTAAAGGCACAGAGGCCTAGAAGGGAGGACACTGTGAATAATGTGAATAGGCTCAGCACTTGGAAACCACTTTCACTGTATTATCAGAAAGCTACTCAATCTGTTTCCAGCTCTGAGCTGGTGAAGCGTCCCAGGAAGGAACCAAAAAGGCAAGCAGCTGCCCCCTTTAATATAGCGACTTAGAGAGAGGAGAGTGAGGACAGGACCTCCCGGCGCCTCCTCCTACCCCCGGGTGGCTGCGCGGAGCCACCACTCACCATGGACCTCCGTCAGTAATGCTGAGAGCCAAAGGTGCAGGCGGGCAGGCCCAAGGCCTTGCTCGTTACCTCTGCAGATGATCCCGGAGCCAGAAGTCAATCGTTTAAATGACACAAATTCCCAGAAAGGGCCGCTGAAGCAGATGGAGCGGCATCCTCCAGATGACAGGATGCAGGGATGGCAGAGGGCAGGTGCCAAGAACAAGCGGCTCATGCTGCACCCCGTTAGAATGGTACCTGGGACAATGGGCCCGAGCGCTGCTGGGAAAGGGTGCTCTTCAGGAGGCTGGTTAATTAAATTAGCAGCACAAGGAGCAGGAGGAGAGACAGGGGAAGAAAAGAGCTGCCCGCAGTATTCTGAGCCCCATGCCTCTCCCCCTGCCTGGCAGATGTGGGAGGTCCTCAGATGCCGGCAGGAAGGGAAATAGCAAGTTACCTGTGACAAGCAGGGCAAAAACTTCAGGACCCCAGGGCAAGGGTCAGGTTCTCCCGACCTCCTCTCTTTGCCTGTATGTTCTTGCCCTTGGCACAGATCTGAGAGAGGCAATTTGACACACGTGCTTGCTATGAAGTTAGGGATAGACCCCAACAGGACACCTATAAGCAGCTGAAACCTTGCTATGCAATGGGAACCACTCCTGTTAGCAAATGTGAAGCCAGTATCAGTCCTGGAAGGGAAATCAGGGAAGTCTGATCATCACAAAGCTAGAGAAATATTTCTGAATGTTGTTATGGCAGTTAGGGAAGCACACCCCCTCCCCCCACCCCCTCCCCCCAGCAGATATATAGATAGATTCTGCTCTCTGTAAATAGATGTGGGATCTACTTGGGTAAGACAAGGTATGCACCCCCTCTTGGACAATGGTGTCTGTAACTTCCTCAAGCACACAGTCTTGTTTAATTGGAAGAACCACAGAGCAAGCCACTGAGACCTGTAACTTCCACTGACAGGATGCATTTCCCAGAGAGAGAGCCAATCAACTTGTGCAAATGGGACACAAGGAATGGGGGCCACAACAGCTATTTAACCCTGTCTACCCGAATTCTCTCAGATCACAAGTGTTACCTTTGCAAGTATCTTTGACAGGCATTTGCTAACAAAGGTGACGTGAATCTCTCCTTGTATTTGCAATGAGTCTCTGGCTAAGTGTTTGCAAGGGCAGGTCTCCACCAACCGTGGCTCTCCTCTCAACCTTCCACCCGCACAGGGATGTCAGGAACCAGGCTTATTCTGCTGTCCAGAGATTAGCAGCCTGGTGAAGACATGCAGGCAAATGCTAAGGAACCATGTTCTTGGCAGTTTGTTCCATTAAAACGGAATTGAAAAGAGGGTTTTGAAAAGGCTTCAGTCCGGCTCACACCTGGACAGCTGCCCAAGAATGAGAGGCTGCTCAGGCCATCACTCTGGCTCTGAGCAGGACAGGCAGGGAAGGAGCATAATCCCGCTCTGCAAATTCACACGTTTGAATACACATAGTAAAGGCATGATGCCTTGTCTTACTTCTAGTTGCCTTTACTTTTATTTATTTATTTATTTATTTATTTGGCAAGAAGGCATAGCAGTAGGGTGAGCTTTATGAGCGGGCAGAAAACCATCCAGCTCAAGTTCAAATTCAAGGGATCAGAAGGAGGTGGTCATTACTGACAGGTGACTTTCCAGGTTGGGTTTCTGGTAGAAGGGGCAATTAGTCTGTGGCTCTGCCTTCCAGAGCGGATAGAAGGAGGTGGGGATGGGTGCTGAGGGCTGTTTACGGGGAGTGAACATCTGAGAGGTTTCCGAGGCCCTGGCCCCCGCTAATTCTGCTTCCTCACTCATTGCCCCAGGAAGCTCTGCGTCCAAGGATGTGTAATGCCATGCAGCTTAGCTTAAGGAGAGGTGTTACTCCTATTTAAAAATGAACTTGATGAGAGACTCTCCATCTGTTTTAGGCAGATATATAGATAGATTCTGCTCTCTGTAAAGAGATGTGGGATCTACTTGGGTAAGACAAGGTATGCACCTCAGAAACCGGAGAACGTGGGAGGTGATTGTACATCACAATCGCTTCTACGCTCAGAAGCTGGCTGTGTGGAAGCATCCCTGGGGACCTTGGCAGCTATGGACTTGGCATCCCTTTCTCAACAGGTGGGATGAAATCTTTCACTCTAGTCTGAGTGGGTAATACAGAGACACAGAGACAGGGAGAGACAGAGAGGGAGGGAGGGAGAGAGAGAGAAAGAGGGACTATAAGCCAGCACACCATTAAGAGACAGAGGAGACCTCTTTATAGACCAGGAGAAAAGACACTCAGGCCATCTCTCGCCCTTCCCCAGCAAAGGGCCTCTTTGCATCAGGTTCAAGGCTGCTCAGTCGCAGAGGTCAGCAGCTCCCTCACCCCTGGTTTTATTCCACTGGACTCTGGGGAGTGCTGCGTGAGGTATGCTCCCTGGGCTAAAATTTAATGAATGCAAACCCTTTCCTGTCTACCCCTGTGGTTACCATTCCTGAGGCTGGTCTGGGAGACAGGCTGCAGCCTGCTGTCTGCGGTGAGCATTGTCAGTGGGCTGCTGAGGGCCTGCTTAGGGACTTCCCGGGGAAAGGTTAAGTGGATGCTGCCTTTGGATCTGTCTGCAATCCCCATTAGAAAAGGAGCCGGAACTATTAGGCAGGGATAAAGTTTCAGAAAAGAAAGAGATCAGAATGCATCTTGGGAGGCGATGCAGAAATGTAAAGTCAGGCTTATGTTCTCAGTGAATACTTACAGGAGCCTATCTGCTAATAGGCTAAGCAGTGACACTTAATTACTTGCTATCACAGAAAAGGACATGAACCAAAAGCTCGCTTTAGAAAGTAAATTCTAAATTTTGACTGTCTAAAGAGATGCATTAGATTATATACAGTTACCTTATTATGAACTACACATTGACTCTTTTAAATACATAAAGGTACTTCTTTAAAAACCAGTAAGATGATATTTAAATTAAGATATAAATTAAGATATAAATACAGGTTTAAAACTTTCTAGGTTATTATTATAGTGATTTTTTTAAGTTGTGACCTCATTCCTACACATAAGGGACATACTATATTTAAGATTGCTTGCCTTTTAAAATATATATATAGAATAATTTCACAAGACTAATCTGCTGGTGCACATAGGAATTTTAATCATCCTAGCACAGAGGATAATGAAAAATAACAGCCCCTGTTGTATCCTTACCCATGCCCAGGCTACTTCCCAGAGGCAACCACTTTTAACTACTTTTGCTTTTAGTTCCTCTGGTAGTTACTTCCAAATCTCTGGGTACTTTTTTGATTCCTTGATATTAATCATTGTGTGTGTGTATGTGTGTGTGTGTGTGTGTATGTGTGTGTGTGTTTGTGTGTATGTTTCTGCTATGATAGAGTTTAATTAATGAATTCCTTTTCTACTGTCCAGCTGCCTACCCATTTCTATGTTTCTATTTTAACTCCTTTGGCATTTGCTGGCAGGCCTTTAATAATACAGTTAAATTTGGTCTTAGGCCATCAAGCTTATACTCTGTAAGATGACGAAGTCCAGTATCCAGGTTTTCCTTCCCACTCTCTTCCCAAGGTGTGTCAGCAGCATTTAATGTTACAAGTTTATGTTGCAGTGTTTCATAACATTTGCACAGATTTGTACCATTCGTGTCATGTTATTTGTGCAAAAAATCTCGAAAGCCATTTTGCAGCATTGACGCCAATGTTGCTAGGAGAGCATGGTGAACTACAAAGCAAGTCAAGTCAAACTGCAACCTGCAAGCCACATGCAGCTCTTTGGCCCCTTGAGTGTGGCTCTTCCACCAAATACCATGGTCTTGGGGAGTCTATTTTGAAGAAGGGGTGTTAGAAGAAGTTTAAGGTTAAAATATGTGGTTCTCAAAAGAAATTTCATTCCTTGTACTGTTGATATTTGGCTCTGTTGACCAATGAGTTTGCTGAGCACTGGACTAAGGTAACATGTTCTTTGCTCCACAGTAAAAGTCTTGGACTCCTGTCACTCAAGGAGAAGGTGCAAATTCATTCCCCTCACTTCTCCGTAAGCACACAAGATGGGTTCTTGCTTGGACCATGGAGTACTGGCACTGTTTTATTAATGTAGGCACTTATTATGTACATATTATTTTTAAAACTATGAAATTGTCTCTTTTGTTGGGATAAGACACTTCGTGTTACTATTATATTTTGGATCCTTGTTCGTTCTGTTTGATATTGATTTCATTATTTTTCTTTAAATCCAGTTAATTTCCATTTCTAATTTGATCTGATTTATTAGAAGTTTGGCCCAGAACATTTGAATAGATCTTCTTCTTCCTGAAGTGTCTGAGAGCTGTGTTTTATCCTTACAGCTTCGAGAGATATGGACTCTTCGGGGGGAAAGGGGCAGGTTTACGTACTGTCTAGTTTAATAAAGATAATGTTGACTCACTGGGATGAACATGTCAGGCAGGTTTATTGCCCCTTAGAAAGATTTCCAAAATCAGAGTTTCTTTCCTGTCATCCCATTGTATGGGAAGGAGTCACTGGGCTCTCTGCATCGATCCCTCGGGATAGGGCCTTATGGAATTGGCAAAGAAATGCTGATACTCTTTCCACAGCTGTTGTTGTGATTAATAAATAGTCCTTTATCTCTGACCGAAAGTCTCATGTCTCTTCCAACATCATAAAAATGTGGCAGACCATCAAGGCCAGTAGCGTAATATCTGAGGCCCTTCTCGGTTCATGACACATATTATTTTTTATCTACTACTCCATTTATTATTCCTCTTTCCTCCGAAATCTTTTTTTAAAATATATTTTATTGATTTTCTACAGAGAGGAAGGGAGAGAGAAAGAGAGAGAGAGAGAGAGAGAGAGAGAGAGAGAGAGAGAGAGAGAGAGAGAGAGTGTTAGAAACATCGATGAGAGAGAGTCATCGATCAGCTGCCTCTTGCTCACCTCCTACTGGGGATATGCCCTCAACCAAGGTACATGCCCTTGACCACAATAGAACCCGGGACCCTTCGGTCCCCAAGCTGACGCTCTATCCATTGAGCCAAACCGGTTTCAGCTGTTTTTTGTTTTTTTGGGGGGGTTTTTTGGTGGTCAATGATTATCCTTATATTTTCTGTTATTCTTTGGACTTCCCTCTAATGTCTTATTTTATCTATGGTTATTTTTAAAATGCGTCTCTCAAAAGAAATTTCAATCATTATACTGTTAATATTTGGCTCTGTTGACTAATGAGTTTGCCAACCACTGGTCTAGTCCTTCCTGTACCAACCTCTATGCAAAATAAGAGACTGAAAAAAGTTAATAAGAAGCATTAGGAACACCAAACGTAAATATCCATTTCATTAGTTTCTAACTGTTCAAAAACTTGTTTAGTTTTTATCAATTTCTTTTTTTTCAAGATTTTATTTCTAACAAATCCTAATGAGAGTCTAAAATTTCAATTTTGCCAAGACTATTTAATTCTTTTGTCAATTTTAGTTCCTAACGAATATTACCATATAGAGCTATAGCTACTGACAGCTTAATAATATGTTGAATATTTGCACACAGACCAACTTTTTTGAATTGCATTTTTGCAGTTTTGATATTATTGTTAGGACACAAAAATTGAACTGAGTAAATGTAAAGTTCTGAATGTAAAGGTCATGAATCAGGCTGTATCCATCCAGTAAATAGAAAGGTTCTCTGAGGAGCAGTACAAAATGGAAGGCTTGTAGAGAAAGAAATATTGCAGGACAAGGAGGTTACAGGAGTGGATGATTTCCGCAGTGGTTCTCAACCTTTCTAATGCCTCGACCCTGTAACACAGCTCCTCATGTGGTGGTGACCCCCAACCATAAAATTACTTCCATTGCTACTTCATAACTGTAATTTTGCTACTGTTATGAATCATAATGTAAATATGTGTGCTTTCCCCAATGGTCTTAGGCGACCCTGCTAGCGGTTCTCAACCTGTGGGTCACAACCACTGATATAGAGCACCTTTCTATTTACTGGATGGGATGCAGCCTGATTCATGCCCTTTAAATTCAGAACTTTACATTTGCTCAGTTGAATTTTTGTTTTCTAACAATAATATCAAACCTGCAATGGTCTTAGGTGACCTGCTAGTGATTCCCACAGGTTGAGAACCGCTGCTGTAGAGCTTAAGACCATCGGAAAACACAGATATTTACATTACGATTCATAACAGTAGCAAAATCACAGTTATGAAGTAGCAACGAAAATAATGTTATGGTTGGGGGTCACCACAACATGAGGGACTGTACTAAAGGGTCGCGGCATTGGGAAGGTTGAGAACCTTAGAGAGAGACAGGGCTCTTAGGGCAGGTGTTCTCAGCAGTGCCTGTTTGTTTCTTTTGGGAAAGATGATTTGAGGCATATTTCTGCTCTGGGTTTTCAGCAAAACATGATTTCTTAAGTATTTTAAACTTCCACCTCATTGATGCAACTCATCTTCCTGATGAACTACTAAAAGAAAATATTCTTGGTTGTAATAGAAAATTTCCTGTATTTTACCATTTGTAGGGAACATATTGAAAGTTGGAATATGCCCATTGTGAGATACTAGTGGCCTGGCACACAAAATTCATGCACATTAAAAGGGAATTAATTCGAGGGAATATTTTAATATTGCTATTGCCCTTTCTCTATAATAGAGTGTCAGAGATGAAAGAAAATTAGTAAAATGTATATGAAAATCTCCCTCCTGTCAGAGCCTGGGGCGCATCTCGGGACCTAGAGTCAAGTCCCTGCCCACCACCCACATGCACTTTGAAAAAACAGGAGACCCAGACCCAGCTGGCCCCACCCCCATTGGGTGAGACCCAGACCTGGCTGGCCCCCCTGTCAACCCCACCAGGTGGGGGGGCACAGCCTCAGGTCCCTCAGCCCGGCACCAGGTAGGGGGTGCAGTCTTCGGTCTCCCACCAAGCCATGCCAGGTGAGGAGGGCAGCCTGAGGTTCCCAGTCAAGCCTTGCGAGGTGGGGGGCTCAGCCTGAGGTCCCTTGCTCCAGCGAGGAGCCATGCAGCCTCAGGTCCCTGCTGTTTGGTTGTGCTGTTATGGCGTCCTGAGTAATTTGCATATTCCTCTATTATATAGATAAATTCTTAGGAATTTGCCCCTGGAATATTTGGTAGTGTATTTTTATTAGAGGCCTCGTGCATGAAAATCTGTGCACTTGGGAGGTGGGGATACCACTCCCTGGGGGATCAGGCCTAAGCTGGCAGTCAGGCATCTCTCTGACAACCCAAAGCCCTTGGGGGATGTCCACCTGCCAGCTTAGGTCTGCTCTGGCTGAGTGGAGCTCCCTCTGTGAGAGTGCACTGGCCACTAAGGTGCATACCTGTGTTGAGTGTCTGCCCACTGGTAGTCAATGTGTATCATAGCAATCAGTTGTGCCGCCATTTGGTCAATTTGCATATTACCCTTTTATTATATAGGATACTTAAACTCTACCAATAGTGATTTTAATACTGCCATTTGTGTGTTTGATGATTCATAAACTCCAGGGTCAGCATGATTTACTTAATTTCATATCATTATCTCTTATTTTACTAGCAGTAATCTAAGTAATTTTTCTACCACCTCAAGCCAGTCCTAGAAGTGTTCTCATTTTAATGAAGACTTGCAAGTGTTTTTAAGCTGTCATTACACTCACATTACACCTTAATCATTTGTGTAACTCTTCCATGAAATGTTTTCAAATGGTTTTTACTCTGCCTGAGGGGAGGAAAAAGGCCTTGTGTGAAGTCATCAGGTTATACAGAATTATTTGATGAATCACAATGACCTCCAGGGCTTCTTTCAAAGTCTTAATTGTCATGATAATTGCTCCAACTAAACAAAACTTTATTTCCCCAATTGCCTTGAACAACACTAAGTGTTGTAATTCTTATGTTTCAAGACAATAAAAGTTTCATAAAATTATTGTCAGTGTGAACCAATTTGGGCATGCCTCTTACCTAGTGTACTCTTCCTTAATGTTTTAGAACATTTTCTTCCTCTATTAATGTGTGTATTCAACAAAACGTGCATTCTACTCTTTTCCTACTATGGTAATTTTTATTTGTGCAATATATCAGGGTTTCCCCATCTTCATTTTTATATAGTACAACTCTCAAATTAAACCAATCTCTTCAAGGATGTGAGGCACTGATGAATTCCCTGATAATGTGAGTCATGTTTATTGCCACTTAGCACATTACAATGTGGTTTCATCCATCAGAAGATTACACTGCTTAACACTGTTTAATGTCACCTTCTGTTCCCGTTCTGATCATTTGCTTCTTTTGCTGCACTCATCTCCCAGCTGGTTAGCTGGTTGCAGTCTTGCTCCTCTCCATCTGATTCTCCACTCTGCCAACAGAATGCTACCAAAACTCAAAAGTGGCCATCCTGGCCCAACTCAAACTCCCTGCATGGCTCCCCTTCTAATGCTACTTAAAAATCTGCCCACTGCCACATCCCCAGTAGAGATTGTGCAAGAGGCAGCTGATTGATGATTCTCTCATCGATGTTTCTAACTCTCTATCCCTCTCTTTTCCTCTCTGTAAAAAATCAATAAAATATATTTTAAAAAATCTTACCACTGCTACTTCTTAATCCTTCCTATTTACAAAATGAAGCAAAATGATAGTGAATGTCTTGAAAATTTGGAAATATACCATCCTTGTTCCTGTTTTTGAGTCTTCTTGAATCTTAGCCTGCTGCTTAACCACCCTTCAGCACCAGTTTTCTCGAGCTTGGCCCAGGCTAAGGCTCTGACTACATCACCTATACTTTCCTTTGTTCGATGCACCATGATTTACTGACCTTGATATTCCTCTCAAACATCAAGCATGCTTCTGTCTCATGGCCTTTACCTTAGCAGTTTTCTCAGCCTGGGATGCACATCCTGCCTCTGCATGGTTTTATTTCCTGTCTGTTTCACCTCTGAGGAGAGCCTTTCTGATTAATTGTTCTATAGCAACATTCTGTCCATAATTAGTATGTGACCAGCAAGCAGTGTCCTCTTCATGATCCTGTCAATGACTAACATCCTATATAAAAAAAAGTGTAATATGCAAATCAACCAAACAGTGGAACAGAAGAACTCCTGGTTGGAAGGGGACAGGGTTGGCCGCTCACCAGCACAGTCCCCTGATTGGCCTGTCCGGTCATCTCCTGCAGAAGGTGGCCAGACTGCAGCTTAGGAGCTGGTCTAAGCCATCAGTCGGACATCCCCCGAGGACTCCCCATCTGCGAGAGGATGCAGGCCAGGCTGAGGGGGACCTACACCCCCCCACACCCCAGTGCACATATTTGTGTGCACCAGGCCTCTAGTTCTATTACAAACAACTTGTGCTTTTGTATTGTCTACTTCTTGCATAAAGAGTGAAGCTTTATGAGGACAGGGACTATGCCTGTTTGATTGACAGTGGTTTCCCCAGTAATTCAACGAACACTTGGCATTTGTAGGAGTTCAGTGAATTTTTGATGAATGAATAAAATGAAGGTTATATTTTACTTACCCTTCAAAAATCCACTTTCAATATTACTTTATTTATTAAAACTCACTTACATAACCACTCCAGAAATCGAATTATATTTTTTACTACTTAAACTTCCATAATGCCTTTCTTAACACTTTGTTCCATAATTAATGTGAAGTTCTTATGTTGAATCCTATTTATCCTCTTAAATAGCAAAACCCTATGACAGCTGGAATCTAAGAACTAGTTCTCTAATATTTGTGTAGAACATAATAGATAACTCAGAACCCAGAACCCAGAAATTCACTTACATAAATATAAACAACTGTTGTGGTGGTTTTTGTTTGTTTGTTTGTTTGTTTGTTTTTAATAAAGTATAGACTTTTCAAAAAATAGTGCTGTAACCATTATTTATTTATTTATTTATTTTATTTGCCTTCTAATAAACTTAACCAAAAATGACTGGTTCAGACCCACTATGTTTATATCTAATGGCCTCCTACTGTCTATTTTGGGAAGGCATTTAGGGGCCTTGAAGAATGATATCGAGTGAAAATTAAAAAATTATTCAGGACTTATGTCATGATCAAACATTCTAGTAAAAATGAGATAATTTTTTCTGATAATTTTCTCTGATAATTTTTGAGAAACCCATGAATACTTGAATGTGCTACAAGGTTTTTTTTTTATTTGTTTGTTTGTTTGTTTTGTTTTGTTTTTTTAATATATTTTATTGACTTTTTTACAGAGAGGAAGAGAGAGGGATAGAGAGTTAGAAACATCGATGAGAGAGAATCATCAATCAGCTGCCTCTTGCACACCCCCTACTGAGGATGTGCCTGCAACTAAGGTACATACCCTTGACCGTAATCAAACCCGGGACCTTTCAGTCTGCAGACCTACGCTCTACCCACTGAGCCAAATCTGTTTCGGCAAATGTGCTACAAGTTTTATTCCTTGGGAATTTCATCTGTTCTTAGAAAATCTACTCTACCTCCACCAGGAAGCTTTTATTACCATTTTAAATGGTTATTATTTATTCTTGCTTGTACTATGATAAAATTTAGTTTACACTGCACACATTATATCAAACATACATTTTCTATATTTTAGATTATGTGAAAATTTTGAAAATTACAAAATTCTACTTATTATTTATGTATTTCATTTAGTTTGAACTACTTAATGGAAAATTCGTTGAGGATAAGGATTTTCTTTCATAATACTTAAACCCTTATAATGCAAAATTTGATATTACTTTCCATAATTGATGTTCACTTCTTGCATTAAATCATTTGATTTAGATTAATTTTATGCAAATGTAAAACAGAGTTTAGTAATTTAGATATTTTAGACTATATTTCTATCTTCGCATTTTTTACTCGACATCTCTGCACTACAATTAAAGAGAAAAATTTATTTGATTCAATAATATACCCAACGAATATTTACTAATCCAGTATTCCAGGAACCAGGAGAGATAATAAAGATGATTTTCAGGAAACATAAACCAGACAGTTGACTAATTAAATTAAATTTCTATTGATTATTTTACCATCATGCTTAAATAAGCATCCTGTTAAACATGTAATAAACTATAATATGTCAAATGTCTCTTCTTACATTGCTTTATAGACCACAGTGGCATATACTCATACTGCTCTAAGGCCCTAGGAAACAATACAATATTGCTACATTTTTACCTTGTTTTATAGAACACAATTGGTATATAAGCCCACTGTTCTAGGTTCTTGCGAAATAAGTTCGATAATAGTGAGCTTCATTATTATACAAGTGCAATTTCCTTGTGGCTAAGGATGAGGACTTAGTTGTGTTTTATGTGTAGTACTAAGCACAGTTCCTGACCCAAAATAAAAATCAATATGTGATGTAGAATGAATGATGAATTGTATAAGAGGGCATTTGATTTCTCTTTCTCACTGAAAATAAGCATGGATGAAGTTAAGAGCCACTTATTCCTTCAGAGATGAAAAGGAGAAATATTATATTTATATTTATACACACACTAGTACACACGCTTTTTTTATTTTTTTCATTCCTTGTAATTGTAAGGGTTCTATTGCCAAAGTATATGGGACCAAAACACATTTAAGTATTACTGGTTGGTAATTATAAATTTGATTCTGAGATAACGGATTCTATCCCTGAATAAAACATTCTTCAGTTTTTGAAATGTAAAGGTGTTATTAACAAAATGTTGACCCTAAGTTCATGCTAGACTATAGAGCTGTTTTCCAGTTTATGAGAAACACGGGAGAGAAACAAGTTAAATGACACTACCAGGAAGCCAACACAGATTCAAATTGTGTGAAATTTTACAGAAAAACTGACCTGGCTTCTTCATAGGTCAATGGCAAGAGAAACACAGAGAGAGGGGTCACTTCTCTACATTAAAAAAGACCTAGAAAATATAACCACCAAAGGCAATGTATGGATATTATTGGATACTGATGTAAACACACAAACTGTAAAAATATATTTTTAAGACAACTGAAGCAACTGAATATGAGCTATATGTAAGAAGAAACTAATATTAAAAATTTAGTTAAGAGTGCTTATTTAGGAAAATGTCTCTGGCCAAAACCGGTTTGGCTCAGTAGATGGAGTACCAGCCTGTGGACTGAAAGGTCCCAGGATTGTTTCTGGTCAAGGGCATGTACTTGGTTGTGGGCACATCCCCAGTATGGAGGTGTACAAGAGGCAGCTGATCAATGTTTCTCTTTCATCGATGTTTCTAACTCTCTATCCCTCTCCCTTCCTCTCTGTAAAAAATCAAGAAAATATATTAAAAAAAAGAGAAAATGTCTCTGTTTGTTAGAATTCTCACTGAAGTATATAGGAGTCAATTGACAAGATGTCTAGAACTTTCTTTAAAGGCTTTTGCAAAAAAAAAAATATTTAAGGGAAGGAGCCCATTAGAAGTAGAAGTAGCAACATCTTAATAACTATTACGTCTAGGAGGTAGGCTTCAATACTCAGTCTCCGTATTTGTGAAATTGTCCAAATTAAAACTACATTTAATGGTGCCCAATTAAAAAGTCAAGATCTCTGTCCATTGCAATTTGAAGGTTAATGTAGGATGTCATTAAGTATATTTGTAAAATAATATGATGGATTAGTAATATGGTGAAGGTAGGGGGCGCCTTGGAGGAAGAATGAAATGTTAAAGCAGAGGCACAGCAGGTGGAGATGGCAGCTGGAGAGGCGCTTTTCTCCATGCTGACAGCCTGCTCACAAAGAGGTTCAGTCAGGGGCGCCTGGGCACTGGACTCTCCAGATTTGGTGAGAGCCAGCATGCAGCGAGGGGAACCAGACATGTGCCAGGCTGTCCTTTTGCCGTGGCCACATTCAAAGATGTAGCTGAGGACAGGGAGACGTGCTGTGCAGAGCTGACCGGCTGGAAGAGGCAGCACAGGAAGAGACAGCCTTGCTGTGAATGAGAGAGGGGCGGGGCAGCAAGACATTGCAGAATAAACTGTGAGGACATTTTAAAATATATACCAAGCTGTTTCTAAAGGTGTGGACTGCCTTGGAGGTGTCACATTCTTATACTAGAGGCCCAATGCACAAAATTTGTTTATGGGGGTGTCCCTCAGCCCAGTCTGCACCCTCTCCAACCCAGGACATCCCTCTTGCAATCTGGGACCCCTGGATCCTAACTGCTCACGTGCCTGCCTGCCTGCTTGATTGCCCCTAACCACTCTGCATGCCTGTCTGAACACCCCTAACCACTTCTGCCTACCCATCTGATCATCCCTAACCCCTCTGCCTGCCAGCCTGATGCCCCTAACTGCTCCCCTGCATGCCTGATCTCCCCTTCACTGCTCCCCTGCTGGCCTGATCACCCCCTAAGAACTCCCCTGCCTGATCACCCCTAACCACCTCTGCCTTGCCCCTTCCAGCATGGCTTTCTCCAGAAGGATGTCTGGAATGATGTCCAGAAGGTGTTTGGCTGTGCCATATAATTAGCATATTATGCTTTTATTAGTAGAGATATCTGTTCAGGACTGAACTAAAGAATATTCTGATAACTAAAATTATCTATGACATTCTAGACATTACTATTTGCAAATATTGAATTACATAATTTTGTTCATAGTTTTAATTAATCCTTGATCTCAATAGGTAGATATTACCATTTTAGAAATGAAAAAAAAAAAAACAACAACAACAGAAGATCTCAATATTTAAGTAATTTGCTTAAGTTATCAATTGGCAGAAGTGGAATTCAGGCCTGTCTATCTGACCTCTAACATTTTTCAATTGACCACTAAAATAAAAATTATCATAGATTAGCTTAAAATTTGAATCTATGTTAATCTGTATTTAAAATGCATTAAGTACTTTTAAAAACATATCAAATATGTGCATATTAAGTGTACATGTCTAAGATGCTGCTCAGTATGAGTCATCTCTAAGACTGTGCTTCCTTTAGTTGGTGTTACATAGTTATGTCAATATGACTTTATTTTGCTAAATAAAAAGGATGATGATCAGGGAAACCTTCTCCCCATGACAACTTAGTTAAGTACAGTCATGTTTTAATCCAAACAATCTAAACCACCAACCAAGAGGTTCTTCTCTTACTGAGACCGTCTATGTGTAAGTGGTAGATTCAGTAACTCAAAAGATGCTTAGGAATCCTAAAAGTCAAGCTGGGAATAGAAAGGGAGAGAGTAGCTCTTGTGCCGCTGCCCTCCTGCAGGAGAGAGGAGGAAGCGGGGACACCACATAACCAGGACGCAGGCCACCACCTCAGGGAACCCACCGGTGAACACCACAGGCTCCTTTTAGAACAGCTTGGGGAGGGCACTGATGGAAACACAGACCCCTTCTCACAGGAGTAACACTGCCTTGAAGAATCACAGAGCGTCCTGGCACAAGTGCCACCTGAGCCGGTGGGAGTGAGAGGCTGACAAGGGCACAGAATGAACGTGTACACAGAGAAGCAGGCTGCAATGCAGTTGCCCAGGCGAGAGATAGCAGGGCTTCTGCAGAGAAATCAAGAAACGCAGTGCTGACAAAGTGCAAATGTCCGACTAAGGGGACCAGCGATTAGGCCGGGACACAGGCTGGGCTCGGGTGACCCAGGGTCCTCTCTCTCACGCTAAAGGGAACGGCATCCTTTTCATCAGGAAAGCAAGGAGGTTCGGCTAGCAGGTGAGTGACAAGGTGAGCCCTGCTTTGCAGACGGACTGTTCTGGCAGCTGTAAAAAGGTGAACAGTGTCGGGGGCGGGGAGTCTGTGAGAGGATGCAGGAGGCTGAGGGAAGAGGTAAGAGTTATTGCACTGGTTCGGAGGAACCGTGTTTTGGCTAAACCTGGGGACTCTTGGCAGGGATGTGAACAGAATTAACACGTCTCACGATGATGATAGGGGAAAGACACAAGGTTGTAACTGGCAATCCAATAACAGCAAACCGCTCCAGGAAGAGAGTGATTTGGGCGCAAATGTGTCCCATTAAGGAAGCATTCCCTCGGGGATGCTGGAGCCTCCGAAGGAACAGTCTCCCTCTCCAGGGGTCTGTTCTAAGAACACCCAGCAGTCAGCTATGCCCTATGAATCCACATCCCTAGGGTAACTTCCCATGTTCAGCTGGGACTTCACTGTCTCATTATCTTCCTTGGCCTCAGCACTGTTGCCATGTTGAGCGAGGTTGCTGAGAAAAAGGAACCCTCTGCACTGCTTGTGGGAATGCAGACTGGTGAAACCACTGTGGAGAACAGTGTGGAGTTTCCTCAAAAAACTGAAAATGGAACTCCCATTTGACCCAGTGATCCCACTTCTAGGAATATAACCCAAGAAACCAGAAACACCAATCAGAAAGGAAATATGCACCCCTATGTTAGAGCTAGATTGTTCTTGGTTGGGGGGGAGGGGCTTTCCTAAGCATAGTAGGATGGTCAGTGGCAACCTTGGTCTCCGCCCACCTCAGCCAGTGACATTCTCTTAGTTATGACAATCAGTGGTGTCCGAAGGTATTGCCACACGCCCCCTGAGTCCAGGACCAAAGGGCCTTTAGGTGAGATGTCCTGGTTTAATTCATCTGGCAAAGTGCTAGAACAGTCTAGCTACCATAGTGCACCCTGGGCTCAGGGCACTCTAAAGACTCTGCCAGATGTGGTTCCCTGTGTGAGCATGTGTGTGTGCCTGTGTGTGTGTGTGTGTGAGCATGTGTGTGTGCCTGTGTGTGTGTGTGTGTGCCTGTGTGTGAGCATGTGTGTGTGTGTGTGCGTGTGTGTGTGTGTGTGTGCAGGTACGGCATAGGAAAGCAGTAAGGATGATTGAAGATCCCCTTCTGAGTCACCTAAAGAACCCATTCCAGCTGAAACAGGTTTGGCTCAGTGGTAGAGCGACGGTCTGCAGACTGAAGGGTCCCAGGTTCCATTCCTTCAGGTCAGGGGCATGTACATTGGTTGCGGGCACATCCCCGATAGGGGGTGTGCAAGAGGCAGCTGGTCGATGTTTCTCGTGGACGTTTCTAGCTCTTTATCTCTCTCCCTTCCTCTCTGTAAAGAATCAATAAAATATATTTTTAAAAAAGAACCCATTCCAACAACATAAATGTCTGTTGCTTTGTTAACTCCTCTCCATCAGATAGGCATATTTATAATTGAACAAATCATATTAAAAAATTCCCGACATATAATTGATGCCTCTCTTTAAACACCAAAGGTATTGTTTTATGGAAAGAAAATGATACGTGGCTTGTTATTATCAGCCCATGAAGAAGTTGTGTTTGAAGTTTCACAGGAGGTTGAACTAGGCTGCCTGTTTGCTGCCTAGCTTATTAGGCCTGATTCCCTGAAGCCAGGGCTTTTCTCTGTCAGCCTGGCATAGACTGGTGTTGTTTGCTGCTTTTTCCATTAACCTGACTGCAGCCCAGCAGCGCCTCTCCTGGAGAATCCCCAGGGGAGAGAGCAGAGCTGCTCTGCACCGACCCCCTGACCCTGGCAGCTCGGCTAGCGGTTCCCATGGCCACAGCCCTGGCGACTACCAGATGCATTCGGCCAGGGAGGGTCACTGTGACATTCCTTGGAGATGGCACTAAACTCCCAGAAAATGACGACAGATGCCATATCCCAACAGCCAGAAATGGGCACTAGATAGGTTAACGGAGCCTTCAGCAGCCATAGTAGCTTTCTCCTAAGCAGAATACAAAACGAACAAAACAACAACCTTTTCACCGATCTCTGCACCTGTCATTGGATGCCTAGTATATGACAGTCTCTTGTGTTAATAAGGAAACGGACGGATTAGAGTGTGTCCCGAGAACCACCAGCAGAGTGAGTGTCCTGGAAGGTACACTCGCTGCTCCTCATGTGTAATGACAGAATCAACACTGGGAACCCTATGCAGCAGCATAGATACGGCTGAAAAGAGAGCTGGTAAAATCCTGACCATGCAGGAAGATATAATTTGATGCAAAGCGTGGCCGGGACGCACACAATGGAAGTATAATTGTAGGTGCATATCAGCAACTGTAAACATGTTATTTCTGTGGGCGGTGTGAGCATGCTCTGTGCATTGAAACCAGGTGATGACCAGGTCTCTTGCGTCCTTTCCATCATGCTGGCTACTAACTGTGCTCCCCTCATTACTGGTGTTGCTACCCATGCGGATCCCCACCTGAGAACAACCATGCAGGTGAACAACAGAAAAGCCAGCCCCAGCCATGGGCTCACAGGTTGCAGCCAGACCCAGACCAGATCAAATTCCCATCATGCAGAGAGAAATCGGTCCATGCCAGGGACTTTTAAAGGCTACAGAAAATGGCCATCACTGCGCATACTTTTCGGGTCCCAAACTTAATTTAAATGTAACAGTTAAGGGTACTAAGCCCGCCAAGAGTCGTTGATGTTATCATTGTTTTGCGTGGAAATGTTTGTTTGTTTGTAGTGATGGGAACAAAGCCTTCCTTGGTTGAACTGTGAAGTTGTCTAAACATGAAACTGCATGTGTACTTTATGTGAGGTACAATAAGAATATGTCACCATATAATGTATGAGGTTTGTTCAAAAAGTCAATCAGCATAATCACATAGAAACATGAGAATAGATTACCTTCCTACAGAAAGTGGTACATTAAAATTGGTATTTTCCAGACAATTCATATTGAACATGTTTTTAAAATTTTCTGTTTTTGAAATATATTTTTATTGATTTCAGAGAGAGTTAGAAACATCAATGATGAGAGTGAATCACTGATTGGCTGCCTCCTGCACACCTCCTACTGGTAATCAAGCCCACAACCAGAGCATGTGCCCTGGCCAGAACTTGAACTATGACCTCCTGGTTCATAGGTCAACACTCAACCATTGAGCCATGCAAGCTGACCTCACACTGAACATATTTATCTCTTTGAAATGTCTCCAGTACCGTGGCTTGTGTCACTTTGACAGTCATTGTACATTTTTGTAGTTAATGTTTGCCCTCACTGACAGAATAAATATCTCCTAAAAAAATTTTAAGTACTATTATTCTCCCCCTCCTTTTGAATTTAAAACTTTTTAAAATCTATTTGAGTAGGTTGAAAGAAAAAAATCATTTTAAATTATAAATCTTCTGTGATTATCTCAAAGATTTTTTTAAATATAAATGCAAGCCAGAGGGAAATGAGAAGTACCAAAATATTATATTATCAAATATTCAATTTGCAATAGAGTTCCTTTATTAAAATCACCAATTATGATTCCACAGAAAATTTAATTGAGGTCACTACCCTTCTGGCAAGCTATTTCAAAATTCTGTCTTTTAATAAGATTTGTTATTGCGGCATTTTCCACAGCAATACTTCTTTTGCATACGTGTGCTTTTTATATCTATTTATAAAGATAATAGGCATCATCCATAATTTGATTGAATTAATAATCAAGTTGTATATTTCCATGTCTGCCTAGGGTCGGCAAACTGCAGCTAGTGAGCCACATGCGGCTCTTTGGCCCCTTGAGTTTGGCTATTCCACAAAATACCATGGCCTGGGCGAGTCTATGTTGAAGAAGTGACATTAGAAGAAGTTTAAGTTTAAAAAATTGGATTCACAAAAGGAATTTCAATGGTTGTTCTGTTGATATTTGGCTCTGTTGACTGATGAGTTTGCCGACCACTGGCTTAGGGTGTGTGGTCCTTCTGTTTTCTCACTGTTGACAACATGAGGAAGCTCTTTTCCATCCAAAAAAGAGTTAGTAACTCCCACGGAGCCAAAATATACACGCATTCTGAACAAATGACACAGGCATTCTAATCACATTCTGGAGAAACTCAATCCTTGGGATATGTGGCAGTTTAAATATTTTTTAAAATGTGTTTTTATTGATTTCAGATAGGAAGAAAAGAAAGAGAGAGATAGAAAGAGAGAGAAAGAGAGAGATGATGAGAGAGGACCATCAATCAGCTACCTCCTGCATGCCTCCACACTGAGGTAGAGCCTGCATCAGGTCCTTGCAGGCATATATCCTTGACCGGAATCAAACCTGGGACCTTTCAGACCACTCAGTCCCCAGGTCAACGCTCTATCCACTGAGCCAAACCAACTAGGGCTGAATATGTGACATATTAACATCAGGATGAGTTCTGCACCATTACCCACTTCAATACAAACACAAGCCTCGCACTTGTTTAGGGAGAAGTCTCTTCCCTGCTGAGGACCACGTGTCCGTAGGAAACCCTGGTTTCGCTGACCTTGAACATCTGGCAGTGAAGACTGTTTCCATTTAACTACAAATAGTTTATATGGTCTGTGATCAAAATACATAATGTGCTGCGATTGTGCAGCCATTTGAATTGACAGCAATCTAACCATGATGGTAACTGGAGGTCAATTACCAGCTTGCTTCCCTTTTCCTGTCTATACACATCGATTATTTTTAC
The DNA here is from genome assembly GCF_014108245.1 of Pipistrellus kuhlii. Lineage (NCBI taxonomy): Eukaryota > Metazoa > Chordata > Mammalia > Chiroptera > Vespertilionidae > Pipistrellus > Pipistrellus kuhlii. Next base: position 184,131,080 of record NW_023425529.1, read on the forward strand.
GCCACTTACTGTGCTCTACTTCCAGGATTAAACAATTGCTCCGACGCAGTCCGCACCCTCTAAGAGCTAAAAGCCTATTAGAGAAGACTGGCCTATAAATAAGCTATATCGACGTGGTCAGCATTGCTGTTGAGAGACACAACACACTGAAGATCCAGGAAGACTGATGGCTGTGGTCTAAAAACTAGAAAACAGGCCTTTGAAGAGAAACATCAGCACCGAATAAATAGCAAGTCATAGGGGAAAATGTATTCAGTTCCCTTTCCATCTGAGAGACGTGCTTTAGAAAAGTTGATAGTAATGTCAACTTCCTTGATTGTAATTCTGTGCAAAGAATTCCAATTTCCACTTAACACCATTTTTAATTTTATTTATTTTTAATGTTTTTATTTATTATTATTTATTTCAGAAAGAGGGAGGGAGAGGCAGAGATAGAAACATCAATGATGAGAGAATCATCAATTGGCTGCCTCCTGCATGCCCCCTACTGGGGATCATGCCCTCAACCCCAGCATGTCCCTGACTGAGAACCCTACCTTGACCTCCTGGTTCATGGGTTGATGCTCAACCACTTAGCTACATTAGCCATGCTGTTCATTTTAGTTTTTATTTAATTTATTGCGCTGACATTGATTAATAAAATTATGTAGGTTTCACATGTACAATTCTATCATATATCATCTGTATGCCTTTGTTTGTAAAATGATCATTTTACTTCCATAACAGGAAATGTCCCTCTTAAAAAATAAAATAAATGCATTTAAAGAAATAAAACATCATTAGGCATGAGCTTCTAAGGTCCATCATTGGTGTTGGTTTTGTGGCACTTTGAAAATATTTTTAGAAATGACTCAGTTATGGACTTTTATCCTGCTCTTCTCTGTCCTATTTCCTTTGTCTTTCAATTGGATTTAACTGGCTCCATGGTTGTAGTCCCATGAGAACTGCTCACATTGTGTCAGATTCATAGAAAAGCAATAAATGTTAGTTATTAATTTTTTATTATTATTATTATTATTATTGCTGTTACTGTTATATTTTTGGTTATGCCTAAACATTTGTAGCTCAATTTCAAATGATGCCAGTAAATATAAATTTCTAAAAAAACAAAAAAAAAAGGTCTGGGAAATTATAGCTACACTTGATCATAGATATCTATTATATTTTAATAGACTTATAGATAAGACAAGGCATTGAATTAATTAGTAAAATGATTGAATTGAAGTAAAAAAAAAACCTAAATGTTTCATTCAGATTAGATTCTGAATAGTACAACACTAAATAGCGAATATAAGCTTTGAAGTAAAACTATAATGTGGTCAAAACTCAGATGAGTCATTTCCTAATTTTATGGATTTAATTTCCTTTGTGTCCCAATCTATTATCTGTTAAATGATTAAAATTTCAGGTTAATGTAAGCATTAAATACAGTTTTTTTTATTTTGTTTTTAATATATTTTATTGATTTCTTACAGAGAGGAAGGGAGAGAGATAGAGAGTTAGAAAGGTGGATGAGAGAAAAACATCTGCCTCTTGCACACCCCCTACCGGGGACGTGCCTGCAACCAATGTACATGCCCCTGACTGGAATCGAACCCGGGACCCTTCAGTCCACAGACCAACGGTCTACCACTGAGCCAAACCGGTTTCAGCTGAATACAGTTTTACATACAAAATGTTTACACCATAAGTCATATATAGTGTGTACTCAGTGAATTCTACTTTGTTTTTGTTTTTTTCTTCCTATCAATCAATCAATTACATTACCTCTCTATGTTCTTTGCTGGCCAAAATATTTTCAAATTCAAAGTTTCAAATTTGGAGTATGACTTTGTGCATTACTTGGTCAAATCTGTGACTTCTAAATGTTATTACAAATAAAGCATATCATCTTAAATAATTTTCAGTATATTAAGACTTAAGCAGTCAATGGACTGAAGACATGTGGCCATACGAAGAGTGCATAATACTCAAGTGAAATAAAATGCACATATAAAAACTCCTTACAATTTATTTTAATGTATATTTATTTCTAACTATTAAAATAATGTTTCTCCACTTTGTGTTGTTGAGTAACTTCCATTTTCTGTAAGATTTTTATACTTACATAGGAATGTCACTGGTTCTTGGTAATTACACTAAAAAAAAATGTTTAAAAGGATTCCGCAGTCTAGGTAAAATGTAAAATTATAACCATTTCATACGTACCAGAAGAGAGGATGTTGGCATAGATTTTATGATTTGTCATTCTAGTTAATAAAAATACGAAATGAAATACCTATTACGATACGTTTTCAGACATATCGTATATATTTCAGACAAATCTTATTGTCCTAAATTCATATTTGCCTTTTATGAAAACACCTGCTTCAAGTCATGAATGTACCTATCCATTTATTTATTTTGGAAATAGCAAAAATATAAATCGTGCTACTCAGCATTTATTTGAAATTATAGGAAAGGACAAATAGTCACTGATATTTATTTAGCATCTACTATTTGCATATTTTTATTTATATACAATTTAATTTAATCCTCCATTAATCCAATTTTGTCCATTTTATACAAAGTGAGAACAGTTCTTATACATTAGTTAATGTCTACGACATTTCAGATAACTAGGTGAAAGAAGCAGAACTCAAACTCAATTGGCAGATTGGAAGCCAATTCTTTTTCTACTCTATATCTTCTCCATCCTGTGAATTTGTATTAAAATATTTACCATGCCTACAGCCAAAATCAAAGATATAAACTGGGCTTATTCATTAGTGAATGCATTCTTTAATTCAATACATCTATATAGTTTTGGCATAGAACTTCCAACTAGCATATGACAATCCTGAATCAAAATCTCTCCTTAGATGTCTACTAAGTCCTTATGTTTGACCAAAACTCAACATCTGCCACCCTCGTCCTTGGAATCCCCAGCTACTTCTGCAGTCTCCCACCTCAATACATGGAAGTTCTAACCTTCCAGTTGTTCAGGTCAAAGAGTTAGGTTCCCCACCAAGTCTTCTTATTCTCTTAGATGCCACATCCAATCATTCAAGGCATCTTTTTATTCATTCTACCAAACTGGATTGTTCCTCTACAAGCTTCATCAACACAGTGCTTATCTAAGCCACCATCGCCTCTAGCTTCTTTCAGCCCAGTGCTTTTCCCGAACCTGTTCCCATCTTCTACAGACAAGGCTCCTTGCTGCCAACCCAGTTGTCAGACAGAGACAGATCCTCTCATGTGCATGGCCCACATTTTAGCTGCCCCATTTTACTCAGAATTAGAGTTGAAGTCCTTTTCCCACTGCACGCAGGTTTACCCATGACCTCATTCTTAACTAAGTCCGCAACCTTATTGCCCTGAGCTCTACCCTCACCTTCCCCATGAACCACACTGGCTGCAGTTCTTTTTTTTTTCTTTTCTTTTTAACACATTTTTTAAAATTAATTTCAGAGAGGAAGGGAGAGGGAGAGATAGAAACATCACAGAACCTTTGATCATTTGCCTCCTGCATCTCCCCTCCTAAGGATCAAGCCCATAACACAGGCATGTGCCCTGACTGGAAATAGAACCGTGACCTCCTATCAGGCAGGCGATCAGGGGCAGCCTTCCTTGCTGTCTAATGTCTCCAGAGCACTTTTCAGACAAAATGCACAGTTGACCCTCCCTTTTCACAGATGCATATTTGCCAGTTTCTCTGCTCATTACACAGTGCATGTATTCCCCGCATCAGGCTTGTGGCTTTCTGGTCATGGCCAGGAACATGCAGGTGAGGAGCAGTGACATTCCATCATCTGATGTGCACAAGCCCCGCAGCTGCTTGCCTCTCTTAAGCTAAACAAGAAAACACTTGTGACTATTGAGTGCCGGGTTTCCACTTGGTGCCTTTGGTTGGTGATTTGGCTGCTTACGAAGACCTCTCGGTGCCGTGCAGAGCACTGTCTAGTGCCCTAAGCACAGGAGACTCTGTGCCACATGGAGAAAACATGTGTTTTAGACAAGCTTCCTTCAGGCAGGAGTTAAACTACAACTGGCCATGAGCTCAATGTTAGTGAGTCCATGGCATGTAAACATGAGGCATCTTTAAGAAGAAGCACAAGTAAGGCACAGGTATTTATTGATCAGTTCATAAAAATTACATGACCAGAGATTCAGGAACCTAACCCAGTATTAACGCTCAGAACGAGGGTTTGAGGATCATAATTTAATATTCACAGGGACCTTACAGATCATAACTAACCACAAATAATGAGTAGCCACAATATTTGTATCTGTCTACTAGAGATCCTGTGCACAAAATTCATGCATGGGGGTGGGGTTCCTTCAGCCTGGCCTGCATCCTCTCACAATCCAGGACCCCTCGGGGGATGTCAGGCCTAAACCAGCAGTTGGACATACCTCTCGCAATCCGGGACATTGCATGCACCAGTGACCATCCTTTGCATACAGTGAAAGGAATCTTGCTGTTGAATGGGCAGCTACGTTTTGCCCTGATTATAAAAAGTGGTACATAACATGATCCTTCTGAGGCAGTGGTACCATTTCCCCCATCTTATGGGTGGAAAAACTGAAGCAGAGGGGAGCTAAGTCATTGGCTTTGTCACACAGCTGTAAGTGTCAGAATCAGGGCTGACCACCAAATGTGCAAGCCAGAGTCCATGCATGTCATTGCTGTATCACCCTGTTGTATCAGTGTTAGCGTAGCCTTGCCAGGTTTTAATTTTTAAATAAGAGACTGTTCCCAATATATAGGGTAGGATCCCTCAGCCTGGCAGTGATCAGGGCTGTCTGTGGGGGACCGGCCGGTAGGATGAAAAGGGGACCCCATTGGCACCTACCTTGGCTGGTGGCCTAGCACTGCCTGCTTGCTGGCCCTGCTACTGCCTAAGGTCACCCACCTCCTTCTGCAGGCCAACTGGCAGGTGGGGCGATTAGACAGCCCATGCTGGCAGCCGCCTGGACTAGGGGCATGGTGCTGTCCTCTGGCTTGTCCTGCCCCCTGATCACTACTACTGGTTGCCTCCCTCTTAGGGGGTAAATGCTGAATTCAGGTGCTGCCCCCAGTCAGGGGAAATACCTGCATTGAGCATCTGCCCCTGGTAGTAACTGCACATTGTTCCACTGGTCCTTGTGCAGTTTGGTTGATTTGCATATTGGGGTTTTATTATATAGATTCAGGTATTGCCTATCTACTTCCAATAGAATACAAGTTCTATGAGTCCAGGGGCATTTTTTTGTTTGTTTGTTTCATTCACTGCTATATCCCCAGTTTTGAGAAATAAAAAAAAATCAGTAAATATTTGTTTAGCCTGGTTGGTGTGGCTCAATGGTTGAAGGTTAACCTATGAACCAGGAGCTCTGGGTTCAATTCTCTGTCAGGTCACATGCCTGGTTTGTGGCCTGCATTCCCAGTAGGGGGCATGCAGGAGCAGCTGATCCAAGATTCTCTCTTATCACCTATATTTCTATCTCTCTCCTTCTCCCTTTCTCTTTCTGAAAAAAAAAAAATAGATTCATATGTATATGAATAAATAAACCAATTATTATTAACTAGAGGCCCAATGCATGAAATTTGTGCAAGAGTATACCTTCCTTCCCCCAGCTGCTAGCACTGGCTTCTGTCTGGCACCCAGGACCCAGGCTTCTCTCTCAGCCCCAGCTTTGTCTAGAACACATGTGTCAAACACAAGGCCCGCGGGCCAAATCCGTCCCGCCAGGCCTTGCAATGTGGCCCGCACCGCGCTGTCATCACTGCACTCCGCTGCGTTTCCATCACAATGACAGTTTATGACTGTTCAGTAAACCATTCGGCCCACGATTTAGGCTGGATTTTAGATTTTGGCCCCTTCTCTGATTGAGTTCGACACCCCTAGTCTAGAAGGTCATCCAGAAGAATGTCTGATCTAATTAGCATATTATGCTTTTATTATTATAATTACAGATGATTAATAAATAAGCAATGGATTAAAAATGATAAATATCTAAATAGAAAAATTACTGGGTGAATAAATGAACCAAATAGAATGGATGTACTAGTCATGATGATTGGCTCACAGATTAAAAGATAAGTAAGACATGAGCTCTGCTCTTCAGGTTTTCCCAGGGACAGTGAGTTTAAATATTGTGACAGTAGTTTAAATGCTTTGCTGGTGAGTTTAAATGCCCTGAGTAAATAAGATGCCCTTGCCTTTCTAATCTAGCAGGCGTATTTCATTCCAATTTAAAAGACTGATTGCTGTGCATTCCATCTGTGAACCCACCTCAGGTACTAGACAAGGTTATCCTCATCATCTGCCTGTAGGACCAGCACATAAACTCTCCCTGGAAGCACTGGGCTGCCCTCCCCATCACCCATTCCTGTTGTCATGGCAGCGATGTTGGCTTTATAAATCCACAGGCTCACAGCTCCTCCCTGGTCCTGGGCAATGTCAACCTGATGCCATTAGCTGTGTGGCCTTAAGCAAGCAACCCAACCTCTTTGGCTCCAGTGCGCTGGTTTTGTTAAATGGAGAAAATAATAGCGTCTCCCTCACAGGATTTAATTAGTATATGCAAACCGCTTAGAATAAAGGTTACCTATTATGTGTTAACAATTATTGATAGACTCCTTTCTGCATGGCATAAGCCATACAGCTCTGAAGCTTAAAGGGAAACAAAATAAAACAAAACAAACCCTCAACAGTAATGTGTAATAGGTGGAAGAGATGTAGATATAACTTTAATTTCCCGGAATACTTTAGGAGAGTTCACTGTGGAGATTTTAATTGTTTTGTATTTAAAGGAGAACCAGTTTTAAAACTTCATAATTCTGTATCAACATATGCAAATGTGCTCAGATGTTCCATTTCAGTGGCTACATTATTATAAATTGAAATGATTACTATGAATATCCATATTCTTTCAAAATCTATCACTGTGAATTTTATAGTTTCAATCAAAAGTGGATTATGATAATGGATTAACTCTTGAGGTACTCTTCTTCTTCTTCTTCTTTTTTTTTTTTTTTAATTTCCCTTAATTTCCCACAGTCGAATCACTTACTGTTAACAACATAATGTGTTCTGAGCAATTGAAATGCGTACATGGTTTGCTTTGTCTGCTCACAGTTCCTCAGAAGAAAGACACCTGGTTCCCTAAAGACCTTTTCCATCCTTATTGTCATAAAGGGTTCACTGCCTCATCTTTTGAAATACCATAGAATGGGTGGCCCAAACACCAGACATGTCTCACAGTTCCAAAGGATGAGAAGTCCAGGGTCAAGATGCAGGCCTTGGGGTGTCAGATGGGAGCCCTCTGCAGGTGGAGATGGCCCTTCTTGCTCTGTCCTCACAGGACAGAGTGCAGCTCTCTCCTGGTGGGTCCTGTCAGGGCACTAGTTGCATCATTGGAGCTCACTCCCAAGGCCTATCCATCTCCCAACACCATAACTGTGGGGAGAAGGGCTCTGCCATGATATTTTTTTTGGGGGGTTGGGGCAGACACACAATGAGTCCCTAGCATATACTCTGATGATATGCAAACTTCTATGAGCTGATATTTCCTAAAAATCCATTCATTCACCAGCCTTCCCGACAGGATGCAGCATCATAATGGAGGCTCCTATTACAGATTTCTGTTTATTCATTTCCATTTCTCTCCCATCGATGTTTCTGTTAAACACTATTTACTTGACAAACTCTGTTATGCTTTTGGTTGAAGGGTCCGTTCCTATCGATTTAAGTGATGTTTGCAGATCATAAAAAGGAGCAATTAATGCTTTTATAATCCAGAGCAAAAGCCCTAACACTTCCAAAATGATATTACTCATGAAAACTGCACATTTTGGAGTAAAAATCATCTAGTAGATTGAATAAAAATTCCCTCTGCTTCATTCTACAAAATTCAAGCTATATCTTTAAACATTTACTGGAAATAGATTTTCCATAGTGTAGGCTAACCTTGCTAACTATAGTTGTTCTTCATCCTAATGCCCAGTGACGGGGGTAGTAGAGGTGATAGTTATGGTGATTATGCTAATTCAGAACCTTCTTTTTCTAGTCTTAGTACTAATCTGTTAAAGACATTGTGGAAGGCTCTGAATTTCAGTAGAGTTACTTTTAAAATGTTTGGAGGCCAGTGTTCTTTTTGAAGGCATGAGGATAATTATCTCCAACACAGATTCAATTATTTTCACAATTATTGATCTATTCAAATTTTCTATTTACTTATAAATCAATTTTGGTTATTTATATATTTTCTAAAACAGAAAACACTTAAATGAAGAGTCAAATGTATTGACAGTACTTAGTGATTGGTATGTTTAAAATTAATTATCTCATCCATTTTTTTTTTTTACTGTTTATTGGAGCCTTTCCACTTATTTATTTCCCCTTAACCAGATTTGCCGGGGGATTCTATCTTGTTCTTATTTTCAAAGAGCCAGATTTTTAAGAAGTCTATCAATTTATGCTATTATTATTTTTATTTTTTTATTGAGTCAATTTCAGTTCTGAGAGCTGTGTTCCTCTCCTCTGACACACTCAGTCAGCCTTCCTAACCATGGAGGTTGATCTCCACAGAGTGAGCACCACACCACATTACTGGGATTGGCTTCTTTGTTCTTCTTTGTCGAATTTCTAATTCTACTTAAGGCACTCAGATGTTACATTTTATTCCTTTTAAATGTGTGTGTGTGTGTGTGTGTGTGTGTGTGTGTGTGTGTGCGTGCGCACATGAGTATTCGTATTTTTAATTTGTTATATGTTTGAAATGGGAAGGCATTTGGTTAATTTTTCTCATGCTATTACATTTGATTAATCTTCATTATTCTAGTGTTTCCCATTCTCAAATTATTCATACCCACCTGATTAGAGGGGAGAAAGAAAATGTCTATTTCTCCCCTTTTCGCCAGCAAGTCAGCTCACAGATTTAGTTCAATTTAAGGACCCCTTCCACAGAGCCTTCTGATCAGGGGGATGTCTGGTTACAATGAGGGGCAGGAGCCTGCTTTCACATCTTCGGAAAGAAACCCTCACGGAGGACATAGTTTGCAGTTTCCTGAGTCAGCGTGTCCCTGTGCCCCGTCCTTAGTTCTTAGCAGCATCGGCCAGGCTGCCACCAGCTGTGTCTGCCCACTCACCTCCACTTCACACCTCACGGGGATGGGGATGGATGTCCACTCAGAACGGACAAAGAGGCGTGACCTGGGAGCAGAAACGTGCTTCCAGTTCCATTCGTCCAGAATGGGCATCACACTTCAGGCTTTTATTTTGTAAAGAAATAAGTCACTTTTAGATGTAGTCGTGATAATGTTATGATAATGTTGTGTTTTTATGAGTGAGAACAGGATAAAAAAGTGTCCTGAAAGAAATTTCTTCAGATCCCTCTCTTCCACTTGCTCCTTCTATAGTACAAGGTAAATTAGTTATACCTGTCTTTTTAAAATAACTACGGGGGGGCAAAGAAAGCTCATTTATATTCGGGGCTTCGGGTGCCACCCTGATCAACATTTTCTATCAAATACATCGAAGCCGATATCAAAATCACAGGAAGTAGCTGCCTTTCAAAGAGGACTTTGGTGCTGAGGGCTTTGAAGCATCTGAGCAGCCAACCTATGCGATATGCAAAGTGGAATCGGAGCTGCCTTTGAAAACACCAAAGGTAACTTTTAAGTGCACTTACCATTTTCATCTTCACAGAGAAAGCATCTCATAGGCAGGCTCATAGATGTCCCTGCGCCTTCTCTACCACTTAAATGCATTTGAAATGAACAACACAAACAGTTATCCTTTGGAAAAGTCAAATAGCACTACAACACACCTCGATGTTGTCATATGCATATTTTAAAGATTTGGAGTTGACAGTTAACCATGGAAACACAGCCTTGTGTGTAAGTATATATGTTTAAGGCCACAGTAGCTAATCACGAGACATGACATTGACAGTTGAGTATAAAAAGTGATGACTTAGAACCTGCGTGCTTAGACATGCAGATACAAGTCCGCTGTCAGACATCACAAATGAGCATGTTTAAACACATTAAATATTTTATTATCTCCAGGAACTTAAAAATGGTTTGTTGTAAGACTATATTTCAAGTAGAAATGGTTTCATATAACTCAATATTTTTTGGATAAACAATAAATTATATAGCAAAGACCACATTTAGTATTCCTGGAAAATCTTAATATTAATAATCTTTATTCTTTAAATTATAGAAAAGTCACTTTTTAGAAAATCTATTTAGTTGTCTAAATGGGCCAAGGCAGAAAAGGGACAGGGAGCATGTGCCATTATATAGAGACTATGTGGCTAATTATTCTCTTTTACAATGGACTTTCCAAGCTGAGTATTGGCAGGGACACAAAAGCATTTATTCCATCAACTGGCTATTGTGGAGTTATAAAAATAGATGTGGTGAACAAACAAATTCTGCTTTCCTGATTCCTATTGATGCTTGCTGTTCAATAATGAAGAGGAATGTACTTGACCCTCAGCCTTCTCAGAAAGACCAAAGAATGCTCCTTCCCACATACTCTTTGTTTTTAAAAAAAAATTTTATTGATTTTTTTTTTTTGAGAGGAGAGGAAGAGTAAGGGAGAGATAGAAATATCCTTGTGACAGAAACAGCCATTGCTTGTCTCCTGCAGACCTGCTCCTGGGGATCTAGCCTGCAACCTGCGCATGTGCCCTGAAGGGGAATGGAACCATGACCTCTGGTGCATGGTTAACACTCAATCCACTGAGCCACACAGGCTGGGTATTCTTCCTTTTTTGAAATGAATATCAGATTTTAGAGGTATTATTAGAGTCACCTGGATGACTTGTGAAAACACAAATGACTGAGCCCATATCCAGAGCTCCTGATTCAGTAAATCTGAGGAGATGCTAAGATTTTGCATATCTCAGTCTGTACTTAAGTGTTCTTACTGCTATGGTCCAAGGCCATGCTTTGAGAATTACTGAAATTTTCCCCACACAGGGGAGCTATAGCTTGTGTAACTTTCAAAAAGATGAGTTCTGAAACTCTTCAAAGTTATTAAGATCTGGGCTGTTCAATGAGTCAGAAAGAATAGTGGCCTGAGTTCTAATTATTTGGAATCTCCTCAAGTGATTGCAAAGCCAAGTGGAATAATTAAACTGATGGAAGTTGTAATCAATACAGTAACCAAGAACACAAAGTGTTCTACACAGATTCCTACGAATACATCTAACCTAATCTTTCATTCCATATTTATCTTTATCTGTAAATATTAGCTCGGTGGATAGGGAGAAAAGCTGGTATAGAACTGCATCACCTGCTTAAAGGCAATATTTTAATTGCCCTCTAAACTTGGCTCAACAGTCCCGGAAGATATCTTAAGATAATTTGTTTCCCTCCTCAAAAAAGCAAAGTCTAAATAAATTAAAAATATAATATATTCCCAGCTCTTCACCTAATGGCTATTTTCAGTCCCTGAGCAACTTATTAGAGGATGTTTGTGAAGTATGTAGTCTTCGGGAACTTCGCTTCAGTGGTTCTTAAACAGCATCGGAGATGTGAGGCGTAGCAGGGAGAAGGGAAGGGAATGGCCATTCTGCTGGAGGACCAGACCTGTGGTTGACCTTGTCATTGACCTTGACCACTGTCTTGACTTGAGCAGCTCTTTTAACCTCCAGCTGAACTCAGTTTCCTTATTTCTAAAATAATAATAGTGATTTCTTCCGAACCCAGGATTGAAGAGATTAAATTGCATGGAGTCTTGTTTTCTTATAAACAGAATCAATTGCAATCTGACGTATTCAGTGCTTTAAAAGGCTCAAATGGGCACCCTTGTTAATAAGAGGATACTATCTTCAGATCTTATTCTAGTTCAATGTGCTTCTAGCGTTCGCTGCCACAGTTTAAACAAAAAAGGTAATAGTGGTTTACACCTTGGAATGGATGATTAGAACACTTGCTTTAAATCCTGATGGTGTCACCTGTCAATCCTTTTCCAGTTCTGTGAAGTTTGGAGCTCTTCCCTGTGAAACCAAGCTAGATTTGACAGCTTTTAATATCACATTTATCATTTCTCCCAAATGCTCAAGAAATATTCCGAGAATTTATTCACTGGAAATGTTACACTGTAGATTAATCAATGTCAATACTTTTCAAATTAGCTGTAATATTATTCAAGAGTGAAAGCCATGTTTTCAGTGAGCAATACTGCCTTTTTCTCTGCCTTTCTTTTGGGGGGTGTGTGTGTGTGTGTGTGTGTGTGCGTGTGTGTGAGCGCCTGTGCACTCAAGTGTTGCGGAACCCATTATAAATATCTACCTATGGAGCAATTTTGAGTTTCCTGTGTTAAATAACATAGACATGATAGGGGTGAAAATGAAATATCTCATTAGGAAATAACAGTCTCAGAAAGAATGACCCTCTGTCAGGAATGATGGCCTTTGTGTGTTCTTTGCCTCATTGATGACAAAAGAAGTGGCAAGTGGTTCGTTCTGAGTGATGCTGCTGAAAGCAAAGATATAGCTTTGCAGGTGAAGTAGAGGAATGTGTTTGCATCGCTTCTCTTTCTGGGATGAGCGGTCTTATTAGAGGCAGCTTATTACTTCTCTTAGATGGTATTTAGAAATAAATAGGAATTACTCTAAATGTCAGTTTAAAGATCCTTGGACTCATTCTATATTCAACAATGTTCAAATTAAAGATGAAATCTGACTCCTCATATCTTGTTTTTCCTTTTCTTAAATTCTATCTGAGCCTTTCCCAAGCACTGGTTAAAATTCTGAGACAACAGAGTTCTTCCTATGCTTTGGTCTTGGGAGAATACAAGCAACACTGGATAGAGGAACTTCAAAACCAGACAGAAATGAATTGGATCTGGTTTTAGGGGCTCTTTCAAAGAAGCAAACACATTTCCACTGATGCCTTCTCTGAATGTCATCATCCTATAATTCTCAAGGATACAGATATGTTTAATATGTATGCTTTGACACATACTACCTATATTCACTTCAGCCCTTCTGTGAAATATTACTAACCGTATATTGCTGCCTCAACTCGAGCCAGAAATAACTATCAAGGGCTTCCTTTTATAGACTTCAAAGCTATATAAAATAGGTATGTGGGGAACCAGAGGCTGGACACAGACTAAAAGGTAAGAATTTTCCTTATAAGAGAAGTAATAATATGTTAATATTTATGTGAAATGCAAGGCCAGAATAGTTCCATTGTTGAGCATTGTTCCATTCCCAGTTGGGGCATATGCCCTGGGTTTCAAGCTTGATCCTCAGTAAGGGGCATGCAGGAGGCAACCAATCAATGACTCACTCTCATCATTGATATTTCTATCGCTTAGTGTCATGTCTCCTGATTTTAAACCATTATCTATCAAATAAAATTAATGCAGCTCTTTACATTATGAACAAGAAAGGGAAGAACCAGGGAATTCTGGGTTGTCCTAGCAGCAATTTCTCCTCCCACAGGAAAGGAGGCTTTACCACTGTGGGGGCAGCATAGCACAGCTGAAAAGCACAACTGAGTGATATTTAATAGCAAAAGCACCCAGCTTGGGAGGGCAGTGAACTCCCACAGCGCTAGACAACCCACGTTCTGAAGTGTAACGATGACTCAGTCCTATTAATACCCTGCATCGCTCTGCTCAGTGCTGAAGTTTCATGAAAAAGTTATAAGGGGATGCGGGAGGATGTGCTGAGTTCTGGCAGCATGACTGATGGGTCTCTGCACTAACTTATTCCTCATTGCATTTTGTCTTCCCTCACCCACACCTGTCACAGGAATCTTAAAACATCTCTCCTCAGAAGACGTCTATTCCATGAAACCCCAAAGTGAAAGTTGTCTGAAAGACTTTCCACCCTGCATTGTTTCCCTGCAGTGTGCTATTGAAAGGCCGTTCTAATTGTCTTTAAAGCAACAGGAAAATGAGACATTTTTTTTATAGACCAAACGTACACACACACACACACACACACACACACACACACACACACAGCTGATGCTGAGGGTGTAGAGGCTGGATTGGCCTTGGGGTCTGAGGACACCTTCCCTTACTATCTTTGGGGATTGAGGAGACTTCACAAGATCTGGGGACTTTCTGTGCCTGGATAAATGGGGCTTAGATTCGCTGCTTCACCAAAGCTTCTTGTGCCTCAATTGTGACCAAGAAAATCAGCCTAGCAAGGGCTTGACCAATGAAAGTATCAGGAGTGACCTGAACAGAATAGATGTCAGAGGTGCTAGTCTTACCCACAAAGTCAAGTCACATAGCTGTGTAAAAAATAGTCCACCCAACACAGTCACTTTTACTTCTTCCTCACTTGAATTACCTCCTCAGAATATTTCCATTTTCACCCATGTCTTCATACACTGCCTCTTGAGTCTCTGTACCTGTGTCCACTCCTTCTTTTTTTAAATTTATTTATTTATTTTATTGATTATGGTCCCACATAATTTTCCTTATCCCCCCATTCCCATCCCAAACCCCTCCCTACATATGCTCCCACTCCGCTGTTGTCCATGGCCACTGGCCAGGCCCATTTGCATGCACACAAGTCCTTTGGTTGATCTCTTCCCCTTACTCCCACCCTCCCCTGCTTTCCCTCTGAGGTTTGAGAGTCTGGTCACTGCTTCTCTTTCTCTGTGTTTTTGTTCATCACTTTATGTTGTTCATTATTTCCTCTAGATGTGTGAGATCATGTGATCCAAGAAATACCCTTGTAAGAACCTAAACTGCATCTCTTCTTTTTTTATCTTCTATCTTTAAATCCAATTGGCCAGATCAGAGCTAGAGATCAATAGGAGTTTATAGCTTCCTCAATCTTCATCTTTTCTGTAGGGGGCAGGAAAGAAAAATAACTTTCCTCCCACCACTACCAACTCATGTCTGGGGAGATGAGCAGTGGGTGATAGATGACAAGGAAGAGAGAATTCCAGAAAATGATGGCCCCCACCCCCAAGGATATATCCAGCCAAAAATTATGGTATTCATTTAGTCCATTAAAATTTTTATGTTAATCATTATCAACAATTAGAACATACTTGTGATCAAGGTGAAATGATTCTAGGCTCTAATACTGTGTACATTAAAACAATAACAGACCCCCTACTGTCCTTTGTCATAATGATTGAATCTGTGTCTGCTCATTGAATCAATGTGATTCCAAATGTGTGAAGGAATTGGTGTTATGACTTGTCAGAAGAGAATAAATGTTCCTTACAAAAGGCTTTGTAGACTACACACACACACACACACACACACACACACACACACACACACACAAAGGCATGGCTTAGCTTCTCTGAAAAGTGAGTTATCTATCTTGGTTCTCTCTACTAGCTGGGGAAGCCTGAGGGTCTAAGGCAGTGGTCGGCAAACTCATTAGTCAACAGAGCCAAATATCAACAGTACAATGATTGAAATTTCTTTTGAGAGCCAAATTTTTTAAACTTAAATTGCTTCTAATGCCACTTCTTCAAAATAGACTTGCACAGGCCATGGTATTTTGTGGAAGAGCCACTCTCAAGGGGCTAAAGGGCCACATGTGGCTTGTGACCCCCAGTTTGCCGACCACGGGTCTAAGGGAACATGAACACAGCATATATTGCAGCCCATTTTCTGCTCTACATCACGAAGCTGGGAAGTATTTTCTGCCAGGGAAGATGTAGTCATGGCACATTTCAAACCCTGTGTGACATACACCGTCACACAGTGTGTTAGCAATGTGCGGGGAAAGATGTGTATTTTCCCCATGGAAAGGCCTCTGCATTGCTCAGAGATGAGAAAAAGGACAAAACAGTGGACAGCTAATAAAATGCAAAAGGGATGTTGAAACATGCATCAAGTCCACAGCGATTTCATTCCCTCTGGATATGTATTTTATCAGACAGAGGTCTGTAGCTTTTTGGAAGACATTCTATCATGAAGAACAGTGTAGCTTTGGTTGCCTGGGACAATCAGCATCAAAGTTAACTGAAATCTTTATGTTCTCAAGCACAATCTGCAGAGAAAAATACAGTTGCTTATTATTTTTTTAAGAAATATGTATAATGAAGCTAAGTAACTGGTAATGTAATTCTTTGTTTTTTAGACATATTTTTATTGATTTCATAGAGGAAAGGAGAGGGAGAAAGAGAGAAACATCAGTGATGAGAGAGAATCATTAATTGGCTAACTTCTGCATGCCCCATACTGGGGATCAAGCCCGCAACCCAGTCATATTCCCTTGACCAGAATCAAACCTGGAACCCTACAAACTGCAGGCCTACGTTCTATCCACTGAGCAAAACTGGGTAGGGCCCTGGTAATTCTTTCTTTCTCCTTTCAGCAGGCTTATTCCCCTTAAAAAATTCTCCACCTGGAACACTATAATGACTGCCCAATACTCACAATGACATTCCTCATACACAGATCTCTGAATTTGATGTCACATTTCCAAAGAGGCCAACTTTCAGGTCTCCAGCATTGTTCAGAATTTATCACCCTGAATATGAGCTGGTAGCTGTCAATAACCGGTGTGGTACTGCATAGTATTTCCAGTTTACTATTTCTTATTAGTAAAAAATTCTTTAAGACACAGAAGGCCTTTGTAATAATGGGACTCAATGTGAAGCAAGGGGAAGAGGGGGTGTTAGTTACCTGCTTCCTGTAGGGGTGAGTGTGAAAGAGCACATAGGCAGAGAGGGAGGCCTCTTTTTAAATATATTTTTATTGATTTCAGAAAGGAAGGGAGAGGGAGAGAGAAACATCAATGATGATAGAGGATCATTGATCAGCTGTCTCCTGCATGCCCTTTACTGGGGATCAAGCCTACAACCTGGGCATGTGCCCTTGACTGGAATTGAACCAGAGATCCTTCAGTCTGCAGGTCTATGCTCTATCCACTGAGCCAAACCAGCTAGGGTGGAAGGGTTCTTCTTAATGCCCTTAGAATCATACTATTGCAAGCTTAGCCCCCACTGCATGTGAGGATTAAAACGATGAAGGACACAGCACAATGCTAAGTTCAAAAAACCTCATAAAATTAATATTTGTGTCAGAAGCTGAGTTGATCCTACTAAGTCTGCTTTTGTGGCACGTGAATGGACTCGATAGGATAGAAAGTCCCAAATACCACATAAAACATGTCTGCCTCACATAAACTTGATTCGAGATCAAACAGGATCTGCATATTTTATAAAGATTTGGTCTCTTCATTTGTGGTTTCTCTTCTCTTTCATATTATATAGATTATTGGTGGCATCCTACTAGGAACATATATTTTAAAAACTTTTGAGTATATTAGGAAAACATATATCGATGGCTTCACCTTTTTGCATTTAAGTGTGGTAATAATATTAAACATTAACTTAGAGCTTTGCAAATTTGGGGATACGAATTGATATTATATTCCTAAAGTAATGTCAGTAAACACAACTACATGACAATTATGTCACCTAGGGAAGAAAAGAACAGAACAAAAAGAATTATTTTGCTTTATCCATTTGCCTACCAATATATTGTTATTGGCTGTAGACGTAACATGTCAAGTCTGTTGTTTTATTTATCTTCTCATTCCAAACTGTATTACATCAGGTAGCGCAGCCGTGATGAATTTGTCTCTTAAGATGTAACTTCTTCACGTATAAAATATTTTCTACTTCATATGCTTTCCCAAAATCTTACTACAAATATTTATTTTTGTTATTGGTAGAATCTTTGCCATATGGAGTTCAAAATACAAAATGTTAAAAATAAAATTGATATAGACTATATCAGGAAGATAATGAAGAGAGCAAGCTGTATTGCTCAGTGTTTGAGCATCAACTCATGAACCAGGAGATCACAGTTTGATTCCCGGTCAGGGCATATGCCCAGATTTTGGACTTGGACCCAAGTAGTGTGTGTGCAGTAGGCAACTGATCAATGATTATCTCTCAGCATTGATGTTTCTATCTCTCTCTCCCTCTCCCTTTCTCTCTGAAATCAATAAACAAATTAAAAAATATATATACGAGGGCAAGTTAACAAACAGTTCTTGAGTGTCTATTTTGTCTGGTTCCTACATAGTATCTGATTGATTTATCTTAGCAGCTGACAAAGGTAAATATTATCTGCATTTTAAATCTAAAATAAGGGAGCCTCCATAAAGGTGTGTGATTTGTTTATGAACTCAGAGCTATTGACTGATGTAGCTAAAATTCAGTGAGATATTTATGTAAGGTCTTTTAAATTGGTGACCATAAATATGTAAAATGTACTTAAAACATGCTGATCTGTATTTTTCTAAGAAATAGAAAAGAGAATCTATGATTTTCCAAAAGTATATTTTAAATGAACCTTTCTTGAGAGAATCAGGGAATAATTGGTATATGAGCAGATTGTGCTTATTTTGGAAGAATGTTAGTCATCAGCACGGCATTTAAGTCTCCCTTCAATTAAACACAACCTGCTTTCTAGCTTTACCCCCTACACACTCCTCACACAGCAAACACTAGCCAGACAGTCTGTGGCCTCCAAAACATCTCCAAACCATCTGGGTTCTTCTCCCCCCACTTTTTCCTCTCTATTTTGAAGGCCCTATTATTCTGACCACCAGCAGGGATTTCATATATATGTGTGTGTGTGTGTGTATATATATATATATATATATATATATATATATATATATATATATATATAGTATATATATATAGTATGTTCACACTAATTTTTTCTTTGGTTTTGTTAATCCTCATCTGATGCTATTTTTCATTGTTTTTTATTTAGAGATGGTGGAAGGGAGAAGGAGAAACAGAGAGAGAAATATGGGTGTGAGAGAAACACATTGATTGGTTACTGGTAGTCTTCTGCATGCCTCAGCCAGAGCTGTGATCAAGCCTGCAAATGAGGACTGTGATTTTGACTGGAATCAAACCTGGAACCCTTCAGTCCATGGGCTGAAGCTCTATCCCTGGATCAAAATTGGCTAGGGCCTTGGTCGGCAAACTGCAGCTCTCGTGAGCCACCTGCGGCTCTTTGGCCCCTTGAGTGTGGCTTTTCCTGGATGAGTCTTATTTTGAAGAAATGGCTTTAGAAGTTTAAGTTTAAAAAAATTTGTCTCTCAAAAGAAATTTCAATCATTGTACTGTTGATATTTGGCTCTGTTGACTAATGAGTTTGCCAACCACTGGGCTAGGGCATGTACTATTTTTTTTATGATGTATATTATATGTCTGTTACAAAATGTAATATCCCACAATCCTGGCCTCCCAGATTGTAGATATATTCCCTTAGATGTGTGTTTAGATAACTCTCTCACCTTAAGCTCTGTCTTACATGTCACCTTCTTCTGGAGGAATACCTTAACGATCTTATTTCATATTGGGCCTCTTACCAGCCCTGCTCCTTCTCCTTACATACGCTTCTTCTCTTTTTATATTCCCATTGCACTTCCAACAAACTCCATAATTCAATTTCTGTGTTCGTGTAGTTCCCAAAGGAAGGCAGGTACAAATAAATAAGCACCTGACAGCTACTGGGTGAAATTGGATTCTCACCTTCATTGCATGCTCTATAGAGATGGGACTAAGAAGACATCCTAGTGCTTGGTGGCTGCAACTGAGCCCATAGAGATTCAGGAGCTGTACACTCAGCACCTTTCTATGAGGACAGCAGGGCAAGCCAATCTCCAGAGAAAAGCAGGGAGGAAGGCAAAGTGGGGGACAGCAGAGGGACAGAGCAGGAAAGGCAATGAGACATCAAGAAATAAGTGGTCTTTGCTTCTGACAACTTTTAATGTATTATTTATGTCTCAAGAAACTCAGGTTTGCCCTAACTGGTTTGGCTCAGTAGTAGAAAGAGCATCAGCCTACAGATTGAAGGGTCCCAGGTTCGATTCCGATCAAGGGCATGTACCTTGGTTGTGGGCACATTCCCATTGTGGGTGTGCAGGAGGCAGCTGATAGATGTTTCTCTCTCATTATGTTTCTAACTGTCTACCCCTCTCCCTTCCTCTCTGTTAAAAAAGAAATCAATAAAATATGTTTAAAAAAATAAAAATAGAAACCCAGGTTTCTCACATGCTTGCAAATGGGTAAAAAACCATTGCTTTTAATGTTACTAAGCATCGGTGTAAGCTATCTCTCCTAGATTTCTCATATGTAAAGCCAAGATCATCTTGAGTAATAAAATATTTACTACTATATTTTTTCTGAATCATTTGCCATCAGTTGTGGAAATGTCCATTGCTCACAGATTGTAAACATCCTGCAAGTATCACTTCATCAGTTTTTTATTCCCAATGGTGGCCAGCATTGATTGGGTTAATGGCTGTTTTTTGACGAGTTTGGTTTTTGGTCTCTCCGTACAATAAAACATTAAAAGTAAAATGGTTGGCAGATAAATATCATTGGACATATACAGTACTTTGACCTCCATAGCATGAACCAAAAATGGGACTTATAGTTTGTTAATAAATATCTTAAATTTTCTGAAATAAAATTTTTAAACTACTTATTCAACACCTAATATGTATAGATAAAGAGCCCAATGCTTGACACATGGTTTCATGGGAGCATCAGTGAAATCTGCTGTTCCTTTTGCCTTGCCTTTACTCATTTGTGTTTGAGGGTGTAAGATACAGAGACCAAGGTAAGTAGGTCAAGCACCTAACTAGCAGGAGATACAGCCTACCCTCAGGCTCAGGGGCAGCTTCAGACAGAGGTTAGTGGACAACTTTTGGAGCAGAACTGTACAGGTTTGAATGTCAGTTCTGCAACGTTGAGCTGTGTGATCTACCAGTGTGTGTGTATGTATGTGTAATAATTGAATTTTTACAGAGAGGAAGAGAGAGGGATAGAGAGCCAGAAACATCCATGAGAGAGAAACATCCATCAGCTGCCTTCTACACATCTCCCACTGGAGATGTGCCTGCAACCAAGGTACATTCCTTTGACTGGAATCTAACCTGGGACCTTTCAATCTGAAGGCTGACACTCTATCCACTGAGCCAAACCGGTTTTGGCAACCTGCCTTCTTAATACTTCAACTGACTCTCCTCCTAAATGGGCTGGATAAAAGAAGATTGTATCAAAGATCAAACGAGTTTGCAGATGCTTAGAATGGTGCTGGCACATAATATAAGTACCCTATAAGGATTTGTTGATTAAAAAATGAGTCGCATGCCAACTCCTATGATGTGGGGTTTTTTTTTACCTATTTTTTTTTTTTTGCACAGAATCTGATAGAAGGTGATAATAATAATAAATACTGTATATGAATTGATTAATACATGATGGAAATTGGGCTAAAAAGTAACTTAATCTCAGCTGTTTGTAGGATGCCCCAATAGAGGTATTTTCCAGAAATATGGCATGTGTAGTGAGTAGAAATAACCCAGGAGTTTTAGCCAATCTCTTTACTGGCATTTCCCCCAATGGTGCCAAATAATATTGATGATAATGATGGTAATAATAACCACCACAGCAATAATAATAAGTGACTTTTAGAAAGCACTCACTAAACCTCAATGATTAAAAAAGAGTCACTAGCACCACCCTCTGAGGTAATTGCTGTTATTTTCCACTCTCGTCAGTGAAAAAACTGACAACATAGAAAGCTGAAGGACCATACAGCTACAGTCCCCTCTCAGAAACACCAGAAGATAACATGGCATTTAGCTACACTCACTTGCAAGAAATACCTTAATGAAGTAATATGAGCACAGAAAATTGAACAAGAAAGAAGGTTATTTTTTCCCCATTTTATAATGTAAAGTACAGTTTTCCAAGAAGATAGAGCAGCTGTTGACATTTATATATCAAAGAACAGAATGCTATTACGGCATATAAAGAGAGAACTGTGAGGCGTATAAAGAGTGATATACAAAACTCTAGTCATAAGAAGTACACTATATATAGTGTGCAACTCTTAGAAAATGTTAGATCAAATAGACACAAAATAAGACTGGGCATTAGAGTGAATAAAACAACATGGACAGGGAGCCATGTGTAGGGAGAAAAAGAATCATTCCCTGGAACAAATGAGACAGCAATGTCTTTAATACTAGATGAACATTTATAAGAAGTAAATCAGACAGAAAATAAAATTTCAAAAAATACAAAGAGTCAAACCATAAAGGCTATCTGACATTAATGCAATTAAACTAAAAAATATAAATGAATGTCAAATACTTTGGGAAAATAAGCTCTATAAACAGGAAATTTTGTTTTCTTTAAGGCATTTTGCATATTTAAGAAATAAACACTGAAATTCTATATTTAGAAATGAACAATATGGAGGATGCTGCACACACAATATGTACACATTAACTTCATATGAAAAATTATTAACCTAAACTGTATGTATAAAGGAAACAAAAAAGCATAACATGATATAAGTGTTCTGTAAGAAAGCTCAAAGATCAACAATAAAAATATGGAAAGAAGAAACAAAGAGAAAAGTAGAAAGTAACTTTAAAACAGCAAAAAAATGATTTCATGATTTTGCCAATTAAAAAAGCAACAACCTGCTTCTTTGAACTATTATAATAAATAATATATACCTTGGCTTAGTCGACAAAAATCATAAAAGGCACAACAAATATAAGTCCCATTAATAAAAAGTTCTTAATACCATGTTAGAGAGGTAATGTAAACAATTGTAAAAGACAAACTCATTTGAATATACACCTTTGTATTTGAATATCTAAGTAAATGTTAATTGCATAAACCTAGATATAGAAAACGTGTACATTATTAATGTTCACTGAAAATGTCACATATTAAATGTCAGACTATTAATATATTACTAAATAAATAAATATTTAAAAATTACTTTGAATTAGCATTAGGTAGTTGCTTAAAATATATACATTTTATTATTTTTATTTTGTTTTATTGTTTAAAGTACTACAAATAGTAGAATATATGTCTACTTTTTATTTAAACCATTATAGAGTACTTAAAAATGGAAACTTCACCACCAACATGCTGCTAACAAACCACAAAAAAAAGTATGGAGGAAGAGTATGGATTGGACTCAATTTTGTATAAAATAGATGAGTAAAATATTAATAAATGGGATTTAACTGAATATTAAAAGAAAGATTCATCATAAGCTAGGAGACTTCATCCAAGAAATGAAAGAATTATTCAATATTAGGAGATTTACTATAATTTAGTGCTATAATAGATTAAAAAGAAAATAACATATGATCATCTTAATGTTTAATGAAAAATCATTTGATCAAATTCAACAACCATTACTAATTAATTTTTAAGAAGCTTAGCAAGCTAGAAATACAAGATGATGGATATAACCTGATAAGAAATTTACCTGAAACATATTCTTAACAGTTAACATGAAGATGGAACCAAGGCAAAGATGTTTTTTATTAACACTATTTTCAATATTGTACTGAAAGTTCTACCCGATGCAATGTTATAAGAAAAAAGATACATTCACCTTAGAATTTATAAATAACGTTGTTTTGTCAAGAAACCTGAGGAAACTGACTGAAAACTCTTAGAACAAGTATTTATTGTATAATGTGGTGGATATATGCTAAATGTGCAGGAGTCAGTAGCTTTCTCAAATGCTAAAAATAACTGATTTTTGAAAGCAATGGCAAAAACAGAACCTTTCCAACATAACAAAACATACAATAGGCTTAGAAGAGAGCTTAAAGGAAAGTACATGATGTGCGTTAGGATCATAGAAAACTTCAGTTAAGGACACACACATCAAAGACAGTGTGGGAATATATTATGTCCCTGTAAGAGAAGATACAATTTTTGGAAAATATAAACTATATATAAATTAATCTACAAAATCAGTATCATTCCCATCAAAATCATCTTTATAATTATTTGCAACAGAATCAACTGATTCTAAATGTCATGTAGATGAGTACTTAAATGGCATCATTATGGGGAAGAACGTTTCACCAAAACTCTATAAAATTCCCATATTTAAATCCTAAAGGAGAAATAAAGAAACAGGATAGAGAGCTTAGAAAGAGACAAATACATCATCAGAATTGGCATTTTAAATCTTGCTATAACTGTGAGTTATTTAACAAATAGTACAGGTGCAGAAAAACTGATTACGAAAACATATTTATCTCAAACATGTTTAAGTATCCAAATGAAAGATTTATTTATGAGCTAATCCTATAAAATGGAAGGCTAATATGTAAATCAACCAAACTGCAGGACAGGTAGCTATGACTCACAGCTCCTGCATCCAGCATCTGCCCCCTGGTGGTCTGTGTGCTCCCACAGGGGGAGCACTGCTCAGCCAGAAGCCAGGCTCATGGCTAGCAAGCCCAGTATTGGTGTCAGGAGCCTCTCCTGCCTCAGTAGCAGTCAGACATCCCCCAAGGGCTCCCAGACTGCGAGAGGGTGAGAGGGTGCAAGCTGGGTTGAGGAACACCTCCCCCCCCCCCCCCCCCCCGCAAGCATAAATTTCATGCACCAGGCCTCTAGTAATAAAGATTTTTTTTTTTAAAGTGGAGTTAGAAGAATAGATGCAGATAGATGAAAGAAAGCATGCTTTCCTTCAGTGTTATGTTAAATTTAGATAGCCTGGTATCTTCCGCACAAAGTTGAACTTGATGGCTAAGAACTACCTAAAATCCACACTTGTCTTCTTTATGATAACAGGGCTTCTATAATCCTGGAGGATGCAACATATCCAGCTTAATGTCACTCCTCATGGCACCACATGTAATTAGGTACAGTTATTTGACCACAAGCTGACCGATCCTAGAAGTGACTGTTGTAGGAAATGACTTCATGGAAGGCTTTTTAAAGAGGATCCAGCAGGTGTGGGTACGGTATACCTTTCCCATTTTCTTACCTCATTTTTACTACCTGGAAGTCAAGGTCCATGGCTGACACAGTGTTGTGAAACACTGGAACATATTTGTAAGGTATACCTTAACATATAAGGTACATGGAGCCTGACTGATTCCTGGACCTAACATAACCGCACTGGTTCTTCCATCTCTGGCTTTCATTTGCATGGGAAAATAAAGTCATGTATTGAAGTCACTTTGCTTTTCATTTTGTTACACATTCCTCACAACAAATTACTCAGGGGTACAAGAAATTTGGAGAAGATTGGAGATAATTATTTAAATGAAAGTAGTGTACACTCTACCTGTTAGAAGGAAAATAAGCATTTGGCAATATAAAGATCAGCTCCCGTCTCCCCATCAATCTGCTGAGTATTTTGGAAAGAAAAGTAATTATATTAGAAGAGAGCTTAAAATGTGAACTATTACCCTGGAAAAAACATTCCACTAATAAGAATAAACACATTTTGGAGGGCTCTTGGAATAAGCTTACTATAGCTCAGTGGCCAGCAAACCCATTAGTCAACAGAGCCAAATATCAACAGTACAACAGCTGAAATTTCTTTTGAGAGCCAAATGTTTTAAACTTAAACTTCTAACGCCACTTCTTCAAAATAGACTCGCCCAGGCCGTGGTATTTTGTGGAAGAGTCACACTCAAGGGGCCAAAGAGCCGCATGTGGCTTGTGAGCCACGGTTTGCCGACCACTGCTCTAGCTGACCTTCCTGAAACTTTGTTTTTTCTGCCTATTTTATTCAAAGACTGTAAGGGACAGGCCTTATATGGGAAGCTCAAATGTTCAGTAAAAACATGGTCTAAAGCATACAAAAATGCCTGACTGGTGTGGCTCCTTGGTTGAGCTTCACCCTATGAACCAGGAGGTCACAGGTCAATTCCTGGTCAGGGCACAGACCAAGGTCGCAGAGCTCAATCCGCAGTGGAAGCATGCAAAAGGCAGTTGATCAATTATTCTTTCTCATCATTGATGTTTGTTTCTCTCTCTCTCCCTCCCCCTTCCTTTCTGAAATTTAAATCCTAACAGAGAAATAAAGAAATACAATAGAGAGCTTAGAAAGAGACAAATACATCAACAGAATTGGCATTTTAAACCTTGCTATAATGGTGAGTTATTTAACAAAGAGTACAGGTGCAAAAAAACCTGATTTTGAAAACATATTTATCTAAAAAATGTTTATATGACATGGATATATAGATGGCCACTCAATTTAACAGCCAGGAAACTACCAGCAGCCATCACACACCCTAGCAAACATACCTGACTCAACACAGTGCCACACTTTCAGAATTATAACTTCCTATCATCATATCCACAGCTCTGCCCTGGCCTGTTTTATAATACAGATAACAACCAAACGGACTGCGATGTCTTTACCACAGAGCCTGGTATTTGTATTGTTAAATGCTAAATAGGTGTCCAAACCCGCTAGCTATAAGAAAATACAATGAAATGTTTAGCTTATAAAAAGCCAGCAGGCTTTCAATGTCTATTCATTTTCTTACAGAGGAAGGCCTGACCCAAGGGCCAGTTCACACATAAACTGTTAATTAGCATTTACCTTTGACGTTAGGAAGAGAAAAAGTAAAATCTCTTTGAATTGATGCAGCGTCTACAATTTGCAATGTTCCTGTTGAACAGTTTTAAAGAAATTTTTTATGAGAATTTTCGAACCAATGTGTATTTACATGGCTCCCAAACATGAGAACACTAGAAAAAGGAACACTAAAACAATTAATTGGGGGAATTTCCTACTAATGTAATGAGTTGCTGAGTGCTGTTTAAATTCCTACTGTGGGTACAGCAGAAGAAAATAATCAACACAATCCTTCATGCTCAGAAGCTCTCCATTTAATTGGAAAAAGAGATAAAATAAGCACAGAGCAACGTACTAACATACCTATACATACATGTGCATATTTATATGTAGCCTGGAGTAATTTATAAACATATCCATCTATTTAACATTAGTTTATAGTTGTGTGTGTGTGTGTGTGTGTGTGTGTGTGTGTATGTGTAAACAAATACTCCAAGGGTAAGCTACTATAATGTATTTATGTATTTTTTAAATTTAAATTCGTTATTGTTTAAAGTATTACACATGTCTCTTTTCCCCCCATACACCTCCCCCTGGCTGTGGACACTGGAGCCAGCAGGAGGGGCCTAAGGAACCGGACCCAGCAGCCCCTGGTACCACCTGCAAAGCCAAAAGACCAGGTGGCTAGCACCATGGCCCTAGAGACACACGGAGATAGGAGAGACTATGGCCAAAACCTGGACGTTTCTCTCCTGGGAGGGCTGTGCTAGTGGTGGTGGAAGCAAAGCTGGAATTCAGACCTGGGTATCTGGCTCTGGGCACTAACATCTTCACTTCTGCTTCCTCTTTTAAATAATATAACTCTCTGTCTCCATGTCTGGGTGTTGTGTGCACTGAACTGCCAACCAACCTCATATACAGCCCCACAAAGGAACGGTCATTTTAAGGGGAGAATGAAGATAAACGGTGCAAGGGGTAAAGGGGTGGGTTTGGGTGTCACACTGGGCTGGGTTTGAAGCCACATTCTATCTGTGGCCAGAATCTACTGTGCTGGAACTCTATCTTCTACCTGTGTGACCTTGACCAGGTAGAACTTCAGCCCCATTGCCTGCATGTGCATACAGGGGCAGTTATTTATTGCATAGCATTCCCCAGAGAGGACACTGAGGTAATGTGTGCAGCCAGCCGTGTACACAGGAACAGCTTAGAAACCTTAGCTGCTGCTGCTGAGGAAGAGAGCCATTCCAGACCTTAAGGTGACACAGACTAGGGTCCAGTCCAAGTCTCCCAGTCCCCGACAAACCCAATGTGTCACTATCTCCAATCACGGTCTCTCCAATCTGCTATCAACCTCTCCATCCTGTCTCCTAATCATTTTTAAATATATTTTATTGATTTTTTTACAGAGAGGAAGGGAGAGGGATAGAGAGTTAGAAACATCGATGAGAGAGAAACAAAGATCAGTTGCCTCCTGCACACTCCCCACCAGGGATGTGCCTGCAACCACTGTGCATGCCCTTGACCAGAATTTAACCTGGGACCTTTCGGTTCGCAGACCAAAGCTCTATCCACTGAGCCAAACCGGTTTCAGCGTGTCTCCTAATCCTTGCCACTACCTATGACTGGCACGCTGCCTATCAGCCCTCTCCATGCCGCCCATGAGACATGCTCTCTTCCTCCTTTGAGTGACTGTAAACATGAGCAGGGACTTCTTTATGGGAGCCACATTTTCCACTTTATATTTATTTATGAAGTAGAAGTGCTTATGCAAAGGAATTACTTTCCTTATTAGACACAAGGCAAATAAAGGTAGGAGCTATATAACAACCTAAGCATTCTCTACTTCTAACAAACCATCGGATTAGCTATTAAATGTGCCGGTGCCACAAGGTCCCAAAACTCTCCCCAGATACCTCCTGATGCAGTGTTTTCACTGGCAGAGCTAAAAAGACAGACATAAAAAATAGTCTCCATCTTTGACTTTTTATGAGACTTGCAAGTGAGAAGGTTTGACTTTTTCTAGGAGACACACCTTTGCAAAGCTGTAAGACTCCGACTGGAGAACTAGAAAGCATGGGTCATAAACTCAGTCCCCGCTGCTAAGTAGCTTTGTGACCTTGTACAAGTCACTTAACCTCTTTGACTCTAAGCATTTTCCATGGGCTACATGGGTGGACTTGATTGCCCATAGGTGCCTCCCAGCTCTCACTTTCCGGGATGCTGTGATTTTGTTCTCTTTCCATTCTCTAAGATAAATAAAGGCTGCCAGTGTTAAATAGCACTAACCTCAGTAGAGAGTCGACTTATTGGTTTTGTTCACACTGTGATCAGCATGACCTTTATGGCGCCGTGCCCCCCGGACACCTGATTAGAATACATACCAGAGTCACAGCGGAATGGAAAACACAGTGTGCAGGGTGGACCGGCCCTCTCGCAGTGTCAGCTTAAGGAGACAGCAAGTGCGGACCAGCTCTCCCTGGCAAATAGGCAGCATGGCTTGCAGATCCTAATACAGAGAGGCAGCCCGAGCTGAACTGGAAAGGCATTAGGCACTTCGGCAGCCCTGAAGCAACAGAAGCAGCTTAACAAAACCATCCCCAAGGTCCAGCCCCTAGTCCTGAACCAGGCCCGCATTCTGAACTTCTCGCCTGCTGCGGTATTCATTTGTGCTGAAGTTGTTTCTACCACAGCTTAGACTCTCCCGTTTGCATTTCTTACTTCACAACAGCTCTTCCTCTGAGGTCCGAATAAACAAAGGGCTACTCTCCATTAAATGCTTCAGGCCAGTGTATCAGGCTGCCTACAGAATAACACGCCTTTATCTCACACACCTGACAATCCCCCCCTCACTGACAAGGTTAAGAACAAACCTAGTCTCTGTCACCATTGATCCCCAACTTAATGAATGTACCCCATGGCCAGTATAACCTGCACCAACTCCCTGAGTCTATTCTCCAAGATGGACAATAAGAAACTAATTTTTTTTTTTATTATACTAAACCCTTTTATTTTTCTCATAAGCCCAAGCTTTTGATAAGTATACTAGAGGCCCTTGTAGCCCCGAGTGGCCTTGGCTGTCTGGATGGTTATCGGAAGGTTGTCCGGACTATGGTTCTGCTGTTTGATCTAATTAACATATTAGCTCTTTATTATATAGGATTTGCAGGTTAATCTCTTCCTTCTCATTTAGAAATGCATCATGCTTACTTTCTATTCAGATCTCCCCACAGCTTCTCTCTATCCTTAAGAAAGAAAAAAGTCCTGTGTAGCCAGGACTCCAAAACTGTAAGGCCCTGCGCGCTTGCACTCTTTCATTGTCTAGTTCCATCACCTGCCCATCTCCCTTCAACTGTCACTCTGGCACAGCCACACCTCCCTGGTGGCTCGGCCACCCCACAGCAACACACTGGATAGAATATTATGAGGTACAGAGAGAGAAGCAAAACAGGTGTATGCAAATCTGTGGCACCCAATATGTGGGTGAGAATATTCCGAGTACTGAGGAGCAGCTGGATTTATTGAGACAAACATCCCTTCACTAACACCTCCCGTCAGCAAGTCCCTTTGCTCTGCCTTCTCCATCTCTGTAACTAGATGTGACTCCATCCATTGGTCTGGAGCTGGGAGACATTCCAGTTAGGAAAAGAAGAGACATGAATGTCAGCACAACTCAGCAGGTGACACAAAGGAGCTTCCTCACCAGATTTGCTACTCATGGACAATTGGGTGTGAGTGTGGGGGGAGGGGAGGGAATGATTGTGTCCTCAGTGGGTTTCCTGTATTAGCACTTTAAACACTTTAGGGTAATTTGCACCTGGATGGCATCAGTGGCTGCAGCAGATAGAGCAGAAATGAGAAGCCCACCACCCCTGGAGTCAGGGGGCAGTGGTTGCATTACTGGTGACCTTGAGAAGAGTGTCTTACTTTAGGGAAACACAGTTAAAAAAAATGGCTGGTATTTGCTGAGTACCCAGTACTATTTAAAGTGCTTTACATGTATTACCTCAGTTTACTCTTAAATAAGCCTCAACTTGGGAGTTGGGGAAATGAGGGGGTGAGGAAATGTCAGTTTACAGTTCTAAGTTCACAAAATACAGTTTATTCTTACTCATTAATTGTTGCATTATTTTCCGTACAAAAAACTGTAAACTTATTTTTCCTACCCTGTATTAGTATACATATTTTTCAATTGAGTATAGGAAGGCACAGAAAAATTAAGCAACTTTTCCACCAAATAGACAGAGACTTGTACCTACATATTCTGCTTCCATAGTCCAATTTTTTAAAAACATACTTTTGTTGATTTCAGAGAAAGGAAAGGAGAAGGAGAGAAGGCTAGAAAAATCAATGGTGTGTGCCCTGACCAGAAATTAAACTGTGACCTCCTGGTTGACAGGTTGTCGCTAACCACTGAATACCCTGGTCTAGCCATAGTCCAACTTTTTTTTTTTTTTTAAATTAAGGAATTGTATGTGTACATATCTTACCATTGCCTCCCCACTCCCATACATGCCCTCCCTTCCCAGCATTTTTGTCCATTGGTTATGCATATATGCACAATAGTTCAACTTTTTAAATAAAATAAAATGCTACCTATCATTTCAGACCCCAAACAGGCTGAATATGAAGGTTTTTCAAGAAAAGGCTAGCAGTTGTCTTCAATGGCCAAACCAGACTCTGAATAAAGGTTTTATTCCTTCAATCATTTGTTTACTATTTGCATGAATACAAAAAAAAAAAAAAAAAAAAAAAAAAAGAGACGGAGCTCATGCTATTTTTAACCTTCTAGAATAAAATCCAGTATTCACTATTTCTTGTAAAATTACTTGGATTGGATCATTTTTAATCATCAGCCTACTTGGAGTGTTAAGTAACCAGGTTAAGCCCAAGAGGGAGTTGTTGATGCTAAGCTCCACACCAGCAAACCCAAACTATCTAACTTCCTGTTTCTTGCTCACTTTGGTCAACAAAACCATAATTGTACAACTGTTGGGAGCTCCTCTCTGCCTACTATATCGGATGCTTCCCAATCCATGAGTGACTGAATAAAGCCAATAAAATCATTTTTCATCTTTAAAATTCTTAGTTGAATTTTATTATTTAAATGGAAAAACACAATCATGCTTAATTGCGAGAGTTTTACTTAATCCATTTGTAGAGTTAATAGGAGTTCCATAAACCACACCAAAGGCTGTGTGCATACCTTTTTCTTTTTCTTTAATCTTTCCTGAGATCATTTTGAACAATGAAGCTGGTGCATGTGGGAGGGTCACTTAGCTCAATAGCGACCCTGGACCAAATTCTAGTGCCTCCTACCTGAGTCGGCAACTAAAACAGGTTTGCTGATGAATGAGCTAGTAGAAGCTTGATTTTTTTTAAATTATTATGTACAAAATGCCTCTGATGAAGTGGTTTGGGAAACAAAAGCAAATTTCTGCCAATTCCCTAATTTTTTGGTTCTTTTTACAAGAATAAAAATGTACTATATTTTTCTTATGAATTCAATATTTTTGTTTTGTTCACAGTTTATCTTTATTGTTGAAATGCAGTGTACTTTGGTGGATAATTTACTTGACTAATTTTTAGATGAATATATAGAAACTTTTGAGAAGATACACAGATCACTTATATTTTTGTTTACGTTACTACATTTTGGAGGAAATTTATATATTTTGAAGAATCAATTTATCTGGGGATTTATGCTAGTGAACATAAAACTAGAAAATGTCCAGTTTCAACTCTAATGTGATAACAAAAATTTAATCTAGGTATTGTGAAATTATAAAAATATTTTCTAATTGTAATACATTATTTGAAGAATCAGGAAATATAAATGAAGAATTTTAAAATAAGCACAATTTACAACATGACTACAGTTCAGTTTCTATTAACTATAAATATATAAAAATTATGTATTTATCATGCTCTTTTCAAATGTGCTATAATGGTAGTCTGATGTTTTCCCATACTTTTATCTCATTATCGTGTCAAAGCAGGGATAGTTTAAAGAGATAATGGAGGGAAATGCACAAAAAACAGTATGACTTTTCACCTTCAGCCTGACCTAGACTACATTATGTTCAAATACAAAAAGCTAAACTACAAATAACATTAGCAAAAGTCAGTATCCTACAAAAAAAAAAAAATACAATCTGGCTATGGCATAATAATTCATGCAGTATAACTCATTCTCCCTTAGGGAACCAGATCAGAACTTATGGGCTGGTTCTGATTTTATCTGTGCTTCCTCCCACCCTCCACACTTTTCTTAATTCTCCTCTAAATCTGATATCTTCATTAGTTTCCTCAAAGTGCCATCCTTATCTTTATTTGCCTAACATTTTAGTGTTCCATTTTCAGCGAACCTTATTCTATGCTTGTTTCCTGATTACTGTAATCTTCAAGGATTCCCCTTTATAGAATTCACTCCTTCATTCCATCATCCAATCAATGTGCTGGGCAGCTCTTCTGTGCCCAACCCAACTCTTTGCTAATCCCTTCCCTTAATACCACTAAGATGCATTCTTTATGATCAGATTTCACCCACTTTTGTATCTTTTTTATGTTCTTTTTTAAATTTTTTTTTTTATTGATTAAGGTATCGCATATTTGTGCTCATCCCCCCATTCCCATCCCAAACCCCTCCCCAAGGATGCCTCGCCTCCTGTTGTCCATGGCCACTGGTTAGGCTTATATGCATGCACACAAGCCCTTTAGTTGATCTCTCCTCCTTATCCTCACCCTCCCTTACCTTCCCTCTGAGGTTTGACAGTCTGATCAATGCTTCCCTGTCTCCTGGTTTCTTTTTGTTCATCGGTTTATGTTGTTCATTATTTCCCATAGATGAGTGAGATCATGTGATCTTTTGTATCTTTTATTTTTTATGTTCCTGCATGAGAATGTCTGCCCAATTCAAAGGGCAAGTTTCTTTTAAACAGAAATTCTAAAGGAAGAATAAACTTATTTTCCATCTCCTGTTTTACACAGAACTAGACAATTTATGAACTATGTGTCCTTTCACTGGCACAATTAACTGCAGTGAGAAGCACGTTTGCTCCCTCTGGGCGAGAAGCAACTATGCCCTCTTCTTCTAAAGGATTACAAACTTATGATACCCGGAATTAATGAATGACAGTGGAACCCTTTTTTATTGTTTTAAAGTTGATCACATTCCTTTATAATTCTTAGAAATAGCTTTAAAATAGTAAGATAGCCTTGATTTCAATATACATTTAGATT
This sequence comes from Pipistrellus kuhlii, assembly GCF_014108245.1. NCBI lineage: Eukaryota > Metazoa > Chordata > Mammalia > Chiroptera > Vespertilionidae > Pipistrellus > Pipistrellus kuhlii. Next base: position 184,164,655 of record NW_023425529.1, read on the forward strand.
TAATTCTGCTAAATAAAGGTTAAATTCTGTGGGACTGCATGCTGAGCTCCTCCTTGAGGACTGGCAGGGAGAAGTCAACACATTAAAGAAGAGAAATAAGTGGCACTTTTGCCATTTCAATTTAATTCTACTGCCTTTCTAATGAAAATCCACCTAAACACCAAGTACCTTACTAATTATCTAATCACAGCAGGAAAATAACTGGAAACTGTACAATTGTATTTAGAATTGTGCTCAGAATTGCTTCTCAACTCGGCTCTTCCCTGAGGTATATTAACCAAGAGTGAGGTTCTAATATATTATCCTAAGGAAACAAAACTGTAAACAGTTATTCCCCTTTCATGGTAAGATGTTCAAAATGTGTTTGTTTGTCTGTTTGATTAGCAAAATTCTTGGGTCCCATGCTTGTCTTTCTTTTGCAAATATAATTAAGATTAATTGTGTGCCACTGTAAGATGATAAAGCCACTGAAGGAATCACCGAGTTTAATGAATAAATCTAAAATTCACCACTTGCTGATGCACATGAATTTTTAGGAAGATTGCTGAAGCTACGATCCCTTGCTAGCAGGTTTTTTGTTTGTTTGTTTGTTTGTTTGTTTGTTTTAAGATTTCAGTTATTCAGCAATACTTGAACTTTTGAAGTAGAAGAAAGATATTACTTAGAGAAAATCTGGAAGAAATAGCTAATTCTCAAAAACAAAGTGGACTCCTGCTGAGTGTTATTTCTTTAGCCATCAAGGGTAAATGAGTCACCCCTTAAAAACTTAGGGAGTTATATATTTTCCTCTTCTTTCTTCTTTGTGTAATGTCCCTCACAACCACAGTCATAAGATAGAATTGTTCAAGACAATTTGTGTAAAAACAAATCTATTTTATGTGGATCTTTTTCTTTTTTAAACCTAGCAATGAAGATGAGCTTGCCATTAGGAGGTAGTCTATGCTAACATTTGCTCTAATATTTACAAATTAACTTAAGATTGTATGCTCTGGTAAGCTAACTACAACAATGTACAAAAAGCAAATGCTATGATGTTATAGTTCCAAGTGGGAATATTTTTAAAAAGTAAGGCTATTAAAAGAAGGAAAATATTAGAAGTAGCTAAGTAACCTTTCCTCACAGGCTAATATATATTTTCCTTATTTACATACACAAAAAATTTAAAATGCATTTAAGTAACTATAACAATGAGGAAAGAGTTAAAACATGGCTTGGCCAAAACTGGTTTGGCTCAGTGGATAGAGCTTTGGTCTGCAGACTGAAGGGTCCCACATTTGATTCCGGTTAAAGGCATGTGCATTGATTGTGGGCACATCCCCTGTGTGTGTGTGTGTGTGAGTGTGTGTGTGTGTGTGTGTGTGTGTGTGTGTGTGCAGGAGGCAGCTGGTCAATGTTTCTCTCTCATCAATGTTTTAAGCTCTCTATCCCTCTCCCTTCCTCTCTATAAAAAATAAATAAAATATATTTTTTAAAAAACATAGCTAGAACATATAAAATAAAAAAGATATCTACTAGGAGACAATCTGGGCTACACCAGTCACATCAATTCGTTTAAGGTAATATTTGATGGACTGGTTTACCAGAGGAATACCAACGATGACCTTGATTTTAGCTTGCCTCTGAGAGAGCATCTAGACATATTCTTATAAATAAAACACGAAGCTTTGAAATAGATAATTGTCCAGTTGTGTGAGATTTCCTTTTCATTAAACAATTAAATGTAAGTGGCGATTAGTGGATTGATCTCATCTTGTGTGGCTATTTACGATGATATAACAAGACTATCCTAGGCAGCATTTCAACTCAATGGCTAAGGCAGAAGCCACGAGAAATTGGGTTTACAAAGATGAGGATCACAAAAAAAATCGAGATGCAAAATTATTTCTCTAGCGCACCAAATCCATGCTAACAAAATGAAATTAAACAAAGTAAATGAGTAAATTCTCATTTTAGATTTCAGAGAATCAATTTAACAGATGAGGGCAAAGAAAGCTCTGAGCATGCAGTGGTTCACATGAAAAAACCTGAATGTACTTTTAACACACCAGCGGGGCCACCCCCAATGCAAACACTGCCGTAAGGGGAATCCAAAAATAAAGAAGCATAAACAGACGCTACACTTAGCCCCGGATGCAATAAATAGAAATGCAGATCCTCAGTCACAGATGTAAGTGGGCTGTTCATATGTCGCACCAGGCAGGCAAATGGGTGACTCTGTTTTCCTCTTCACTTACTCAGCTCTTGTTCACTTAATAATAGGATAAGCATTTTTCATGTGCGAGGTGAAATGTCATTTAAAAAAATATCCCCCTGAAACATTTTCAGGCAACTGACAGCTGAAGGTTTCAGGAGGAAGGCAATTAAAATGAAGAGTCTTCCCCAGACCTTGTCACATAAATAGTGAATGGAGGTACTTTTACTGGCAAAGGGAACAGCCATAGGGAATAGGTCCAGGCATTTGGAGACCATTTTATGGAGGGCTGCCATGAAAATAAGGTAGAACTAAGACTAACAGACAACAACCCTTAAAAGGCAAATACATAGGAGACCAAAAGAAGGATGAATTGTTTGTTTGTTTGTTTTAACAATTTGAGGTGTTCCACCATAGAAATGCCCACATTTGCAAAAGTCCCTGCTTCCCAGTGCCACAAACAGTGAAATGCAGGGGCCTTCTTGGACTTAGGGGAGGTGCCACAGATAGCAGTGAAAAATATCCTTTGAAATGATGATTCTAGAACACTCTAGGGAAGCTACACTGTAGGTAAGTATCACATTGCCCAGATACCTCCGCAGAGTGTTAGGCATTTACCCTGTTTACCCTGGGACTGATCTGCTTCACTTTCCTACACACACAGCTTGGTCCCCACACACCAGCCTCAGGCTCCCTTTCTGCCAGTCACTCCTGCTTCCACCTTCGGGGGTGATCTATTTATATTCCCTGGGCTCCTGAGGGGACTTGTCTCTCTCGTGGGTTCAACCCTGACTGTGTCGCTCTAGGCTGAATTCTCTGAAGCTGCCTGAACTCTGAGCTCACTCCATCCCCTTGTTTCTGTGCACACAGTTTCCATGCCTAGCCTCATCTGTGCTCCAGGCAAGTGGCTTTCAACTTTTTCTATCTCGAGATACTCAGGAAATAATTGCTAACATTCTGCAGCACACCAACAAATACACGTTTTGCCAATGTTACAAAAAAATAGGTATCATTTTTATTCATTCACACTAGATGGCTGTTGTTGTGTTGGCTGTTGTTGTTATTATTTTTTTAATTTGACAATCTAAGGGCAAGGAGGTCAGTGCCCATGACTAAATTGTCAAGGTACTTCATGTTTAAAAAATTCCTTCGACACACCCTTGAAAAATCTCTGCTCGAGGTGCATATAGCATCTCACTAGCCCGTCTACACTTGTGCTTTCTGGGTTTCTCGTGGTCCCTGTTCCTGAATTTGCTCTTATGGGTTTTCTAGGAATGAATACCCCAGCCATTTCAAAGTAGCTCAATTTATCCACGGACTCTGCCATATTCTCTAACTTCTAGGGATCTTGTAATATGCTGTCTCATTCTCCCGTCAGCATTAACCTTCAGACACCCAATTTCTCATCATGGTTCACTATCTCTCATTTGGTAAAATAACAAACAGCCTTAACAACTTTAACTTACCAAGTACTTAGATACATTGACTACCAAAGAACATGTTTTTAATATTGGTAACTATTAAAGTTACCCTATTAAAGGATGAAAAAGTAGTGTTGGAACGCACAGAAAAAAATCAAACTAAAGTAATAGGAAATAGAGGGAGTAGTCATCATTGAGGACTGTAAATCATCTGGGAGGATAATAACACCAAAATCCAGATTACCTAGAAGGAAAACTAGGGCTACAAATGAATGAATGAATGAATGAATGAATGCTATGACTGTAAATAGGGAAATAAATTGGAGAGAATAGGTAAGTGTTTGGAAAAGGTAAACCTTTAAAAAGGAGTGAAAAATAATGTGTTCAATAGTGAAGAGAGGGCATTTGAAAGAGGACCTTTTTGCTGTGTTTTGTTTCTGAGAGAGATTCTGATGGAAGGGAGGAAGACGTCTTCAAATATTGATATCATTTAGGCCTCACACACATGGAATAAAACGAATGCCTTGCCTTTTCTGCACCATGAAAAAATCATGCCCTGCAAGAAACACGTGCACACAAACACACGTGTCGTATCCTGACCTGTTCAAAAGCAACAGCAACAAACGGAGAAGCTCTTCCCCTCGTAGCACAGAAGCAAACAATGACTGGGCCGAGGACTGGCTTCAACAGTGTTTCCTCTTTACAGTTCTGATCCCTGGAGCTCCATGGGGACCCTGCGACTATGACACCAAGTGAGAAACATCCCTGCTATTCAATTACAAGTTGATGGATTGTAACCTTGACAGTTTTGTGATCATGCTTTGTTTTTCTTTAAGTACATATCACACATCACACATTCACATATATTGTCATATTAATATATCTAAAGCTTCTTATAACTAGCAGCCTGGTGCATGATTAAATCATACGCAGTTAGGATCCCTAGGCCTAGGTGCAATCAGGTCATGTCTACTGCCCAGCTTCACTCCTCCACCTCCATGGCCCCTGCCCCATGAACCTCCGCGCTCACAGCCCCACCCTGAGAGACTCCATGGCCTCTGCTGCCCGCCCAGTGATGCTCCTCCACCTCAGCCACCCCATGAAGCTCCATGTTCACAGCTCCCCGCCCCCTAAGGCTCCTCAGCCTCGGCAGCCCTGCCCTGCCATGCCATGAGAGCCGGAATGATCCTTTGGTCATTTGGGCCCACGGCTCCCTCCTCCTACCACCATGCCACGGGCATCTAGGGGCTCACAGTTCCCGCTCCCTCAGCTCCCTAGCCTGCTGTTTGGCCATCTGTCTGGTCATTTTGGTAGTGATGTCACCTGGCTTTTTATATATATTAGGATGACTAGAACCTGCAGGGATTGGGCTGAAACCAGCTCTCTGACATTCCCTGAGGGGTCCTGGATTGCTAGAGGGTGCAGGCCAGACCAGTGCAGGATTGAGGCAGGAGAGGGACTGAGAGAGGGCTCCCAGGTGTGTCAGTCCTGTCTAGCCCAGTCCAGATCAGAGGGGCTCCAGCAGCAAGCTAACCTACTGGTCAGAGTGTCTGCCCCCTAGTGGTCAGTGTGCATCATAGTGACTGATTGAATGGTCAAACATGTATCATATTAGTCTTTTATTATATAGGATTTTTTTTTAATCTAAAAGACTTCCCCATTCTTTTGGATTTTCTTTGTGATTATGATAGAGATTATACCTTTTTTATATCAGTGAGGATGGATAGGTGTTATAGCTTAATCTCAAATGCCCAATTAAAAAGCATTAGTATCAGATTTACATAAAAGTCTAACTACATTAGTTACCTATTACTGACCAGAGCAGCAAATTACTCCTAAACTGGATAAATTAAAATAACAAGAGTTTATTATCTTAGAGGGTTTTTTTTGTGTGTGTTTTGTTTTGTTTTGTTTTTTTTGTTTGTTTGTTTGTTTTTTAGTAATCTGAACATGATTATCCAGGTGGCAATGGCTGAGATCTCTCAAAATGCAGACATTAAGGTGTTGACCGTGGCTACAATCATTTCAAGGCTTGTGCTGGGGGTACGGGGGAGGTCGCTTCTTAGCTGACTCCTGGCTGCAAACAGGCTGCTAACATTGACATTGCTCTTTACCATAGACATTCATTCCTTGACACATGAGATTTTCATGGGGGTGCCACAACGTGGCAGCTTGCTTTACTCAGGGGGCGGAAGCTGGGGGGTCACAGAGGATGCGTAAAAGAGATTTCAGAGCCCTGCTGTGACCTCTTCACAAAAGGGCTACCCCATCTCCTCTGCCACATGCAGTCTCTGGAAGCAAGTCGCAAAATCTGGCCACAGCCAAAGGGAGAGATTTATACATTCTTAATATATATTTTTAATGATTTCAGAGAGGAGAGAAGAGGGAGAGAGAGATAGAAACATCAATGATGAGAGAGAATCATTGATCGGCTGCCTCCTGCATGCCTCCCACTGGGGATCAAACTTGCAACCCCAACATGTTCCCTTGACTGGAATCAAAACTGGGACCCTTCAATCCGCAGGCTTATGCTCTATCCAGTGAGCAGAACTGGCTAGGGCGGGAGAGCTTTATACAGGCATAAATATCAAGAGGGGAGAAATCATCAGGGACCCTCATAGAGACCCCTTACCACAGACTGCAGTCTTCTCCCTGCACATGTGGGACCCATCTCTGTCTGCTTCTTTATGAATTATAAAACAACTATAGGAATATCCATACAGGAATATTTACTTTATCAAAGAAGTTTTCAGACATAACAAATACACAGTTAAATAGCTTGGTGTAGATCCAGGTACAATATATTGCATCAGTGAAGAAGAAGAATACTCCTGTAAAAAGCCAGATGAATAAATAAACGCCATGTTTTAAAAAGCACCAGGGAATCCGTGGAAGCAATGCACATTAAATAAACTAATATTCCATGGAGGAGAATATTTCTGGGGTAAGGTAGTTTCATTCATTTTGATTCTCTTTGGTTACACATGTAAGTTCCAAGTTCAAGCTGAATTGGGTTGCTCAGAAGAAAGCTAGGGTAAAGAAGAAACCAGCAAAGCTCTTAACATAATAAAGTAAATTGAAATGTAAGACTCAAATTTGCTAAATTCTGGTACTGAGTGCAGGCTGTGGAGTTAGGCTGAAAGCTTCGAAAATACAGAAAGAAAAACTCCCAGTCTTGTGGTGCTTATGAAACTAATATTTGCCCAGCATAGTCACTGCCTTCTCTCCAAGAATATACACATTTTCAATCTATCTAAAATAGGACAATGAGACAAAGTCTGGACCCTCTACAGGGCAGAACTGTATATCCTATGCTGGTTTTACAGTATGAAAAAGACACAACAGATTCTCAATCTAGACTTGGTAAATGTTAAAAACAAACACATAGGACACAATTGTTGGAATGGATGAAAAATGTAGAATTTGAACAGAGAATTCTATTTTAGAAAAGAAATGCAGTAGACATTTCAGAACTGAAAAGAATAATCTATGATGTTAAAAATGTGTTGAATGGGTTTAATCTCAGAATCAATAGAGGGAGAAAAAAGAATTAGTGATTTCTAATCTAGGAAATAGAAAAACACAAATTGGGGAGAAATGAAGGCAGAGGAGGCTGGGTAAGAGATGTAGGTAAAACCCAAGTATCTAGCATTCTTATAATTCATTCACAGGAGAGGAGATAATGTGGCAGATGCAAATATTCAAAGGCAAAATGAATTAAACTTTTCCAAAAGTAATAAAAGTTATTAATATGTAGGTTCCTAAGTTCAAAGAACCCTAGTTAGATCAAATGCATGTGCAAACACACGCAACACAGAGAACATGCTGGTTCCCAAGACACAAAGAACAGAATCTTGAAATATCAAGAGAGGAAAAAGGCGCATTGTCTGAAAGAACAATAAGAAGACTGACTGCTGATTTATCAATGCGCATGGCCAGGAAACAATGAAAGGGCGTCTCTAACATGATGAAAGAAACTGTCAAATAGAGCTGTAGAGTCCAGTGAAGCAGTCTTTAAAACTAAAGGTTAAATAAAAATGGCTGGTTCTAGAAAAACCAACACTAAAGACATCTATTTCTAGCAGGCCTGCGGTAAGCAAAACACTGAAAAACTTTCTTTAAATAGAAAAATAGCAATTTAAATGAAAACAAACAAACACAAAGGACTGAAAAACACCAGCAGAAGCAAATATGTAAATAAGTATCCAATTCAATAGTTGCCTTTTCTTTTCTTTTCTTTTTTTAAAGTTGAAAGTTTAGCCAGTCAGCATGGCTCAGTGGTTGAATGTACTAGTAGATCTATGAACCAGGAGGTCATAGTTCAATTACCAGTCAGGGTCCATGCCTGGGTTGCAGGCTTGATCCCCAGTGGAGGGCTTGCAGGAGGCAGCCCATCTATGATTCTCTCTTATCAGTGATATCCCTCTCTCTCTCTCTCTCTCTCTCTCTCTCTCTCTCTCTCTCTCTCTATCAATAAAAATAAGTCAATAAAGTAATGAAGTTGGAAATTTAAACAGTGGGCAGATAATAAACCTGGAGAAATGTTAAGCTGTTGATTTGCATAGGGGAAGCAGGGACATGGGTGGAGGAAGAGAAATCCTGTCTGTCATCCATGAGAATATGTAGGAAAGTCAATAAAAGGTCTGCGTAACCAGCATAGCATAACAATTTTAACTATAATACTTACTACTCAAGTGAAATTGTAAGAGGCCAAATGTTATGTAGAAAGGCCACATGGGAAAATGAAAATGAGCCCATTCAATAGTATCAATTAACCACTTCTTAAGGCAACGGCAGTATTTCCACGGACCATTGAAGCATTCATGAAAATGTGTACAAATTCCCAGGAGCAGTACACTCATTCATTCAGCTTGGAGAGAACACCAAATGAATTCATAAAGTTACATATTTGAAATGCATTATTGCCCAAGCCCGTTTTTCTAATATGAAATAGTTTCTATCTTTTATAAGTATTTTATTTTTACACAAGATTGCCGAAACCGGTTTGGCTCAGTGGTAGAGCATCAGTCTGTGGATTGAAAGGTCCCAGGTTCGATTTTGGTCAAGGGCATGTGCCTTGGTTGCGGGCACATCCCAGGTAGGGGGTGTGCAAGAGGTAGCTAATCGATGTTTCTCTCTCATCGATGTCTCTAGCTCTCTAGCTCTCTCCCTTCCTCTCTGTAAGAAATCAATAAAATATATATTTTAAAGAAAGAAAATAACAAGATTAATATGCCCACTCTAAGACAGAGACCTGCTCATTATGAAGCTATGTTATATTTCAGTGAATATTTAGAAAAAATAGATTAATGTATGTTTAGTTTGCATAATGCATATATACCCCCCAGTCATCTATTTTAAATATGGTAAAATGAATAAAGATTTACATTAGTTCAAATACTCTATTGCAGTTTTCATGTATTACCTTAACTTGCTTTATGGCTCTTTTCTTTTAATATTTTTTTCAATATTAAAACACACAGGGTTTTGCATGTGAATAGAACTCAGGCTTGATGATAATCAATAGGCATTTTCAAATAATCAGAATACTTTAACTTAGAAATGTGATTGTAGAGACAATTTAACATTTCTTAATACGCGGATATCAGAGGAAATAATGTCAGTCCCACAGAAAACATAAAAATGTGTATTGCATAGATTTGCATTGTGTGTATGAAGGTGGATGGATGGATAGTACATGATAATCCAAACAGAATGCAATGTGATTTGGTGCTATTTATGGTAAAAGGACACTAAAGCATTTATGAATACTATTGTTAATGCTACAAGCACCATAAAAATCATCTCTACCATAACCGGTTTGGCTCAGTGGATAGAGTGTCGGCCTGCAGACTGAAGGGTCCCAGTTTCGATTCCTATCAAGGGCATATAGCTTGGTTGCAGGCACATGCCCAGTGGGGGGGGGGGGGGTGCAGGAGGCATCTGATTGATGTTTTTCTCTCATTGATGTTTCTAACTCTCTCTTCCTCTTCCTTCCTCTCTGTCAAAAATCAATAAAATATATTTTTTAAAATACATCTCCATTTTATAGCTGAGATCTCTGATGTTCAGATACTTTAAAGTAACAGTTTGCATTCAATATTATTTGTATTAACGTCAGTTGTACACTATGGTGGTTATATAATCACATACTTTACAAAGTGCTGCCCCCCGTAGTCTCAGTACCTATCTGGCACCATAATTAGTTATCCCAATATTGACTAATTCCCAACACTATGAGGAAACAAACCTTGCTAAGTAAGTCTTACCTACCATTACTCTCCCCCATTCATTTTAGATCTCATTTCATGATTTATCATCTCTAGAAGCCCAAACAATTATCTAGTCACTTCCCACAAGTTATTACTCTTTGCTAAAATGGGATCTAAAGCCAGGGTCTAACTGCTTCTTTGGGATTCTATTTCTTTCCTGTGAAATTTCCACAAATGTAAAATAAAAATAGTATTAATAAAATATATAAGCCTTTCTCTTGTTAATCTATTGTCAGTTTAATTCACAAGCCTGAGAAACAGAACTTAACAGGATAGAGGAAATGTTTTATCTTTAAACATTACACAAATGTAGATAAAATGTCCATGTTGGATTAATGAAAAATATGTTATTAAAATGAAAAAGTGAACCAATAGGCAAACTACTAAAAGGAAATTATTTGAAACTTTTTAATGTGTGTACTATGATTCAGAAGAAAAATTCTACATGAAGAATCATCACCATCTTTAAATACCCAAATCTAATCAAACCACAAAAGATTCTAGTATGTAGCATAAAACAAAGTTTTTGTTGCTACATGTTTTGCTCTAGATTGGAGAATATTAAAGAGCAAGTTCTTACTTCATATTCTAGACAAATGTTCATATATCAACTTCTAGAATTACATTTCGAGGTGAAGAAATATTTTTGTGCCATTTCTAAAAGTTCATAAAGGTACATTTTCACCCTGATGAACAGCTTCTCTCCGCTGCCTAAATTTGTTATCAGACAGATAATGACAATAACTGGCAAATTGTGGCATTTCCTCAAAGGCCTGAGTAGCATGATGAAACATGTCCTCGGGTCTAGTTTAAACCAACTCCAGATGTGATCCAGGCATACCTCCTTTGCTGGCTTGCACTTCACAGAAGGTTGGCAGTAACCCTGCCAGTCTATCAGTGTCATTTTTCTAGCAGATTTAGATGACTTTAGCATTTTTAGCCAGAAAGTATTATTAATGAAGGTGCTTCCATTGTTTTATTTAGACATAATGCTATTGCACAAGAGAGACAACAGAACAGTATAAACATGAGTTATGGGGATACCAAAAAGGATGGGACCTGTTGCTTGCCATATTCAAGTCATTGCATTGGTCTGGATTAACCTGCAGCATCCCTGGGGTATGCCAGCTTCTAAAACTACATGCATTTCAACTGGTATTTTTGCCCACATTTATAAGAAAACTCAAAACAAAGAGAGTTTGACACACATCCTTGTCTAAACCTGACAAAAGTTTCAGAATCCTTGGCATATTTGAGCATCTGTTAGTTGCTCTTCTCCCTTTTTGATAATATTTTTACATAAAACTGAGATAAATTATGAGCTTCCTTTTCTAATTGTATTTCTACTTTACCGCAAGGAAAACCCACTGTTATTCAAATCAATCTTTACTCCCCAAATGGGTGGTAGTGACACCCTGATATTAGCATCTAACAGCCTCATCAATTCCGGATGACAAAGAAATGAGTGTTCCTATTATGTGATTAGGAGTTAGCTTCAAATCCCAAGAACGGCCTCCATTAATTCCAGTGTACTTGGGATCTTGAAAAAGTTTCTGTCTTCGGCAGAATAGACAATTGTTTGACAGATTCCTTTGTTCCACATCATATTTGAAATGAATGCAATCTTTGCAGTTGTGCATGTGAAAACTGATTTCACTATCTAGAATTGCAGTACAGGTCCCGGTACACTGAGAGAAGATTTGGAAATTGTTTTGTCTGTTATTGTAGGTTTCTTTGGTAAAGTCTAAAATTCATTACATTTTTTTCAAAAAAAAATTTGTTTGTGTGTGTGTGTGTGTGTGTGTGTGTGTGTAGCTTTTTATAACTATTAGAAGGAAGCTTGAGGATTATGCTAAGCTAAATAAGCCAGTCTGAGAAAGACAAGTATCACAAGATCTCACTCATATGTGCAATCTAATGAACAAAATAAACATGACAAACAAAATAAATGCAGATTCATAGAAGCATGGAGCATAATGTCAAATCTCAGAGGGAAGGTGGGGGTGGATGAGTGGGTGGGGAGAAATCAACCAAGGAATTTGTATGTGTACACCAGAGGCCCAGTGCACAAATTCCTGCATGGGTGGTGTCCCTTGGCCTACTGATCAGGCCTTCTAGCCCACTCCGGATTGGGGCAGGCCAGCCAGGGTGAGGGACTGCAGGAGGTTGGCCAGCCATTTGAGGTTGGCTGTGGGAGCTCATTGACAACCAGGGGGCAGCTCCTGCCTTGAGCATCTGACCCTGGTGGTCAGTGCATGTCATAGTGGCCATACGGTCATCAGGTAATTGTTTGCTTAAGCTTTTATATATAGAGAGAGATGTATAAACAATGGACACAGACAAAGGGTGGTAAAGGTTTGGGTGGGGGTGAGGGATGGGTTCGAAAGGGTCAGTGGGGGGAAGCATATGTAATACTTTCAACAATAAATATTTTTTTAAAGTTCAGACCAAACAATTAAGCCATAAATTTTTTTTTTCCAGGTCAAAAACAAAGCTTTATTGCACATACACACAGTCACCATTTCTGGATATTTCTAGAAAAAATAGAATTGTCATATTTTGTTGTTCAATTTAGAGGTGCCCAGAATATTTTCAAAAGCCATTAATAATACACACATCTTCCTCTCCATTGTTGAAGGTCTTTAAAGGGATAAAGGCTGCTCCATTTTCTTAGAATGGAATTAAGTAGAAAAGCAGGACACATTAAAATAGAAGGACAAAGTAAATAAAGCTACAACTCTAATGGTAGTTCCTCTTATTCAGTTTAGTGGGTTGCTAGAAATGCAAACTCAGAATGAAAGTATAAAACTACATGCATTTTAAAAGCCCAATTCCAGTTATTACTATATGTCAGCTTTTACTAGAGAGATATTTTATTTGGCCATCTTTTTTTTCTTCTTTTGAAGGCCACATTTCCAAAAATGTACCCTTCAACTAATGAATTTGGTAGCCAGAAAATTAGCTGTTCTCGAGTGTCACCGTGACTCTGGGAGATAGCTGTGAGAGATCAGATGTGAAGGTTGAGAGAATTGTCTCCCCCTTCTAAGATCCCATCTTACTCTCATGTCGTGAACTCGGGGCTACCTTAGCAAAGACAGTGTTGCGGACGGCACTGCATTTGCCCACCCGGCCTGCTCATTTCCTATGTAGAAGCCTTAACCTTCAAAGTGACTGTATTGAGAAAAAGAGCTTCAAAAGGAGGTAATTAAGGTTAAGTGGGGTCCTTCGGATGGGGCCCTAATCCAACAGGACTTGTGCCCATCTAAGAAAGAAAAGAAGAAACACCAGGGATGTGTGTGCAGAGAAGAAAGGCTCTGTGAAGACACAGTGAGAAGACACCTGTCTCTAAGCCAGGAAGAGAGGTATCACCAGAGACCACCCCTACTGGCACCTCCGTCTTGGACTTCCAGCCCCCAAAACTGTGAGAAAACACACTGCTGTTGTTTAAGGGATGGGTCCATTTTGTTATTGCATCTCATACAGACATGTGGGGTTTAATCTTGGCAAAACTACAGTCTACAAAGGCATGTTCTGACAGGAGGGGCATGAGTATGGGAGAGCCAGAGCACTGAGCTTTTCAGTCAGGCTCCACAGCCAACCATCTTGATCATCATGGCTTGTTGTCTCTGCACCTGTCTTTTCTCCCTATATGTAACGTCCAGACCCTAAGAGGAGAGCTTACTGGGCTTCCTCTCTCCGTTAACCCCCACCTATGTTTTCAGTCCTTGCTTTCTCCACAAATCTCTTCTTCAAGCAAGCTAAGAACTCCCATTTAACAAATTGTGCTGAGGTGATTGTCTTTGCCTCTTTTTGGCACTCATGGCCTGGTACAGTTGGGTTTGATTGCATAAGCCCTCGGAGCTGGAATGGAATTTCCCCCAATGTAGTGATCAGTGGCCTACATTTCTCACGAACCTCTACAACTTAAGAAAACTTTGTTGGTTGGCTGACTTTCCTCCTTTTCTATTTAACCCACTTGATAATAAGACAGGATTTCTGTTTTTGATATCCCTACCTTCTCTTTATACATCTACATTGTCGTAAGGAAGAAATGATTTTTTTAAATGTTTTAACTAAATTCATGTCTTAAGCATCTTGTTGAAGTTTTACAGGTTTTCTCTCTCTTTTTTTTGTGTGTAACTTTATATGCATTTTTGTCACTTAAACCATTATTATTGTAAGTAAAAATAACGACAAAGAGAAATTACGTTCCTTTTTGATAAATTGCTATATATACATGGCTTATTTATTTATGTATGTATATGTATATTTGGCATATATGTGACTTACTTGTATATGCTAATGTAATTGTACTTAAATTTATCTTTCATTTATGTTAAATAACTCAGACAGTTTGTGAGTTGACTGATGATAAACTAAAGGGGTCCTTGACATCCATTAAAATAATACACGATCTCTTTGGTTAAGTAGGAAGAATACACGTGTTCTACCCAGCTGGTGAAATCTGCATGTCCTGCTTGGCAGTAGGTCTAGTTCTGATTATTTGGAGACCCCTCCCATGGAGTGGTGGCAGGGGTGAGAGAAGTTCCTGAAGATGTCAGGCTGAGAGGGAGGGGGCAGCACAGTGGGCATAAATACTCGGTTCCCTTGTTTAGATCCTGGAACAAAGGTGGACATCTCAGAGGCTTCCATTTGAACTCTCCAATCCCAGTGTCCCCAGGATGAAACGATCTGAGAGACAATCCTGTGGGTTTCCCTCAGAGAAGATGCCAGAGAGGGCATACTATGGAGAGCACATCAGCCCCCTTCCTGGGCCTGGATTCCTTCTGAGGGCACAGAAAAAAAAACAAATGTGGCCAGCTTGTCAGACTCATCATTGATAAATTGATGGTGTTTGTCTTCTACTCCTCAGATAATCAAGAAGCAGAGACCCATCGCATCTTTAGCAAGGACATATGCCTTTAATTCCATGGTTGGGAGAAAACATTAGGTTTAAAAATGTCCCCAGTGCTTTCTAATCACTGTCACATTGTTTTCTCATTTCTTTAGAACAATTTGGTACATATTTATGCTAGGCGTGTTATCTCAGACCAGTCTTGCAAGCACAGGTATTTCTTGAATGGTTTGAATCAATTAAAACTCAATCCCCCTGGTAAAATGCATCATTCTTGTTAAGGGACATTTTAAATAAACTTTAAAAGTGGGAATTTAGACTTTGGTGCTAATTCTCAGGTTTCTAATAACGGAGTATTTGGATCATATAAATCTTGCAAATCTAATTAGACAATGCTAAGTTCTGAGTTGAAGCCACAGATGTTTCACACTGGGAAAATCAGCAAGCCCCGGGGTTTGTTTGGTCTAGAGAAGTGTCAGATTTTCATGGATAATTTAATAGCTAATAACTCTAATTCTTTCCCATAAACCAAGAGATGATAAATAATGATTGCATGGAATTGTGAAATTAACCCTCTAGGCTAATGACAATTTTTCAGATACCATTGAGGAAATTAATTTCTGGTACTTAATGTTTCTTTATTGCCAATCTTTGCAGAGTTGTATTATATCTCATAATGTGACAGGAAGGCACAGGAGCACACTGGAACGATTTGATCCAAAAATAATTAGACATCAAGAGAAGTTTCAAGTGTCCTTCCTCTCTTATTCTCACTGACCAATTTATTACATATACAAAAAAAGATGATTTAATTTTGACTCAGAGTGGAATGTTTGTTTCATTTTTTTATTAGTCTTTATAGCATCAAATAATGAGTTTCCATAAGGGAAATCATATGCCCTTACAAATAATCAAAACTTGCGCCAGATACTTCAATGTGGCACAGCTTCATTAAGTATATAAGAGAATTGGTCAACTGAAATCACTACTACAAAATCAGTACTCTGAAAATTTCTACAGGGTATTGGTATCTAGGACTTAACAGGCCTAATTAAAATGACTACAGACTATTAAAACTCCCTTTACCCTCACTATTGACTCTGTCTAAACTATACTGTTTTAATCTTTTAGAAATATTGAATGGATTAAAATCAAGCAACTTTCTGTTTTCCCTCTCTAAAGATATAGGGATCAAACCCTCGTAGGAGAAGTTGAGAGACCACACAGGCTTGTTCATGGAGCCCACTCCAGCCTTAGACGTTTACAACATCTGGTTTCCCCTCAATCTGACCTTGGAGCTTGGAGACAAAAGCTTTGCTGCCCAAGAGGAAATAGGAAATAGCATACTATTAAATCATGCATTAGCACTTAGCATTTGGAAATCCCAGTTGCAATGACCAAAGTCTGTGTAGGTTTTTTTTTAATAGCTGAGTGCACCCAAACACAGGGTAGCAAGAAGGCCCTTGGGTAAGTAGAGTATCATCCCAGACCCAACATTTCTCCCAATTAATGGAACACCTGCGGTGTGAATCAGGAGTGTTTCCCACTAACATTCATCACTAGGATGACCTCACTGGAAATTGGCCTCTAAATGGTGGATGCTCTCTGGGGCCACACCTGGCTTCCTCCTTACTGAGGAGTGAGGAGGGCATGGAGGGATTTCTCTAGACACCAATTTCAAGCCTGTCTCTCTGAGTTCCTGCTATTGATTTTTCATAAATATAGAGATGAGAAATCTGATCATGACTACAACAGAGCAGGGCGAGTTGAGGAGTTGTGGATTGGGAAAACAAAAGGAATAAAAAATGAAAAGGATGCAGATATTCTTCTGTATACTCTTTTGCAAAATGTATCTCATGGTGTGGGGGACAGGATAGGACTAGACCTATGGCTGACTCTGGAGTGCATTAATTTACCAGAAAATGGGTTTTTACTACGTGCACTATCCTGTTTTCTAGTGCTCTCTGCCACAAGTCTTGGCTATAATAATAATAATAATAATAATAATAATAATAATAATGCCTAAGCAGATTAATAGATCTGTAAGCCACACATCTTTCTACCATCACTCACAGAAGTGCAAAAGTGACCCGATAACCCACTGTATAAGGCTACCAACCAGATTTTTCCCAGATTCCTTTTTTTTTTTTTTTTTTTTTTTTTTTTTTACAGAGAGGAAGAGAGAGGGATAGAGAGTCAGAAACACTGATGAGAGAGAGATATCCATCAGCTGCCTCTTGCACACCCCCTACTGGGGGTGTGCCTGCAACCAAGGTACATGCCCTTGACCAGAATTGAACCTGGGACCCTTGAGTCTGCAAGCCGATGCTCTATTCACTGAGCCAAACCGGTTTCGACCCAGGTTCCTTTTAATTGGATAGCAGTAGATTAATATATTTCTCAGTTTGTGCATAAACATGTAAGTTATTTATTTATTTAGATATACTCAGAATATACCATTACGTTTTAAAACTCTACATACACCATCTGCCACTTTTCTGTTTGTGTTGGGAACTGTCAAACCCTATATACGACAAGTGTCATTTTCTTTAAGCTTAATGGGCACTTACACACAATACGTCCCACCACTAAGTGAGCAGTCACACTCCCTTCTGCCTGAGTGAGGGCGTGTTCTTAGTTCCCCACCAGAGTTCTCACAGCGGGGCTCCTGCAGTGTGGGCGAAGTCTTGCATGCACTGGGGAGTGGAAGTGCTTTTGAGAACGAAGTCCCAAAGTGATGAAGAAAAAGTGCTCAGGAAAAGCTTAAAATTATTATAAATCTCAATACAACATGAGCGCGACATAAATCTCAAAGAAAATGCCTATGAATACATTAAGGATAAATCCCTATCCAGAAGAAAAAAAAAAAATAGGTGTTTATGTAGAATACTAGACAAGGTCTATGGTTGCACAGGAAGGCATTTTCCTGTGTAATGAGATTTTATTTTTATTGTTATTTTTTGAAAAATAAAGTTTCTTCATTTTCCCCCTTTGTTCTTGCTTAAGTCCTGTTAATGTATTCGCAGCCTCTGTATTTGTCTTAGTTTGTTTTCTTTTTTCTTTTTTTTTTCTTTTTTTTTTGGTTTTTAGATATCAAATTATACTAGTAACTCTAAACAAAAGGAAATAGTTAAAGGGCAATGCAGGATTATTCAAAACTAGAGAAGACATGCCAGCTCAAATATGGACCATCTATCTCTTGTTGAAGACTCTGACTGCTCACCAAGAGGACAAATTCATATAAAAATGGAGCAAGCTTGAACTTTTCTTCCAGGATGGATGTTTTGCCAAAGCCTATGGCACTTTGGCATCGAGACATCCTTATTTCCTACAAAGGGACAGCAAAACATTCTGACAACATGAAAAGAGATGTTCCTCTGAGACTTCATTGCCAGGAACGAGCACTGAATTCGCCAATTCAAATGGGCGGAAAATTCTGAATAAAGCATGAATGTCCTCAGGATAATGAAATCCAATTCTGCAGAGGGAAGGGAAAGTTCCTTTATACAACAAAGACAAATAGCATAGATATCCGAAGCTAACCGATCCTTCTCTTCTCATTAATCTATCTCAATATGATGATTAGATGAACAAAATTGCCTTATAAAATATTCATACAATACAATTTAGAGGCAGCTTAATGATCTACCTACAATTCTTGCTGGGAAGAGTGACTGGAGAAATTCCCTTAAATTGCCAATAGAGAGTTGAATGAGGCTAAGGTTATGCTATGGTTTTTCAAAACAAACGTCTTGGTTCTTGAACATTCTACTGTGCAGTCCATACAAATGCGAATTTTGTATTAAGCTCTACTCTCAGATTTCTTGGATTCTATTCTCATTCTGCCAAACTCTCTATAGAAACATGGATAACCATGGAGTTCTAGCCAATGAACTAACAAAGACAGTAACCCCGATTTCCTGAGGAATTTAGGTTAAACTTGGTGAGACCCATGGTGCTGTCAAGTGCTCTTACTTGACAAAGACTTGTTATGGATTTGGAGAATGTGTATGTGGATTTTCTGCCCAGTTGCATGAAAGGGTGAGGTTTCTCTCTGACTTTGTGATCTCTTTATTGGTTTACCTGAGATGCGCAACCTGATTTACTGTGAATTCTCTAAAAAAGAAAAAAAAAAGAAAAAAAAAGCTGTTGTTGTTTTTGTTTTTTGTTTGTTTGTTTTTTCCTTTCTTCTATCTTTGTGGAAAGGTTTTCTAGATTGGCAGGTGTTTTTTTTTTTTGTGTGTGTGTGTGTGTGGTTTTTTTTTCAATTATATTCCCCAAAAGAAGATAGTATTACTAGTATCCTCATTTCACAGATGAGAAAACTGATCATAGATATACCCTGCTGGCAAGTGATAGGTCAGAAAGCTAAAGGTTGACTGTCCAGCTCTGAGGGTCATCATCTTTCACCCCCACTACCTCAGGCCCTTGTTATCCTGTAGGTATGCCTCACCTGAGTTTCATGTGGACAATTATTACACTTTTCACTCCACAACAAGCAGTGCACTGCTGGTGTTAGTATGGGCACAAAAAGAATAATTAACAGATTATGAAATTCTTTCTTACTTATAAGAATTCAAACTAGTGGGGCTTATGGTGAGAATGTGTTTCTTTTTCATATTTGTGAAATTGTATTCTATCTCTCCGTTTATTTCAAAAGAGTTTCTCTTCATTCTCTTTTGAAACTTTGCAGGTTTCTGTTTGTGCCAAATTTAAAATAAAACAGCTGTGCTTATTCAATGTCTATTCAAATCAAGTGGAAAGGAAACCTATGCTTCTACAAAGACACAATAAACATGTCAAATCTCAATTCAAAAAAAGAATAAACTGCATTTCTTCATTCTAATAGTCTTCACAAGTCATTGTCCATGAGATAACTTCTGCCTGTCATTTTTGTCATTGTCTTTCTGCACATTGAACTTTTGCATTGTTTCATTGGAGCATGGCAAATTATAGCATAGAAGTTAAAATATAGGCTCGGGAGGAAAAAAAGATCTCAGTTTCAGTCCCAGCTTACTTCTTACTGACTCTGTGATTTGGAGAGAGTTTTATAAACTTATTTCCCCCTAATATAAGTGGAATTGCCAGTCTTAGCAAATAGAAATATAGCCTTGACTCTCAGGCTCACTAGAAGGCCCGGCACCTAGCAATGTCTAAGAAACATTGGCTACTATGTTTATATTCTAATTATATTATATACTGAGTGGCCAGATTATTATGATCTCTGAATGCATAATAATCTGGCCACTCAGTATATATATTAGAGGCCTGGTGCATGAATTTGTGCATGCGTGGGGTCCAGCCATCCTGACCGGGGTGAGGGGATATTGGCAGTTGACTGCCTGCCTGCTGGTGGAACACCTGGTTGATGGGACAATTTGCATATTAGCCTTTTATTATATAGGGTATACACGAGTGGCCAGATTATTATGCGTTCAGAGATCATAGTAATCTGCCCACTCAGTGTACATTAACTAGAGTCCCGGTGCATGAAAGTTGTGAGCTCAGGGGCATCCCTCAGCCCGGTCTGCACCCTCTTACAGTCAGGGAGCCCTTGGGGGATGTCCAACTGACAGCTTAGACCTGGCCCTAAAGCCATCAGTCAGACATCTTTAGCACTGAAGCAGAGGCAAGAGAGGCTTCTACCACCACAGCTGCACTCACCAGCCTTGAGCCTGGCTTCTGGCTGAGTGGTATTCCCTCCCTCTGTGTGGAGCAGCTGCTGTGTTGAGCATCTGCCCTCTGGCGGGCAGTGCATATCATAGTGACTGGTTGATTACTGTCTTCCCCCTGTGGTCACTGCATGTCATAGGGAGTATTTGAGTGGCCTTAGCTTATCATTAGCATATTACACTTAGGTTTTTATTAGATAGGATATGGTTTGACTGGTGTGGTCCCTCAGTCTAGCCTGCACCCTCTTGCAATCTGGGACCCCTTGGGGGATGTCAGAGAGCTGGTTTTGGCCAGATGGCAGAATGACTGGTCGCTATGACATGCACTGACCACCAGGGAGCAGACGTTTAGCCGAGCTCATGGCTGGTGAGTGCAGTGGTGGTGGTGGGAGCCTCTCCTAGCTCCACAGTAGCGATAAAGATATCATTCTGATGGCTTACACCTGCTCCTGTCAGTCAGACATGCCCCAAAGGCTCCTGGACTGTGAGAGGGTGCAGGCCCAGCTGAGGGATTCCCCTGAGTGCACAAGTTTCATGCACCGGGCCTCTAGTTTTACTATATAAGGATTGGCAAAAATAAGTTCACTATTGTGAGTATGTGAAACATGCATGGAGTTAGTTGATTTTTGTATTCTATATTTATTAATTTTTGTGTTATCTGTATTATTGGTCTTATCCTTATTGCTATTATTATTTCATATCCTTACTTACGATTTACACTAGTATTTTATGGAGTGATAGCTGATAATTTAACCTATTTTTGCCCACCGCATTGTCTAAGCCAGGTTTTCTTCAAGTTTTCTTCAAGACATTTGTGCTTGTGCAGCATGGGCTATAGAGTTAACAAAGAATTATATAGAATTGCCTGTGCACTCACAAAAATACCCCTAAACTTTGGCAGTTATAAAATACATAATTTAACTCATCTTCAAAAAAAAGTCATGTTAAAGGTGATAGGTCTCAAATGCCTGTGCTCAACTTGGATGAATCTGACATCATCTAAGAAACAGAGATGTTTCAAAATGTGACAAACCGCTCCTGCCTCACTGTTTATGTTTTTAACAATATCTGAGAGGTGTGTTTTGCTTGGCAAGTGCTTGGCATCTGCTACTTGAACTGGACCGGCCTTCTCTGCCATTTTCCATCTGAGCCCCATTACTCGAAACGCTCAGGCTCAATTATGGTGACTAAAGAATGAACAATTTCCCCCTATTTTCCTGAGGAAAGTTTATTTTCCAGTCTGCAGGAGCAGAATAAAAGCAAATGTGGTGCAGGAACAGCATTTCAACAATGACAGACCTACTTCCTACTTGCCCAGATACATGCAGCTATTGGGCAAAAAAGGACTTCTCCCATTTTTCACCTTATTCACCATAATTTACTTTCATCTTGGCTTCTTTCCTTAATTATTTGCTTATTTTCATGGTCTTTCTGCCCGTGAAAATCACAGAGTTCCCCCTGGGGGGCTTTTGTCAGGAATACCCTTTTGTTGGGCCCACAACAGGACAAAGATGGGAAAGTGAGTCTTGCATTTCTATTCCTGGCCCTCACCCGGTTCTACCCTGACTGGAGCCCCCATGGGAATAACCAGCAGGGCAAGCAGCACCCACTGCCCATGCGTAAGAAGCTCCGGAGCCTGGCAACAGGGGCTCTGAACAAAAACTCCAAGGTCCACGGCAGCATCTTTGTCAAGTGAGCCTGCCATCTGAGACAAGGATGATGGGGATGCTGTTCTCAGAACGCCACTTCCCGAAAGCAACCCTCTGCATGAAGCTTAGAGTCTCTCTTTTGCAAGGTGTTGCTTATTAATTTCATTCAAGTCCAAACTCTTACGGTTTGAATTTTCTTTTGGTGTTACAGTATGCATGGTTACTTACTATTTAATTCCCTCTGCTAATGACTAGTTATTATTTTAGCTGCTTTAAAAGGACAAGGTAGGCTATCTAAGAATAAAATATCTCAGATTTCTCCATTTCCCCATTTCTCTCTGATGATCTCCTTATCTCTTTTGATGCATATATTGTTTCTCCCCAAGACCGTGACCTACTTTTGAGAGAGAAGGAGACAGAATACAGGTGTGTGGGGAGGTACCCCCACACACATGAGAAATTCAGTCCCTCTAGTGCAGTGGTCGGCAAACTCATCAGTCCACAGAGCCAAATATCAACAGGACAACGATTGACATTTCTTTTGAGAATAAAATTTTCTAAACTTAAACTTCTTCTAATGCCACTTCTTCAAAATAGACTCGCCCAGGCCGTGGTATTTGGTGGAAGAGCCACACTCAGGGGCCAAAGAGCCGCATGTGGCTCACGAGCCACGGTTTGCTGACCACTGCTCTAGTGGATGGTATCATTGGTACCTAAATAAAACAGTGCATCTCAAATACTCTAAAAGTCTCCTTCATAGCCCATGATGCCTCTACGTCCATGAACAGATTTCTCTGCTCCTGAATTGACTGACAAAGTCTGACGGAAGTGTTCAGTCTTTCTCACACTCCAGCCCGAAGCGTCTTCCTTAGGTATCGCTCATCTTGCCTCCTGCAGAATCCTTCACCGGCTTTCCTTTGCCTCTACAGTAAATAGCGTTCACTGTGCCTTTCAAATCAGTTCCCCGTGTGGAAAATGCGGTGAACTGTGAGGTCAGCAAGTTCCATTCAGGTCTGGGCTTATTCTAAAGGCATGCATCTCCGAGTCAACCACCCATGGGGAGCACGATGAGGGTCTCCTCTGAAAAGCAGGGATTGAAAGCAGGGGCCACATGCTTTCTTCTCTGAAATGCTGACCTTCCAGCCACCCAATTCCAGGGAAAACCGAGCCTGGTAACTGCTCCCCTTTGGTCACCGGCCTGAACCAAATGTCCAATCACCCTGCCCGAATTGCTTCTTCCCTACTCCTCACAGCCCACCCTTACTGTCACTTCCTTTTATCACACCCTGCAAAGAGCCCTTCCTCATTTCTACACTAGGGGGCAATAGTTTCCTCCACTGGACTCTTGTCTGTCACTATAGCATTAGACAAACTCCCTCCTTATATTACAACTACAGGCCCGGTGCACGAATTCATGCACAAGTGGGGCCCAGCTGGCCCGCCCTGATCAGGGCCAATTGGGCCACCCCACCAATCGCTCAGGGCTCCCCTCCTCCAGTCAGCTCCACCCACAAGTCCAACTTCAGTCAGAGGGGACAATTTGCATATTACCCTTTTATTATAGAGGATATAAGGTTTGATAGTTTCCTCTGATTCTTTTTATAACAGATTTCCCAGACATATCAGGCTCTATAATAAGTTTTCATTTAAAAAAAAAAAAACATTTTCAGATCAAGTCATATTAGAGTTAGTAGTCATCCCATATTAATGGGTGATGTCCACAGATATTGTCAAATTTAATACTAATCATTGACAATTGAACAAAAATACATAATAAACATATTCTGAAACAGTGGTATTTTACTCCTGAAGCCAGTTCCTGCACTCCTCATTTCAAAAAACAGTGGTATTTTACTCCTGAAGCCAGTTCCTGCGCTCCTCATTTCAAAAAATATTCTCTCCCTTGATGTCTCTCTTGACACAGTTCATTAAAAAAATGTTTGTATTGATTTTATAGAGGAAAGGAGAGAGAGAGAGACAGAAACATCAATGGTAAGAGAGATAATCATGATCGGTTGCTTCCTGCATGCCCCATACTGGGGATTGAGCCTACAACCTGGGCATGTGCCTTGCCTGGAAATCAAACTGTGACCTCCTGGTTCATAGGTCAACACTCAACCACTGATATATGCCATCTGGACACACAGTATATTTCTTAAGACACTTGTTGAAAGACATAATTCGCCTATGTCATTTTCCAGCTCTTTACATCAACACCACAACGTAAATGGTAACATCACTTTCTACCCCTTTCTCAAAACATTTCTAGATATAAAAAGAAAATGGAATTTGAAATTTGTTCCGTTCTTCTTATGCCTCATTTTGAAAAGCCCAAGGGATCCTTGGAATAAGATTTTTGTCTTATTTAAGCACTCCAGCTGATCAAATCTATTTCCTGAAACTAGAGAAGCAAAACAAATTATTTCAGTTCTCAACTGTGTGGTTTTAGGTCTAACTCCCTGTTAGGCCTTCTCTGATGGGTTCAGACTGCCTGTGTGTTTCCAGTTGTCTACCTCGGCATTTGGTAGAGAAGCCGTATCTCCAGCTGAAGACTTTAAAGCACGGGAGATAATGTAATGCAAACTGTTTTCCACACACAGAGAAAGGAAAGGTCTGTTGGTGGAGTTTTCACTTTGCTGATTTGGGCCCAAAGGATAATGATTTGAAATAGTTTTTTTCTAAAAAAACAAACAACAACAACAACAAAAAACCACAAAAAACAAACAAACACACGTTTTTATTGATTTCAGAGAGAGCAGGGAAGAGTTAGAGAGAGAAAGAAGTATCAATGATGAGAAAGAATCATTGATTGGCTGCCTCCTGCACACCCCACACTGGGGATGGAGCCCACCACCGGGGCATGTTCCCTGCCTGAGAATGGAACCAGTGACTTTCTGGGTCATGCGTTGGATGTTCAAACACTGAGCCACACCAGCCAGGCTGAAATTTTTTATAGTGAATAGTAACATGATTCATACTAAGGGCGTGTTACTATGGCAAAGCCATACTGTGAGACATATGGTCATACGCTGGCTGGAATCTTGCCACCACCACAGTGGCTATGGGCTCCTCTCTTCTGGCCTCGCATTTTACACACCCAGTACATGGCACACTCCCAAAACAACACACACCCTGTTGTGTCTTCCTGCTTAATTATGGCTCCTCTTCCCAGCATATGCTGCATACTGTCAACAAAGGAAAAAGCCTGCTTTGATTTGGACCAAATGGAGCGTCTTTAAATATTCAAATATGCTGTTTTACAATAACATATGGCCATGAACGATGTTTTTCATATTTCTCTAACAGGATCTCTCCTTAAGGATAAATCGTATATTCCAAGATTAAGTTAAATGGGGATGAGTCCTGCTGTTAGAGAAACATGCCCTGGCGTTCTGTATTAGTGTTTATTAAATCTTTAAGAACTTAAACACCCTGTGATAAAATTTAGGGAGATGAACAATTGCACGTGTTTCTATTATATTGGATTTAATACATTACGAAGTAACACTAAACCGGATGGTTTCATGAACTAGAATAACAGCCAGGTGGTATCACCCGGTGCCTAATCTCATCACTCACAAAGGTTTTCGGTGTGCCATCACTTCCTGAATCCCGATCCTTCTCCCTTCCTACCCTAGCAGGAAGGTTGAATGAAGGTTGGTCCCTCATATGCTCAGTCCTCTGAGTAGCATGGAAAGAACATAATTTTTTTCTACTTCCTCTTAAGTATTCATAACACTGTGCATTGAAACTTCATTTTCTAATTTTGATGCATTCCACAACTATGACCTCAGATCCTCCAACCAGCTTGATAGGGGCACTGATCAGACATCATGACATGCCATGGTTTTGGATCTCACTGGCTGGTCCCTGAACTTCCCTGTTTCCAATTGTTACCTTCTGGAAACACGGGGGCTGAAAGAGGTTCACCCTTTTCATTCTCCCTCAGAGCAGCGAGTCTACATCCTCAGGGCACCTTGTAATGATCTTATTTAAATATCCATATACTAATTTCTTTTCCATTCCTCTCCCTAGAATATAAGATCAGGGAGGCCGCTGTGTCCTCAGAACATCCCTGGCTAGAGAGAATGAATGGATATCACTAAGGAATGTTTGTGTCTTGTCTAAAGGCAGACCATGGACTCATCTCATAATAATCAAAAGAAACATTGGGTGGGGACTCCCATCTGGTACAGTCTTCCACCCTGACTTTGATGCGAATGAGCTTGAGGCCAACTAAGGATTAGCAGCAGTGCCTGGTAGCCTATGATCCTTCTAAAGACCCCAGGAGGAAACACAGCTGGAGTGTAATCATGACTTGCCACAGACAGAACAGGTTATAAAAAAAATATATCAATTTCAAATATATGGACACTTGGAGTAGACACGCTCTTTTAGTTTCACAATTGTTCCTCTGTGTCTCCCTTGGTCTGCCACCTCGGATTAGAGTGAGGAGCAAACAAGAGTTTGAAAGTATCTTGAGAAGTCACTGTGACCTTCCCCTGCCCTGTGATTAGTGCCCTGCTGTGCTGGGAAGGAACACATCGGGAACAAATATTACACACTACTCCATCTCACTGCATATTTAAACAGGAGCTCCATTGCTTTGCTATAGGACACACCATATACTATTTATGGCAAATTACTCACTGGAGCAATTATGTCCTAAAGAATCTCCTAGGGACCGGAGGATCAAAGACAACATTCGGAGCAAACATCTTTCCTTTGTAGGCTTCCTGAGGAGCACTCTTTGGAAGGCCTAGTACAATTAGCTTCATAAATGCCAAATAATAGGTTGGCCAAACATAAAGTATTCTTTACTTGTTTCTTGTCAATGCTCTATTTTGTTTCAAATGGGATGATTTGAGATATGAATCAGCTAGATAGTAATGATTATTCTGCAGGAATATTTACAGATGATATCCATTTTTGTTTCAATAGGATTTCTTTGTGAATAAGTGAAATCTACTGAATTGCTCATTTTGATATATACTGCCCTTTACAATTATTTAAAAGGCAAGTGTCATGATTAGTCTACCATCATCAAGAGAACAAGTATCTACATAGATAAAAGCCTAGGCAACTGCACAACCAAATGACTGAAAGACGGGAACAACCAGTTGCTATAACACATACTGACCACCAGGGGGCCAACCACTCAACAAAGGAGCTACCCCCTGGTGGTCAGTGTACTCCCACAGAGGGAGCACAGCTCAGCTGAGACCATTCAGGTGGCCCACCAACCTGAGGCAGCTACTCACTCCCTCAGTAGTCTGCAGGTCCAATCTCTGGAGAACAGGCTAGGCACTGCTGGACCAGCACAGCTGCAACAACCATCCTGACAGCCCGCTGATCTGGAAGTCAGCCTCCTGCACAGCGCTGCTTCCCCTCCCTAGACACTCCACAAGGAAGAAACAAAATAAAAGCGGGGAACAGGTGGCTCCCCACAGCCAGCGTCAATGTCAGTGAGACTGATCTGGATCTTTGGAGGGCTGATTGTGTCCCGGTCCCCCACTCACCCCCCTCGGCACCCCACCCATGCATGAATTTGTGCATCAGGCCTCTAGTTATAAATGAATGTACAGTATAAACTTTCTTTGGCCGAAACCGGTTTGGCTCAGTGGATAGAGCGGTGGCCTGCGTACTGAAGGGTCCAGGGTACGATTCTGGTCAAGAACATGTACCTTGGTTGCAGGCAAGTCCCCAGAAAGGTGTGTGCAAGAGACAGCTGATGGATGTTTCTCTCTCATTGATATTTCTAACTCTCTGTCCCTCTCTCTTCCTCTCTATGGAAAATCAATAAAATATATATTTAAAAAACTTCCTTTGATAATAAACATAAGATGAATCACCTCTTTAAATGGCATGTCATAAATTTCAGGGCCTCTGATTAGAGGACACATATACATCTCATCTCTACAAACACTTTTGCTGTCACTGAATCCAAATGTCTCCATCCTGTGCCACAGTGTGACCCCCGCACAGCGTGACCCCACAGAGAGCGTTCCCTGCATGGAGGTGAACCTGGGAGAGGCGAGTAGGGCACGGAGCTTGGTATAAGAGGAGCATGATGGGATGCATTAAGGCCTCACGTCCATTTGTCACACAAAATGAAATGTGAATCGTGGAATGAGTGCTGGTGGCCCCAAAGCACTGAGGGCGTCAGGATATGGGCTCAATACTGGGAAAATGATGGCCTGGCCCCTGAGCATCCGGAGCTGGGACCCTGTGGGCTTGGCTAACCATTGCCATATTTCTCAACTACTGATGCCCAGGAGGAGCAATGGGCAGCATCGTAAAGATGTTTAAAAAAAAAAGCCCATTACAAAAGGGCATTTGCTGACCCTGCTGCTGGAACGAGCAGAGATGTTTTTCTACTGTTCTGCTCTTTCCTTTCCTACTGAGGCGGGAAGAAAGATTAATGAAGACATTCCCAAGACAGTTTAAAAAATGGCAGTGATAATAACTGATTTATGGAAAGCCATTGCTGTCACTGATGCACGGGTTTTTGGTGAGGCCAACACACCTCAACATCGCAAATGCCCCTCCTGAGAAGAAATACAAGGCACGGCTCTGCTTGTAGGTGGGGAGACTAGAGGGCTTTGGCAAATGGTCCTTACAAACAGAAGCCCCTGTCTCACTACATATTCATGGAAATGAATCCTCTCCACTCTCCAGATGTTAATATGTGCCTCTGTCTCATAGATGCACCTGCTCCTGCATCTTGGATAAGCTGTCATGGCATGTGAACCGCTTCCCCAGATCTGCAATGACTCAGGGCCACATGCCCACAATTCCACGTCACCTATGACCTGAGAATAACAAGAAAAAAGCGTCAGGCCTGGCCGGTGTGGCTCAGGTGGTTGGGCATTGTCCCGTGCACCAAGAGGTTGTCAGCTCCATTCCCAGTGAGTGCCCATTCCCAGCCAATGGGCCTGATTCCCACAGGAGGTGTATGGGAGGCAGATGATTGATGGCTCTCTCTCATCAATGTTTTTATCTCTCTATCCCTCTCTTTCTCCCTTCCTCTCTCTAAAAGTAAAATCAATAAACTATTAAAAAAGTTATTGAAAAATTTATTAGTAAATTTTCTACTCAGGAATTAGAGGGTCAAAAGCCTGAGATAATGCTAAACTCTTCATCTAATCACGTAATCACATTGGGTCTGTTGATATGTATAAAAAATGCATACATGTTTTAATAACTAATAGCTCAATTTTTAAAAGAAAGTGTATTTTAATAAATGCACACACATTTTAATAGCTAATCGCTGAATTTTGAAAAGAAGTATATTTTAATAAACACAGCCTTTATCATTATAAAAATGTGCCTACATTTTTGGGATGCCCTATATTGGCAGGAAGGCAGCTCCTATTCCCAGAAGTACTTAGTTTGTGATGTTCAAAGCACAGTTAGCATACCTGAATATTTGTTGACAACAATATCAGTCTCCCATTTCTGTCTTCATAAATTTTTAAAATATATTTTGTTGATTTTTTACAGAGAGGAAGAGAGAGAGATAGAGAGCTAGAAACATCGATGAGAGAGAAACATCGATCAGCTGCCTCCTGCACACCCCCTACTGGGGATGTGCCCACAACCAAAGTACATGCCCTTGACTGGAATCAAATTTGGAACCCTCCAATCCACAGGCTGATGCTCTATCCACTGAGCCAAACCAGTTTTGGCTCTCTTCATACATTTATGTGTAAAAAAGCCAGAAAACCAATTCTCACAGATCTCATGCAAACCGCTCGCTGACTCCTCTCTTCCTTCTGCGTGATGGGCATTCCCTCTGTACTCCTGTAGGAAGTCCATTGCTCTGCTTCTCAGGACTGGAAGGTGCTCTCTGTTCCTTGGTCCCTGTCCTTCCCAAAGCACCACTTTCCTCTGCCGGACCCACTTGGAAAACACCAACTCAGGGACTTAAATGAGCATCCTTTTTTATTGGGTACTGATACTGATCAGAATTTCATACTAAGGAATGCTTCTTTTTGATTATTATTATTATCTTAAAGAGATCCAGTATAAAATGGTAAAGACCAGGTTTATAGCCAGACTACAGCAGCTTTATGATTTAGGCAAGTAACTTGGATTCTTGATATAGTTTTCCCCCTGAGAAGACTGGCGGGATATGATGTCCTATGCAAAGTGTTAAGCATCCTCTTTGTGCCTTGTAAAGACTTTAGCTTTTACCACTAAGAATCTTTCCCTTTAACAGCCAATTAGGAAACAGTTATCGCACAAGTTCTGTAAACGTGCCAGCTAAGTTTGTTCTTTTTCTTCTCGGAGCCTGCATTTCCTTATGTAACTAGAGAGAACACAGAACGGAGAAAGACTGATCCACAAGATAATGTATTATTATTAATATAGAAAGTCTCAAAAGCTAACTTAGAACACAGAATACCTTCCCCTCTGCAGAACATGTAGCCTGTTCTTTCTAAAAGCATTCAGACACATTGTGGTTATTATGTAGCACAGAACGATTGTTATAATCAAGTTCTCAAAGCATGTAACAGAAACCTGGAGAATAAACTACCCATCTGTATGGGAGACCTTCATGGGGGTGGGTGTCAGAGCTTGGTCTTGGGAAAAGTTTGTGGGAATTGCAGGGAGGGTGTCTGTACATGAACCAGTGAGAAGAGAGGAGGCAAGTGAAAGCATCAAGTATCTTAGAAACAGGAGCAGCTGAGAGTAAGTCATGAGGGCTCACGGTGGAGGTGTGTTCAGACAGTGAAGATATGGATGTGGCCCTACCTCGTTTGGCTCAGTGGATGGAGGTTTGGCTCAGGGACTGGGAGGAGGGGTGTCCCAGGCTTGATTCTGGTCAAGGGCATATACCTTGGTTACAGGCTCAATCCCTGGCCCCAGGGGGCAACCAATCCAAGTCTCTCTTCCATTGATGTTTCTTTCTGTGTGTCAATTTCCCTCCACTCTCTCTTAAAAAAAAAAAAATCAATGGAAAAAGTCTCCTCAGCTGAAGATTAGCAGCAACAAAAAGTCAAAAAGATGTGGGTGTGTACATATGCTCTTGCATATACACTCATGATTCTCCAAAAGTAGACAGGGGATAGGTTATAAAGACCTTTTATTTTAGGCCCAAAAGTGTACCCATCCCAGTAAGTCCTCACTCCTAAATTTCTCTCAGTGGCATGCCGTTTCCTTTGTCTCCTTTGACAATGCTTATATGATAAGCAAGATGAACAAACACACCACAGAATCCGCTGGGTCAAGCTTGGTGTCGCCTGGTTCCCATCATTCCTCCCATGCCCTGTGCTTTCCTGGGACCTGCGCTAAGCCAGATGTGAATTAGCTTATGTTCATAGCAGGCGTCCACTTGCTGTCCACTGGGACCTCCTCCCTATCAGCCAGTGCTTCCCAGGAGCAGCATGGGCACAGGTGAGACTGAGGGGCAAGGAAGACACTAGAGATGACCGATGCGAACCAATGAACAGCAACAACCACATGGCTTATCTGAAATCAATGTGTATTTACTGAAGAATCAACAAACGCACTACAGTCCATTGATTGCTGTTTCACTGAACCTTGAGGACACAGGATTTATGAACACAGGCTGTGTGCACTGTTAATTGATAGATAATTACAAAGCATCTCATTCACTACTCACCACAGCCTGATGAGCTGGAATTATGGCCCCTATTTTCCCGGAGAGGTTAAGTAACTTTCCCGCGATGTTCTAGCAAGGGGCTGACTTTCACAACACAGAGGCATTTCATTTAAATCGTCACCATTAACGCCTATATTCATTAAAAGAGCATCAGATAAGTAAAAAATAAAAAGTGCAGCCTCAATATGGCAAAAAAAAAAAAAAATCTGCACTCAAGAAAAAGTTAAAAGTGGTGGCTTTTAAAGTTATCAAGTGTAAACTACATTAGTCAAATGTATTCCTGGCCCTACCTGGTTGGGCTCAGTGGATAGAGTGATTGGCACACATACAGGAGCCAAACCAGTTTTGGCACGGCTACATCTTTCTGCAAGTAGGTCTGCATCTTGATCTCTCTTAACATCCCTTCAGTATCTCTTGGACCTTTGGTGCCTACACTGACATGTCTAAGCTAGTATCCTGGTGCCATTGCTGTATGAACATGGACATTGGGTTAGCCATCCTTTGGAAAGCAACAGGGAGCCACTGACAAGGCATAGGAAAAGTGTATCCTTATCAGATGCGGATGGAGATAAGGAGAGTAGCTGGTTTTCACACAAATGCTGCTGAATTTTATAATGTCTGTTCATGCACATCTACTATGCGTAAACAACATTGTGGGGTTTGGGGTGGGTAAACATATAAAGACTAGAATAGAACCTGGCTCCCCCTCTTTCTTGGGAGCAAGGGAGAACTGGATACTATACCTGTACCCCAGTGACTGCCCAGAGCTGACCCAGCCGATAGGTAAGGGCTACCTTCCCTTGCAGATCACTCCTTGCTTTTCTCATAAAATCTCAACAGAACAGGTGAGAACTCCCAACCAGAAGCCTCCCGAGGACTCTGTCATCCTGTGTGACAGCCGTCACACCCTCCTCACGTAAACATGCAGTCTGGGGTTTGTATTTGAGTGCAAATAACTTAAGCATGATTTTCTTACTAAAACAGT
Source organism: Pipistrellus kuhlii (assembly GCF_014108245.1). Lineage (NCBI taxonomy): Eukaryota > Metazoa > Chordata > Mammalia > Chiroptera > Vespertilionidae > Pipistrellus > Pipistrellus kuhlii. The sequence continues at coordinate 184,197,328 of NW_023425529.1, forward strand.
CATATCTCAGGACATAACAAATCAAAGTTTGGCAGCTGCTGCTTTGGAATTCAGAACTAAGAGAAACTCTGTTATTAGATTCTACGCACCCAAAATCAGTAGTACTAAGTAATCGCTGTTACCTATAATAATTCAACAGTTCCTACAAACTACTTCAAAGCTTGTAGATTTGGTCATAATTAGTTTAGAAAATTATGTAACTCACTCTTTTAATAACTTTTTTTCAAGCCATTATAGAATAACCGTAACTACTGAATATTCATTTTTAACTAGGTATCTATAGTCACCTATGTATCATTTATAGCATGGATGGCAAAAGCATTATCAAACTTTTATTAAGCATTTATAAATAACTTTATCCCACTTCTAGTATGTGTTATAAATATATTATTATTTCTAAATTATTGATAGTAAACCCTTAAAACATGATTTGAGAGTACCATTTATTAGAAAATGACATTTTGTCACCCTTGAAACCTGAATCTTAGGCTAACTATGCAGATATATGCGAAAGCCATGGGCAGGGGTGAGAAAATAATATTTCTTGTAAAAAATAATGAAATATTTATGTTAGCATTTGACACAGCTGACACATTTAATATAAATTTAATATAGCCATGTTTAATATAACCAAATTTCTCCAAAATGAAAATCTAATGAACTGGCCAGATGGTTTGGGAGACACTAGATTTCTTCTGATCACTAAGTAATACTTAATGGGTAAAAGAGAGAGTTTAGTGCATTGTTTTTTTTAATCTATTTTGCTTATTTTCTACATAAGCCATATTCCCGAACAAGAGAGAATGCCATTGCACCAAAGGGAATAGTAATGCACGTGAAATCTTCTAAGCCCTATGGACATTGCTAGTACCTAAAAAAAATCAATTTGCAGCCCTGACCAGTTTGGCGAAATGAATGGAGCATTGGCCTGTGGACTCAAAGGTCCTGGGTTCGATTCTGGTCAAGGGCATGTACCTTGGTTGCGGATACATCCCCAGTGGGAGGCATGCACAATGCAGCTGATTGATGTTTCTCTCTCATCGATGTTTCTCGCTCTATCCCTCTCCTCTCCTCTCTATAAAAAAAAATCAATAAAAATATATTTTGAAAAATCAATTTGTTTTCAGGCAATCACCTGGAGTACAGAGGATATTTGGGGGCAATAACTCAGCATTTACTTACATTGACTACAAAGGAGTATCACAATAGCCACATGAAAAACTGCCACACCTCCTTAGACCTAAGTCACTGTGTTCTTTTACAAGGTGACATTAGAGAAATATGGCCACCACGTTCCCAAAACAAATGCAAAAGTCACCAAAGTTGGAGCTGAAATGGTTGGTTTCTAGGGTGACATTCATGGTGTCTGACCCCTTGAAGTAGCTTTTGACTGCGGTTCCTTGCCCGACCCCCTCCCCAGGTCTCCAGAAAGCCATCCAGAGATTCAGTCAGAAAAGTCTCTGTACTCCTGGAAGCACAAGGCAGATCAAGCCGATGCCTTAAAGATGTTAGAACCTCACACTGACTATTTACCTCAGAGCAAAGCCGGTTCATCTTCTGGACCAAGTTTATTTTAAGAGAATATATTTATTTTCATGTCTTTAGAAAAGTGCAATCTCTCTGGAAATTTACAATTTTGTTTTCACTTTGTTATTGATTTAGTTCTGTAAATGATACATTTTGCCTTCTCCTTGTTGGGACGTCATTATTGAGACGTCACTGTCTTCAGCCATTTTATGAAGAAGTTGTGAGAAGAGACGGACTGACAGGAAATCTTTGGAGATGCTAACATAAAGACGGCAAAAAGTCACCATATAACCTTGAGACAAAACAATGCTTATTATGCAACAAAATAACATGAAAATATCTGCAAAACTTAGGAATATAGCTCCCTAAAAACACAACTGCAAAACAGTGAAGGCACCCCTTGCTTCCAGGTTGAAGATCTTAAATCATATTTAAGATACTACCATACAGCCCAGCCCATGGCTCAGTGTTGAGCATCTAGCTATAAACCTGGAGGTCACAGTTCGATTCCTGGTCAGGGCATTGGGTGTGGTAGCAGGTTCCATTCCCAGTGTGGGGCATGCAGGGGGGAGCCTATCAGTCACACTTGATGTTTCTATCTCTCTCTCCTTCTCTCTTCCTCTCTGAAGTAAAGGAGGAGGAAAGGAGTAGAAAGAGGAGGAGGAGGGTTAGGAGGAGATACTACCATACTGGTCCTGCTTCTTAGTTTTACCTGATTTTACCTGGACTCTATGGTTTTGAAAGTCTAGGTAGGGCTAATGGAGTTGAGGACATACTCAAGTTCATTGCTCCTCTCCTCCATTCCACACACACAGAACACACTTTGTAGTGTCATCAATGCTTGCTGAAGAGTGGATAGTATTGGATGAGTTTGCACTCAAAAATTCTCAATTGCCTACAGGAAAGGATTGTGGTAGTTTTCTTTCAGAATCCTAACTGTACTTACTTCATATCACAATGATTACAGCCTTATTTTTCCTTCCTTGTAAAGTCTGGAAAATTTGAGAGAGTTCAAAAGATACTTTTAGTACTGTTAAATCCTGTAGTGAACTGAAAAAATCAAAGCTACCCAAAGCTATATTATAGTGTTTTTTTCAAAGCCAGGGGGAAAACAAAACAAAACAAAACAAAAAAACATAATTTTCCTCAACTTTGCATTGTATCATCCTCCCAAATGTTTCTAAAGACTGCTTAACAAGATGAATTGGTATTTACGATATTCTCAATGTGGTGAGAGCAGACATACCTTAATAGAAATATATTAAGTTTTGGTTGGATAAAAAAAATCAGTGCCTTTTTCACTCAGTTGTACTACAAAGGCTAATCTTTGTGTCTTATGAGGATAACACCACCTTGATCTGAGACCCAGCCTGGCGAAAGTCAAGGAAGCACAATTCATAAATGTGTGACAGGAGAGCAATAGCTCTAATTAATCTGGGGGAGAACGCAGCCAGGTTATCCTCATGGAAGACTTAAATCTTTCAAAGCCAGCAAATAGATGGCCAAGGTCACCCAATCAATGTAGATAAATAATGAACGTCTTTAGAAAAAGCCAAAGTGTGACAAGCAAGATAGGTGGCCCTGTCATTCAGCTTTGGGAAATTTAAATATTGCAAAGTCAGTTGTTTGGGCACAAAATTTACATGGCAGAGCAGTGACGTGTGCAGAAGAAAGAACATCTAGTATATGTCCCCCATCTGTATGTTCCTCTGGGCTGCAGGCAGGTTCCCTAGGAGCAAGATTGTTCCCCAGGGAAACATTACCCACTCCGGTGGGGACATTGTGGCTGTCACACCCCTACAAGCTGGGTCAAGACATCACAGAGAAGGAAGAGCTGTAGCCCGAACTCCCCTTTGCCCTGCCTCCCCAGCTGACAGCCAAAGCAGTGAGTGAAATAGCGGCTGCACCAAGACTTGCCCTTCCCAATCCAGTCACCTCTGCCTCCCTCATGCCTGGCCTAGTGACAAAGGCATGGGTTTTAAAATAGATCTTACAGTCTATGTAAATAGAAAACAGGTTCTGATAAAACCCACCTCAAAAGCAATCAGCTAAACAGGATTCAAACAAGTCATAATGTATATATTCCCAGGAGAGCCTTCATTTCAAAACACACATGCGTTCTTTCCATGCTGCCGCCAGGGGGCACTGCGAGCAAAAAATGAGGTCATGTGTCCCAGAAAACCTAATAGGGATCAAACTTCCCATTGAGGCTCATTTCCCTCCTACATGACCACTGCCCGCCTGTTAAAAAAGAAAAAGAAAAGAAGAAGAAGAAAGGAGGAGGAGGAGGAGGAGGAGGAGGAGGAGGAGGAGGAGGAGGAGGAGGAGGAGGAGGAGGAGGAGGGGGAGGGGGAGGGGGAGGAGGAGGAGACTATAGGAAAAAACAAGGAGTAATGTCTGAGGACATATGAAGAGTAGGAGATCATTGCTGCATTTCAAAGAGGGCCAATCAAGGGAAAGCTGTATTTCCCTAGATTTAACAGTCTGTTATGCACTCTTACCACATCACTGTGGAAGTCCAGTAGCTTACCACTGATGATGGAAACGAGTCCTAAAATATTCTAGGCAGCTCCCAACATAAACGGAGTTCCAGCTTCTGCCCACTGATTCTCTCTTCACATTGGTATCCTGAGGGTGGGTGTCTGTCTTAGGACACAGAATGGAGCATTTGCTAAGACCTCACAGTAGGCACCCTGGGTGGCATGGCCCTCGCTCTGCGGGGACCCTCTGCAAGGGGGCCTGTGAGGCCAGAGGAAGGGATAGGGCCTGGGATCCTTCCTCATTAAGAGACTGCAATGGCTCTGCTCCTTTTGTGGCCCATGCCCCTGGGCCTTCCTAGCAGGGTTTTTCTGAAGCATCTTCTCCAGAAGGAATAAAAACACACAGGTGGCCAAATGAATAATCAAGTTTATATTTGATATCTGCAAGAATGTTGAGTAAGATGTTTGTCTATTTGGACCTGGGTTTCAGTTTCTCTTATTTTAGTGCAATGAAAGGGCTGAGATGCAGGAAATACTTTATTGATTTTTCCCTCTGAATTGCAGATTTGCACTTTGTGTGTCAAAGAAGGTGATAAAGACAGCCCTGAACGGGGAAGTCTGCCAACAATATATGAAATGGGCCTCTACAAATTTATTTACCAAGGAATCCAGGAGTATACACTGATAGTTAAGAAATCAGGATATTTTTAGAAGAGACCTGATAACAATCTATAGTTTATTCCTAACCCTACTAAAGTTATAACAGTAAGCCAATGAATCCTTCTAAACATAATCATTCCTGGAAACTCTCATATAGAAAATAGTTTAAGTTATTCGCACAATTAGGCCCTTGAAAATACTCCAAAAATTGAATTATATATGCTCGCTTACTCCTAAATGTTTTCTGAAACAAATTTAAGCTTTGCTTAATTTTTGTGAGTTTTAAATCTGCTTCTTAAACAATTAAATATTATCTCTCAAGTTCTCCATTTGTATAGCCTTATAAAACCATTTTCAAATTGAAAATTTTGAATAAAAAAATAGTTGGAAGAGCTGCATGAAAACTGGGTCTACCGTGTCAAAAATGCATTCAAGTGTTTCCTTTGAAAATAAAAGCAAACACAACTGAAACTTTCAGAATGTGATGTACAGAGTCAAGATTCAGTGCCCATAGGCTTGTCCTTTGAATAAAGGAGATATGAATATTCAGGTGCTTAGAATCCTGACACCCAGAGGAGTCCTCCTATTTAGGAGCAGGGCCTTGAATAACAATAAGTGTGTGACTCCACTGCCACCTAGTGGTGAGAGGAACCGGCCTTCTAATAGAGGTGGATGACTTCCAGGTCAGTGGAGATTTGATCAAGGAAGCTTTCCTTTATAAAAGTGAAAGATTTTTGCAGGAGATGGCTGCAAAGGCCCCATAAGAGCTGTCATCTGTCTTTCCTTATGTGTTCCTTTGCCAAGGCATCATGATTCCCGTTGATAAAAACCTCAGGTATCTGTATTCTGAGGTGTGGGATTGAAGGTGCTGGTCATCTAAAAAATAAAGATGGCCCAGTCATCTCACGTGGGCCAGACAGCCTTTCTGAATGGAAGCCAGGATCCCTTCCACGATTTCAAAACCGAATCACCCCTACCACAACAGGAGGGGGGTTGGTTTCCTTCCATTTGTTTGACCACGTGACAGTGAGAATACCCTTACAGAAGTCACGATGCCATTCTGACTCAGTCAGGCTTGAAATAACGAGAAGCAAACCATAGGTGATGCCAGCTACAGAACTTCTTCATCAGAGCTCCCTCTTGAGAAAGAGTGAGTTGGTGAAGGAGGTAACCAGATCAGTGGGAGCTCAGCTTGCCCAAGAAGTCAAAATAAAGATCATCCACGACGATGATTAAAAATACTGCCAAGCCAAGGGAAGAAATCTGTAGATGCTTCTAGAGGAGATACAAGACCTAGCTCTCCGGGCTGTTCCAAGCAGTCATGGGATATGAAATCCTCATCTTACTTCAATAAGAGTTTTATCTAAACACACACACACACACACACACACACACACACACACCACCACCAACAACAACAACAAAAATACAACCCCTCAGGTGTCTGCAGACAAGCTCTAGTAGACTGGGCACCAGAGGCAGGTATGGTTGAAGACAAGTGTAGAGTGGTTTTGCATAATAGCGTTATATCTTACTGCTTTAAATAAATCTCTTTCTTATTTAGTTATTTTAAAATATATCTTTATTGGTTTCAGAGAGAAAGGGAGATAGAAAGATCAATGATGAGAGAGAATCATCCGTGCATGCAGCACATTGGGGACAGAGCCTCAAGTCCTGGCCTCCTGGTTCACAGGTCGATGTTCAACCACTGAGCCATACCACCTGGGCAAGAAGTCTTTCTTTGATAAAGTCTGCTTTGGGTTTAAATCCCTCTTTTCCTTTGCTAGCCACAAACCGGAACACAGAACCACGCAAACACAACCCGTTTGGGGATGTTTCAAGTGCTTCTTCCCTGCCCTCAGCCGCCAGTCTCCCAGGAATTAAATCAGCCAAGAGCTGGCCCATCGGGCTGCACACTGCTGGAAGGCGCCCCTCTGACACGGACCTCTCCATCGGGGCAGTGGTGGGCCAGGTCGTGTCTGCAGAGGAAGGTCATTCAAAGGCCCAGGGGAGAAGAGAATGCCTGCCCAGCCATCAGACTCCTCTTTGAGAATTAAAAATACTATTGCTATTTCCTCATTTTTTATTTGTTTTTTGGGGGTATCGTTATTACAGCAGGCACCAAACCATTAGGGGGAGAAAAGCTGCAAACAAAATATTTCACAGGAAATAACCACCACAACAAAAATAAATACATTGCAGGCCCAGAGTTTACAGGGCCGGATGTGAGCATAAGATTGAGCTCCTCCATCGCAGAGCCTGCGTGAGTGTCTAAGGAGACACAAGGCCATTTTCCTCCTGCAGCAAATAAAATCCCTCCCGCAGCAGCAGGTGGCAGATTGGCCAAGAGCAGTATTTGAATGGGTAAGAGCAGGCAAGGGCTTCACTGGCATGTCAGCCTGGAAGGTGAATGGAATATCTGATACAAAACGAGTTTAAATGTTTTTCTTCTAAATAGCACAGTAGAGATTCTGATGAAAATGTCTGGATATTATGAGGCTCTTGTTTCACGCCATACACATCCTCCTTATTCTGCCAGGAAGAGACTGTGTTGAAAAGTCCATCTGAGGCCATTGAATGCAATGCCTCACTTTACTGATGAGGCGCTGAGACTGAAGAGGTCAGGATACGACAGGAGGCAAGGTGGATAAGGCTCCAGGTCTCTACATCCTGGTCACTCAGTTCTCAAGCATCCTGCAGTCTCTTTGTAAGAGTCTCACATGTTTCATGCTTTATTCAGGCATGCAAGATCACCTCATCAGCCTGGAATTAAACTGCACAGCATACAGTAGAGGATGGTATTTCTCCAAGTACCTGCTGTAGCATTGGTTATTCCTCAATGCTCTTTTAATAACTATAAAAGCCATATTTACTCACTTTAAAGCCATGGCATGTATTTTAAACCACAGGGTTTTCACAGCAATGAGCCATTAGTTAAATATCACACGTCGAAGAAGCGGACCAGCCATTTGTAGACGTGTGTGGCTCAGCGCCTTAATTGCAACCTGTTCAAGCCACTCAAGACGGGGCCTCAGAAGCCCCCAGGCAATTAAGAACAGAGCATGCTCAAACATGAACTGCTCTTGAAATAAATGGAAAGACGCTGTTTTATCTATAATGTTATTAGGTAGATAAATCACCGGGAAGAATAAAACAGAGGAAGAAAAATAATGCACACACGAAGACGAGTCCTTTAAAAAAAAATCTCCTGAGAGATTATATGCAATTTTCCCCACGAAAATCAATATTTTTCAATTTAAGATAAATTACAAGAGAAATCCAAAGTGGGCACTTGATGAGTGAGTAGTAATAGTGCTGTTTCCTTGAGTACAAAGTGTGGGATCTGATCGCAAAGCAACGGGGGCAGAAGGAGGTGGTTTATATGTTAGCTGTTTTCTCATGAAATTGGCACATGGTATCAGGAAGACTGTTGTTAGAATCCCTAGTTGGCACTAGAACTGAGGGTTTGTTTTTTAAACAAATCAGTACATTTTCCTTAGCTTAAATGAGAATTGGTATTTCAACATGTTTTACTGTCTGCAGTTAAAATACACAGACCATATACTATTCAAATTAAACATGGATTGAACATTAAAAAATTGTTAGTGAGTGTCTAGGGAAAATATTTTTAAAAATTTAAATATTTTATTTCTTATTTTTAAAAATATATAATAAGCCATCAAACCAATAATCCATCACTTTACCCACACGACAATAAAATGGCCTCTATGCACATGAGTACATAAAATAATACATCCTCATAATCAGTTTATTGCTTATGACAGGAACCAAGTTAGAAAAGAACCAAGGTAAGATTTAGGTAATACCGATTTTAATATGCTATGATTAAAATAAAGCCCTGTGTTTTGTTTTGTTTTTTATTATAATACAACTATCAATTGGTCTTTGATTCTGTACTTCTTTCACAGACATTGTATGATAGATACTGTGTTATTGCTGCAGCCTGTTATATGCATCATTCTGAATTGGTTTTTTGAACAGTATTCTCAGGTGTTCAGAGAGAATGTTGGCCAAGCAAATTTTGACTTGAATGGAGAAAAATACTTACATAGCATTTGGTCACGTGCTTTTCTGCTATAAAGAAGAGACCAAAGATTTAAAAGTGAGAAATCATGTTACTAAGCATTTAAACTATCTCTGGAAATATCACAATGAATTAATTTTTCACAATTTCTTTTACAATAATATATGTAAATTTAGTAATATCAGAGAAAATATGAAATTAGTCTAAGTAGTAGCCTTCAAGTCTGCTTATTTATCATATGATTTATACATGAGGAAATGGAAGCATGGGAACATTTAAAATAATATTTCTGTTGAAATTCAGAGTTGTCTAGATTTACCTCTTGGTTCCAAAGTCTGTGTTAAATGCTAATTCTCAGTTGATTATGAACTTGCAAAAGGAAGTCAAGATGTAAAATTTATAAAATAGTTTCTGAAATTTCTCTAGTTCTCCAGATTTTTCAGATCACGATTGCTAGAAAGTTTCAGATATGGAATTGAGAGGACTCATCCAGTCCATACTCTATGAACTATATATTTTGTAAACATGGACTAATTAATATAGCCTTTTGAATGGACAAGAAAATATAAAGGTGCAGGGCTAGATTTGTAGAAAAGTGGATCAGGACAGGAATTCTAATTTTAAATCTTATAAAAACTATATTATGATTTGAGGAAACAATTATACCCAAATGAATTGGTATACCTAAGAGGAAATTTTCAGGCCATTTCACCCCTTCTTAATATGGGTGACCCATGGTTGAGAACCAGTATTCTTGATAGGTGAGAGCAAGTACATATACACATTTTGAATGGAATACTGATTAATACACATTTTCTATCACTAATCTAACTCTTATAAAACCTAAGCAATTACATGTTACTATTTATCATTTCTCTTTAGAATTCACACATATCTTTACGTCATTGCTTTATATCCACCAGTCAGACAGACAATATATTTGAAGAATGTGTCTTACAACGAGCCAAAGAAAGTTGTAAAAGGGAAATAAAAGGACAGAGATATCTATAGGATATTAATGTGCATGTCCAAGAAGATAAAAGCAAAGAATAACTAGTGATGTTTCTTTGGAGTTACTTTTTTGTAGATCCTCAGTAGCATAGTTAGAGAAAAATCACCAAAAACATGTATTTTTTGGTGAAAAACAAAGTATGGTGCATTTAAAATTTAAGCACTGAAAGTTTTACAAAATGTAAAGAATTGGGGAGTGAGAAATACCTCACAGGGATTGGGCTAAGATATTTAGTATGATATTGGACTGAATTGCCACTGAACAAGGATAGAGTGAAGATGACCATAATGAAAAAAGAGGGAGGAAAATTATAAGGTTTCTTTTACAGATACTGATGCCCAGTATTCACTGAAAATTCCAGAAGCTGAGAACTTGAGTCCAATTTAACAAGAGTTGCATGTTTCCAAACATTATATGCAACCTGAATTGGACTTTTTAAGCTTTCAGGTTGAAATGAAGAAACCTTCTCTGATGACATCACCCAAATTTTGGGCTGAATTTCCCGCACGATAAATCTCTAATTGCACTCTGGTTGGGACCCTATTTAGTCCTCTGATTTGAACTTACTTTCTGAGTAATCCTGAGGAGACGAAGGAAGCTGAGAAACCAGGGACCAGCTTGTATAGAAAACACCACCCAACTTCCATGGGGAAAACCTATTGCTCTCTTGGCACATTAGTAGCCATCTCATAAAGTTCACCACTCTCTTGTCAGCTGTTTAGTAATCTGGCCCCATCTATACACCTTCTCCCATAAACCTCATTCAGTCAGTGGCTCACTCTTGCTAACTGTTACACATTGCTATCTCTGCAGGTGGCCCTCTTGGTACAACAGCAACTACCCAGGCCCTAGCCCAGCTACCTCAGCCCTTGTAGTGGCTTTTGTACCAGCCTCCTCACTAGGTATCTTGACTCACCTCTAATCTCATCTTTAAAGTCAAAAGGGTTTCTTTTACAAACAGATCTTCTCAGCACCTCTTAATGCCCTGACATCACCCCCTTATACCTCAAGCATCCTCCTCTGTCCTGCTGGACCTGGCTTGATTTGAATCAGCCTTATCTCCCCACCAAAATCTAAGCCAATTTCCTGCCCTCACTTCACCACTTCAAGCCCACAAGCGCTGTATTTATTTTCTGAAAGATCACAAACACATTCCTACTTCAAGCACTTAGTTCAGGTTGCTCCTTCCTGCATCCTTTTCCGGAACTCTGACTTCTGTTCAATCACTTCACCAGGGAAGTTAAATACCATTTTCCCTGGAGAAAACTCCCTTGGCCCGAAAATGTAGATCAGTTCTCCTAATCAGGCAGAAAATGTCACTGTGTACTTGTTCACTGATTCAGAATGTTTGTATTTGTTCACATCTATGTCCTCTCACTCCTTATAGACTCCAATGAAAATCTCAGGTCTGTGTGCCTACGTACCTCCCTCACACTGAGTGTATTTCCTGGTCCACAGAAGTGTTTAATAAATGGTTTTTAAATGGTCGAAATTATTAATATAGTATGTCAGAATGTTAAAATAATATTACATTTTAGAGCAATGTTCATCCCTGTGCAATTCTTCATAAGAGAGAATAAGCCGTCACTAAAATAGTAGGTGCAGAAGCCTAAAGCTTATGGACTTTGGCAGGATTACTTAAGTGATAAGTGTGCGGAGTATTGACAGGATATGACAACATTTCAATAATTGATGACAACATGGATACTATATGATGATATTTTTTAAAACATGTGTCTTTATTAATTTCATAGAGGAAGGAAGAGGGAGAGAGATAAAAACATCAACAATGAGAGAGAAACATCAATTGACTGCATCCTGAACACCCACTCTGGGGACCACACCACAACCTAGGCATGTGTCCCGACCAGGAATTAAACCATGACCTCTTGGTTCATAGGTTGACACTCACCCTGATCCACATCATCTCATGATGATCTGAAAATACACCAGAGAATCAACACTAGCAAATTTCACAATTGCTGGATGACTTCTGTTATCAATGACAATATTTGTCTCTTATGAAGATTGTTGTTGAGTGGGTTAATTACTCAATGTATAGCCAACTCCCACTAAAACTATGCACCAGGATTAGGTGAGCCTCGATGTAGGAAAAGATTACTAGGTGATTGAGCATAACTAGCCAATACAGCAACCATCATCTACATTCTAATCACAATTTGAGAATTTGCAATGTTGCCAGCAATTCTATCCAAACAACAAGAAAACAATGACATTGGGAAAACAGATGAAGTGGTTGATGTAAAAGAAACTCTCTTATCTCATTACTCAGCTCTCTTACTCTGTTTTAAATCTCCTCATAGTATTCGACATTTGTTTATTTGCTTATTTCATCCACGATGACAATGAAAATAATTTTATTGAAAGCGTATTCAATGCTGCGCTCCCGGTACCTTAAAAAGTGCTTTCACAAAAGAAACACTGAATATGTAAAAGCTAACGAACGGATATGTGAGCAGATGCATGTTTGATACAGGAGGACTAGCAAGTGTGGCCCTTCATGCCTCAGTTAACTGGTCTGCAAACTCATTAGTCCACAGAGCCAAATAGCAACAGTACGATGACTGACATTTCTTTGGAGAGCCAAATTTTTTAAACTTTAACTCCTTCTAACGTCACTTCTTCAAAATAGACTGGCCCAGGCCTTGGTATTTTGTGGAAGAGCCACACTCAAAGGACCAAACAGCCGAACGAATGTGGCTTGTGAGCTGCAGTTTGCCGACCACTGCCTCAGGTGTTAGGAAAGCAGGCTGAGATATTTGGAAGGATGTTTTAGAAGCTGGCACATGGCAATAATTAACAGGGATGATTCAGGAGGGCAAGCAGTGGACTCATACTCCCTGGTGAGGAGCAGGGGCAGAGGCCTAAGGGCACAGGAGGCAGCTAAGAATAAAAGAACCAGACTGGCCATTTCAACTGCTCTAGGAAAGTTCACTCCATCGGTGAACTTTGAGCTATTAGGTGGCAATCTATAATATTCTATTTTTTGTTAGTTTGTTTGTTTTTCTGGTAATGGATTAATTACTTTCATAGCCAGCAGGACTGAAACGAGGCTAGGGTAAGCACAGCACTGGCCTTGGACACAAAATGGGATGTGTGTACACATATGCACACACACAAACACACACATCCTTAGTAATCAAGACAAATACTTTAACACAAAATTTAAAAATTCAAAATAAATGCAAGTGCCTTTGGTATTTTTATCAGAGACATTTTGCACTTCCCATCGTAAGAGTTTGCATTATAACCTTATTCATAGTGACAACCAGTGTTTGGTTTGATCTTTCCGTGCCCCTTCAATTCTGTACCCACTGCTTTACCCCGCGGTTCCTGGGCCCTCTCCCTGTGGGTGAGCTGGCAGAAGGCAGGTCACAAAGCTCAGGGCACTGGGCGCTGCCTCCCAGCAGGGCCAATGCTCAAGGTCAGGGCCCAGGATGGAGCTCCATTTCATAACCCAATGGTCGGCAAAACATGGTTCACGAGCCACATGTGGCTCTTTGGCCCCTTGAGTTGGCTCTTCCACAAAATACCACAGCCTGGGCGAGTCTATTTTGAAGATGTGGCGTTCGAAGAAGTTTAAGTTTAAAAAATGTCAATTGCTGCACTGTTGATATTTGGCTCTGTTGGCTAATGAGTTTGCCAACCACTGTCCTACCTCAAAGCCAGACAGGACACACATCCAATCAGCCCTGGCCACACTGTACTCACTCTGTGTTTACAGCAGAAAGGCTGGCAGAGGAGATGCACTTGGAATAAACCTTGTGCACTTGGAATTACATGAAAATCAGAGGAAATCAAGTGAAAGATTACAACGTTCAGCTTCGGTTTGACATATTCATTTTCTGAAAAAAGTGAACCCAGCATTTTCTCCGTGGCGGTTCCCACCAAGTGAACGAACTCTGTTTTATTATAAATTACAGCCTCGTGTTAGCCATGAGCTATACACTCTGCCATCTTCCTATAAGCATGTTGCTTTGCTTAAATAAACCGGGATGCAAATATTTGTGCTCCTGTCTGGTTGGGAGATGCGAGATTTATGGGCTTGCGGTGTGGCACCCTTCCCTGCTTTCCAAAATAGAACGAAGGGACTTAACCTTGTGCACACTTCTTTAAAAGCACATTTAGGCACATAATCAATATACTACTCTCCTCTGCCCATGGAAATCCCAGTAGCCATCGTGTGACAGAGGATATGAATGCGGGCCAGATGATAGTATGCAGATAAATTCCTCTAAGGAGCTCCTGAGATGAACCCGAGCTCACAGCGCCGCAGCAGGCGGATGCATGTTTCTGAAGCGTGGTCATGGAAGGCAATTGCTGCTAATGAGTCATTAAGAACCATCCCTGTCCCTTCCAGCAAACGTATTCACCACTTCGCCCACTTTCGCCCAGCTCTGTAATTGGATGTGGAGAAAGGGCACACGTGATTTCATGATCATAGAACAACTAACATTTGCACAGCGCTCTGCAAAGCAGTTTTCATAAATAGAATTCAGTCCTCACAGCCACAGGCATTGCGAGGTGTTATTAAGATCATCCACATTTTACTGATGAGGAATCAGAATTGGCTATATCACACATCGGGGATTTGGCTATGTCAGTAAACCCAACGAAAACGTCTTGAATGGACAGAGACAAACACTGAGTAGACAGATGATGATGATCTCTGAACACATAATAATCTGGCCACTCAGTGTATATCTTATATAATAAAAGGCTAATATGCAAATTGTCCCCTCAACCAGGAGTTTGACCAGCAGGCAGGCCAGCCAACCGCCCATGTCTCCTCCCACTGGCCAGACTGGCCAAACCCCACCCATGCACAAATTCACACACTGGGTCTCTCTCTCTCTCTCTCTCTCTCTCTCTCTCTCTATATATATATATATATATATATATATATATATAGATATATATAGATATATATATACTGATATACTGAATGGCCAGATTATTTTGCATTCAAAGATCATAATAATTTGGCCACTCAGTGTATTGCTTACATAAGGAGGAGTCCAGGCTTACACAGGGGCCAGTGCCAGTTTACCAGTTGAATAGAGTCAGCACCCAAGTCATAGAAATTCTTTCTTGTCTCCATGGCCACAGGGTGACTACCTTCCCGCCATGAGAAGGCACAAAAGGAAAAAGGAGTGATGGGGAGTCAGAAAAACAAAAGCCTGCCCAGACTACATGGTAGACCTCAGCCCTCCTTACTCATGGATGGTTCAGGTGGTCACCCTGCTGGGAGGCACCCAGGAAAAGGGGACGGATAACAGATTAGGTAAACCAACCAACATGTCTCATATGAAAGCACAGATACATGTTATGTCTATTGGAGCTCATACCTTCCATCTATGCATCCATGGGAAGGGGCTACGTAATTTATGTTCTACAAATATCTATGTGTTTGCAAATCACTAGAATTTATGACATACAGAGGAAAATTTTTCCATGAGAGTGAAAAATATCAAATATCTGGTTTTAAAAATGTGAGCCACTGCTTGCATGAACCTATGTTTATTCTTAAACACCCAAGTCTTGAAGAATCATTTGCACTCAAGACTCAATGCCATAGCCACATACTTATTACTCAAGTAATATTTGACTATCTTGGCCTTTTAGCTATATCTGAATTTTATAATCCCAACCAATTATAGACCACTTCCAGATGAATTGCTCACTGCCACAAATTCAACATATTGAAATTTACTTTGCTTCCCAACTTTCTTGTCTTCTTCCCATGATGTCATTGTTCTCATAGTTTTCGTCCCAAAAGCAAAGTCGCATTTGCTTCTTCAGCATACTTTCTCCCTAGGGCTCAAGACACCTGCCACTGTATTTATTGGCTGTGTACCAGGCATTGTGTTAGGGGCTGTAGCTACAATAGGAAATGGATGTAAGACATCACAGACCGATTACATCACCCCTATTTAGGCCCCTGTGCCATCTAATCTGTGTCATGGCAAAATACTTTGCTTTCTTTTATCCACTCCACTTCTTAATAATAGAATAAAATCCCTATACAATTGCATCTATTATGCCAGTCTCAGTCTCCATAAATTTCTGTGCTTCCACAGTACCAGCTGCTTCCACCTGAAAGTGCTACACCATCCCAGGTGGTGAAGAGGTGACTTTAGTTATAGAGGGTCTCAAATTTGCCCTCACTCAGCCCCTAGAATGCCCTGCCCAACAGGAGTGCCTTTACTGTCTCTGAGACTTTGGACACAGGGCAGTGTAACTCTGTGATTTATAAGGGGGGTGTCCAGATATGCCATAGAGCTCCAATCTCCAGAGGAATGGGAAACTAAAGGTATCAGCTCCAACCCCCAGACAGGGATGGTAACCAAAGGTCAGCCGTCTAAGCAGTAAGTGATGGAACCCCAATCACAATTCTAAACACCAAAAGTGTGGGTAAGCATCCAACTGGGAGTCTTCAGGAGTGAAGACTTCAGGGTCTGAGAGGCCTGGTGTCATTATAGAATCCCTGTATTTGAAAGTCATGTGTGCATTTTTACTTTTACTCAATCATTACATTCTCCTCATTGGCAATCCATTTAATTCCATAAGAACGCACACATAACTTAAAATTCAACCAAGATTCATTCTTCTTAGATGATGAAATAGAGGATTTAGACTTTCTGAACCACAAAAAAGACAATGTCTCAGAAGGGGAATCTCCCCCGTCTCAGTTGCACCTGGGTGGGCTGCACTCAATGGCCAGGTACCACTGCAGAGGTCTCCATTTGGCGGTGAAACCCTTGGTGTCCAAATCCCATCTGGACAAGCACACATTCGTTCCTGATTCACTCTGAGCCCACAGTCAGGGATCTGTTTTCTACTGCGGGCACTGGCACACGGGGGGAAGATGGATGAAGAGCTCATAGAGATACAGGCCCCAGCAAACCAAGGGAGAAAATCATGAGGGAGAGGCAGGAGCTGTGAATGGAAATGGAACCCAGTCTCCAGGAAAACCAGAGCCCAGGCCGAGCCTGGTCAGCAGTGCCTGCCATGAGGTTTGGGCATGGCCTTGGCAAGTATTGGCCACAAGGCAGTTCTCCTTTGGATGTCTGCCCTTTATGGGCTTTGATTGTTCACAGAAAACATGTTTTCATTTTTTTAGAGGCCGTCTCTGTTTCAGTCTGCGATGGCTGCTGCTTTTGTCAACATTTGCTTTAAAAAAGAAAACAGACCATTTAAGTCAAGAAAATACTTTGTTTTGTGTAACATTTACCAAACAAGGGCAATTTTGTTAATCACTTATTGTTACCGCTGTTTAAATAATACCAGTTATAAGAACATTTGACCTCAAATAATATTTTGTCTGTTTACTGTGAAAAAATATTTTTTTTTATAAAGTGTTTATTTAGGAAGAAACACCTATGGAAAATGGTGGGGTTGTAGACCCTGCATAAAACACATGAATCATTCCCAATCAATGGATTGCTACTCTGTGCTGTGTTGTACTTATTTTTATTATAATTTCAATAAAACATTAACATAGCAGCTGCAATCTCAATGTAAAATATATATATATATATATATATATATATATATATATATATATATATTCACAGCCTTTTTTTTGTTGTTATTCAAAAAGTCTAAGTCCTCTATTTCTTGATCTAAGAATAATATTGATTTGGAAACCATCCCATTAAGTGGCAGTTATCCCCTATTTTCCATGTTGTTCTCGCTTGTTATATTTTTTATTATGTCACTAGAGGCCCAGTGTGCACAAAACTGTGCGCGGTTAGGGTCCCTAGGTCTAGCCTGGCCTCCTTCAAGGGCCTCTGCCACACTGCAAAGTTACAAGGTTACTTGAGATGCTCAGAGATGGTCACAGCCCCTCAACTGCCCCAGGAGGCGCCCCATGCTCCGCCATTGCTCTGTGAGGTCCTCCCCACCCCCCGCCATGCCACTGCTCCTCAGGGATCACCTATCCCACCACTGCTTTGCAAGGCTCCCCGCCCCCCACCATGCTCTGTGAAACCCCCCCACCCTGCCACTGCTCCACAAAACTCCCCCCACTCCGCAAATGCTCTGCAAACACCCCCCCCCCACCTGATTGCTTCACAAAACTCCCCCTGCCCTGGCCCATGACTGCTCTGTGATGCTCCCCCCACCCCATGACTGCTCCGCAAAGCTGCTGCCTTCCCAGGAAGCTTGCTGCTGGACTTCCCACAAAACTCCGCCGCCCCACAACTGCTCCCTGGAACTTGCTGCTGCCCAGTGACTGCTCCACTAAGCTCCTTGCTGCCCAGGGGAGCAGCCCTATGCAGCTGCCACTCAACCATTCCCAGGCTGCCCACTGCTCCAGAGCTGGGGGGAGGGGACCAAGAGGTGCTCCCTGCACTTCATGGTGACCAGTCAGTTGTCTATTTGCTCATGATGGCACCTGGCTCTTTATATATTAAGAAGGCTACTGATGGAAGAACCATTATTTTTTTTTTTAATTCAAGTATTCTGAGACAAATTCTATAGATAATATAGATAATATTTAAAATCAATTATCATTTTAACTACACCAACCAATTTTTTTCAATATATTTTATTGATTTTTTTACAGAGAGGAAGAGAGAGGTATGTAGAGTTAGAAACATCCTTAAGAGAGAAATATCGATCAGCTGCCTCCTGCCCCACAACCAAGGTACACACCCTTGACTGGAATCAAACCTGGGAACCTTGAGTCTGCAGGCTGATGCTCTATCCACTGAGCCAAACCAGTTTTGTCCCAACCATTTTTTTTTTAATTGTAGCTTATAAAGTATGATTATCTCCATTGGATTAATGGGAAAGGTACGGAATCTATAAAAGTTATACCTCCCTTCTTATAAACAAAGATGTAATGTTTTAAAAAACCACAAGAGTTGAGAATGCAAATTTCACATGCACTTTCTTTTCTAACCACCCCTGCCCCCCAGAGAACAAGAAATATGCCCAGCCCTGTGGGGGAGGTATGGCAGGTTTCACATCCGAGTGGAGCTCCTTCCAACACCGAGGAGGACTCTAATGCTCGGTAACACTCATCAGTTTATATGAATTAAACTTAAGGTCCAAGCAAGGTGCAATTATCAAAATGGTTTTAATTAAGCCCCTCTTGACTAATTCTTATAACATTTAGCTGCTGATTGCCATTCAAAACCACTTATTCAATTTGGTAATAATTTTGATAAACATTAATATGCTGTACTGAAGTAAAATGTATTAAAATGAAGTAACAGTTACTATTGTTGAAAGCAAAAAGGCACTGATTGTATACCTCACTCCCGGGAAGTAGCATGCTGTTGCTTGATGTATTTTGCCCAGAAACCACGTGTCTCATCATCTTTGTTGTAGATACAAAAGCTTAATGTAAACGGTAAAAAGAAACAACAATTCTGTAAAAGGATGATCTGCCTTTCTCCTTTCTCCACAAAACCTACTCACATCACCGAATTAAAACCCTCCTGTGTCCACAAATCAGTCTGGATAATTCATTCCTTGTTTCATTCAGTAAAGAATGCCTGACTTTATCAGTACCTTCATTTGTTTAAAAAAAACTTTGCATAATAAATACAATTTTATTACCTGCCCTTTATTCAATTTGATGCAATTGAAGGTGAAATGGGCATGGTTTTCTGTAAACTCTAGGCAGCTTTCTCAATAGAAGTCTTAGCCCTCACATGCCTTCACAGTAGCTGTTTGGACCAGGGCCTCTCTCAGGTTTGAAGATAGCACTCTTTCCTTTAATAATCATAGCAACTTAATCAGAGATTCTTCTAAATGCCTCAGACCTAAAGATTCTACTTTAAAATAAAAAAAAAGTTAAAAGCAATATTCAATATGTCTGCACCACATGGTTTCATATTTCCTGTGTGCCCATCATGGAGAATTTGAGGGGGGAAAAAAAAAAAAGATGAATACAGGATTAAGTATTGCTTTCTATTCAAGACACTTTACAAAACTAAAAGGAGATGATATGGTCGGGACAATGTGAGACTAAAATAAAGTGAAATATGCTAGTAGTTAATTTAATTAAAATGTAGCTAATCCCTGCATAAAGGGTTTTTAAATAGAGAGTCATTGATTCTTGTGATTCATAGTAGAAAACAGGGAATGCTAAAGGATAGGATGCTGCAGAAACACCAACTAGAGCACACTAACTCTCCCTCCGCTGTGGCTCCATTTCTCCGGGATCTGAAGTAACAACACGCACTGCCTCTAGCTGATGACTGTGCACCCTAAGATGCACCAACACACCAGGCTGAGGAAAGGCGAATCACCTCATCTCCTGTCCGCACCTATCCTCTCGATCTGAGCCGCGTGCCCTCCACCTGGACCAGAAATCAGACATGAGAAGCTGGCCTCTGCACCGCGCTGATGATGCTCTCTGAGCGGGGAATCTGGTATTTGATGTCTGTGCTTTATTCTTTCTAAGTCACTTTGATTCGGTTCCAGCCAAGATACAGCCAGGGGAAAGAGAAAAAAAAGCAAAAAACTTCAAAGCACTAAACATGGAAAGAAGGTCAGTGACAAGTAGAAAAGGAAATGGTGCCCATGTGCCTCTCAGAGAGCTTGTATTTCAGCCCCCGCACTGCAGGCTCAGTCCCCCTGATCTGGGGGACACGCTGTCTGTGGGTGGTCCTCCCCCACACACAGCGATGATCAGGCGCCTGATTCACTGTCAATGCAGGTGTTATGCTTAAGTGGGTATTAGTCATAGAAAGGTCATCCATTGCAATTACATTTTTCTTTTCTTTCCAAGATGTATTGAGTTCAAAAAAATGTTTAATATTATCCTTGAAGGGAAGATATTTAGGAAAGAAAACAAGGCATGCCCTGGCTGTGTGGCTCTGCTGATGAGAGGGTCTTCCCATCCAGGGAAGGGTTTCTGGTTTGATTCCAGGCGAGGCACCTACCCAGGTTGAGGGTTTCATCCCTGATCTGGGGGCATATGGAAGGCAACCTATGGATGTTTTTCTCTAACATGTGTTTCTCTCACATCAATGTTTCTCTCTCTCCCTCTCTCTGTCTCTTTCTCTCACTCTCTTCCTATCTTTCCCACCCTCTCTCTCTCTCAAAAACATCTTGGGTAAGGATTAAAAATAATGTAAAGCAAAGGATTGTTTTGGTTATCTGTTAGAAACAGGTAAATTTTAGATATTTAATTGGCTCTAGAAGGAACTAGAAATTGAGAGAATTCAAGTAAAAGAAATCACTTCGATTTTCTAGTAGTTTCTGGCAACCCTGCAAGAGTCTAAATCTTTTGAAAGTTATAGCTTCTATTTTATACTTTTGAGACAAATCATATGAGCTTTAATAGTTGAACTCTGGATGTATGCCATAATACATATTATAATTTGGCCTCAATGAGATAAACATATTAGAACACCTGAGAAAATAACAAGTGATTGTCCTTTGGATTAAAATTATTGCAATTGTTTTATTAAATTGTCACTTTCTCCCTAACTATTAACCATGGTTGTATAATCTGAACGTTACTAATAATTCCTAAAATATAGCATGCCGTATTCTAACATACACCTCACATGTATTCCCTCTACACCTTCTTGTGCTGTTCGGGCAAAGATCAGTGTTCTAACCCCAGTGATGCAGGACAGCCGGCCAACAGCAATAACTCAGCCACGCGACTAGCTAGCTGTTCACAACGTCTGTGTGGTTTATGCCTCACGGAGGATCAAAGGGGGGGGGGGGGCAGGTGCTTGGAGGGAGCTGCTAGAGGCCAAGGACAAGAGGAGAAAGGACGTGGATCTCTTAGGAAACCAGGTTCCTCCTGCTTTTCCTTGCACACGCTGCTGCACTTGTTTCTCCCTTTGCTCCGCCCAGCTTCCAACAGGCATGGGGAGTCCCATGGGTGAATATCCCCCCATCTCGGTACATGGAAGGAACAAAGACAGAATCGAATCATGGGCACAAAGCCACCACTTGGCCAGGCAATGGTTGTTTGTAAGACTTCCTGCTCTGCAGGCTCCACGGTTTTCTGGGATAACAATAAAGGGGATACAACGAAAGTGTAGCTGCAACATTTTAGTCATAGGAGTAGGGTTTGTTCTTGGATGATTACTTGTTTCTGAAGGTGCTAGTGAGCGGATGAGGTAGGCACACTTCAAAGGCTTGGGCACCTTGTGGCTCAACAGAAAACCAAAATCCAAAATTGGTGGAAACCAGACAAATCAAGGTGCTTCTTTTGGCACAGGGTTACCTGAAAATATCTGAATCTGAATTAGTACGGATACTTCGAAGCCTTCTAAAATGTGGACTGTGCCCCCAGCACTGTCCCTCCCATTCCCATCTCACACTATTATAAACATGATTGTAAGTCATGGAAAGATTACCTAACTGTGCAAAGTGCTGTTGCACGTAAGGACTAAAAGAGTCTTCAAAGGTATAGCAGTGCTTACCAACCACCTGCCAGTCTCCACTGACTTTTGATGATCCACCAACCATTTTTACACTTAGCTAACACACGCCATTAATTTATGGTGGACTCCACAGTAAAAGTAACCCTTCATAGCCATCCACTCTGAAACAAATGGTGACACCAGTTTTTGCTAATTCTTTGAATTTCTTTGTTAACAAAAACAACAGGGAATGCACAAAAAATGCTTTTAGTGATTCATTAATCCAAAAGGAGCAAAGCCAGCCAAAGAGAAAAGAGAGAGAGAACTTTTGTGCTACTAATATATAGAGATGCAGGAAAAAGTTACAAAATGATTTAAGATAAGCAGTATGTCGGTGTCTTCAAAAAAGCAGCTACGTATAGCCCATGTCACATGCATTTAGAGTTCTTTTACTGATACTTGGCAAAATCAAGTCTTTGGGGTAATCATAGTTAGCTGGCCATTTAAATTTTTAAAATAGTTTTAAAATGTATGTTCATTTTTTTAAAAAAATATTTTTATTGACTTCAGAGAGGAAGGGAGAGGAAGAGAAATAGAGACATCAATGATGAGAGAGAATCACTGATTGGTTGCCTCCTGCATGCCCTATACTGGGGATCAAGCCATCAACCCAGGCATGGGCCCCAACCTGAAATTGAACCCTGAGCTTCTGGTTCATGGTTTGATGCTCAACCAATTAGCCATGCCTGCTGGGCAAAAACATGTTTATAACAGAGCCAGAGAGTTGCTAACCTGACATATAACAATTTTGTTATAATTTAACTCCTTCATCCGAAGGAAGTATTTTACCTAATTTCACCTTCTTCATTGCTCTGCTATTTCATTACTGACTGAATAGCTTTCACCAGACAAATTTGATCAGTATCTATCAGGCACTTTCATCTCCAAATGTAATATTCAACATCAAAGGGATTGTGTCCTCCTTTCTCTAAAGGTGAGTCCCTCAGAGACTCGGCACTGCCAACCCCATGGACTCAGAGAGCTCAGAGGGCTTACACAGTTCTCATTAAATCTGGGTACCCAACACCATAGCCAGCAGGCAGCATGCTCCAGTGAAAACCAAAACAGCTCTATCATTTCAACGTTTGAGTCTTTATTACCACTGATTTAAGGACATTAATCAATGTTTCAATAACAAAATGACCTAGAGATCAAAGAAAACACTACAACTATGTCATTTGATTTTTCCAAGTAATTAGACTCAATCGTCTTAGTTTCCAGAAATCACATCTGCTATCTAACTACTAAGACATACTTCAGATGTTTTCCAGGAATAATACTTCTCAAATGGAATTTATTAAATTAATTGCAAGCACAGCCAAAGATTTGTTGTAATATATAATATGTTTATATGAAAATAAAAGATACTTTATTAGAATCTGTCTTCAGCAAAAGCATCACAATGGCCTGAAGAGATGGTATGACTTCCAGGTAAATGAGAGAACATATTCTTCTTCTTCTCTAACCTGCATGATGCTTTATATTTACTGTGAATGGAATGGCGCATGTGATATTATTCTAAATCCTGCAGCTAACATGATGGCGTCTTTTGCAAATATTGGCAAACTGTATTCCGTTCTGCCAGGATTATTAGTGTGTGCTTTGTGCAGGTCCAATTAGTTTGAGGTAGAGACTGCTAATTTCACCTGATAGTTCTCAAAAGCACAGTCACAGGGTCTTTCATAGATGGGAGTGATTCCAGGGGATGTATTTGTTGTTCAGCACAATTCTAAGATTTCTTCTTTAAGAAGGAGCTTATTTGTTATACATTGCATCGACTGGCCAGGAGAACTGAATTAAATCTTATGATACATCAGAACTTTTCAGTATTATTGTCAGCTTTAAATAATCTTAGAGGAATAATTTACCTTAAAACATGTGCCAAAACATAGCTGTAGCATTCCACTAAAAACTAGTGTCTAGGTCCTGTGCTCACTGCCCTGAGAACAGAGCTTGGCGTTCCTTTGAAAATGTGAATCAGAAAACTCGGAAATACAAAAGAAATTGAAAGAAAAAGGTGAAGTCCATAGAGCATGTACCTTTCCACAGTCACTCTTGCTTTGATGATCTTAACTCTGCCAGCTATAGCACTGGATGGGCGAGGATAGCAACAGTTAGGAAATCTTAAATTTTCCCCAAACACCTTTTTCCTTCAGAGCCTGGAGTTCCCCAGGGAGCCTGGCTGCAGAGGGCAGAGTCCACATCCTCTCAGAGCACCTGATGGGCCCTGAGAGAGGGGCAGCGTGGCAAGGACAGAGTCTGGGATTTCCCCGCAGATGATGACTGGTGAGTGTGTGTCCATGGATCCGGTTTTGAGGTCACCTGGAGCTCCTCACCAGGGTGATGGCCCCTCAGGAAGGACTGTCCTTATTCTTAGCCAGCTGTTCCTGTTTCATGCATCTCTGCAGCTCTGCCGGGGAGCAGGCTGCAGGGCTGGCCAAGGAGACAGGCAAGAAACATCTGATACTTAATAAATACTCCCCTTTCTCAGGCCAAGCCTCACACAAGGCAGCCTCAGAGGTGAGGGTTCTGTCAGCTTAGACTCAAAGGGCACCCTGCGCTTGGAGTGTGTTTGGCCCTGTTTTTCTCAGCCAGAAATGAACATGTACAACAACCATTCTTGATCAGGTGAGCAAAACAAAAAAAATCTCCTTCTTACACCAAAGCTTCTAAGCTTCAAAACAGAAATGTAATTCATAACATTTAAAATGTATGAATGCGCATCTTACAGTTGTATTGCATAATTTAAGCCATAGTTTTAAAAATAACCATGATTTCTAACTTTAATATAAATTGTTGTATAATGCTAGCTCACTATTGTACCCAGATGTAGAAATTAGCAATAATTATTTGCAACCCTATAATTTCACCAAATGGGGGCACATGGACCATGTTTCCTTCAGCCTGAGACTGAGCTCCCTTCCCAGTGTGACCTGCGCTAGCTGCCTCAGTGGGTGTCAGAACACTGCCCTGCATTCATGAAGTCAAACCAACATTACACTCTTGGTGTAGATAGTGATATGTGAAATTCTCTAACGTTTTCAGCATCCGCTTGCAAGTTTTATTTTAATTTTCAATGATGGCTTAGTTCTTATCTTCATTTGAATTCTACAATTTTATACAACGGTATCTGTTAAGTATCAGCCAAAACATGGCAGCTATTTTTGCAGAATAATGAACTTGTAAAAGTGATATTTCCTGGATTGCAAAGACACGACATTATCTCTTAGTTTACTCAACCTTGCGTGATTCATCAAGTATTTAGTGAATACCTACAATAGGTCCGCAGCATGCGAGAGTTTGTAATAGAACTTTAACCAAGACAGGCACCCAATGCTAATGGCCTAAGGGAAGGCCAGACTGGACAGCTAATGTTATGTCTTACAAGTGAAAGAATCTACAAAAGAATAAAATAGGGGCTTTACATAAAGTCTGGCTTTTACCTGTGACCTGGGCTACGGAGCCTGCTGTGCCTCTGGGAATTGTTTCAGTCATCTATGATGGGATGCTCCTTACACATGCATTTACTTTTACCTTTCTACTCTTTCACTTCTGCTCTTTCATTTGGGCTAAGTTAGGGAACATGTAAATCATATGGCTTACCAGCTTCCCACAGCCGCTCTAAGAACTATGTACATAGTTGGTGCAGAGTGGGTTTGTGTTCAGCTCTCTTCTGTGCGCAGTGCCATAGTATGAGGTTCACCCTGGAACCAGGGTGTCCACCCCATTTTAGTGATGAGAAAACTGAGCCTTAGAAAGCTTATCTGCCAAAGATAAAAGGCAGCAGTGTACCCAGCATATCACTGCACCATTTCCTTCTTATGTCACATTGATTAGTAAATCAGAGGTCACAGACTTTTAAAAATGAAACAACCATGTATTTTCAGATAAACAAACTTATGTCAAAGGTCTAATATGTTCCAACCCAATGTATCCAAATAAATTGCAATAGTTTATCTTTACTTATTTCAACACTGCATTAGAAGCACCATTTATACTAACACTAGTGACCCAGTGCACGGATTCATGCACATTGAAAGGAAATTAATTTGAAGGTGAAGGTGACCAGCGGGGTAGGACTGGGCAAGACAGGCTGGACATGCGCTGGAGCCAACCTCCCTCAGCCCCTCCCTGGCTTCTGTGCAGTGAGCAGGGTCCCTCCAGCAGGTGGGGTCCTTGGGCTGGCCTGCAGGGATCAGGCCAAAATTGGCTTTCCAACATTCTAAGGGGTCCTGGAGTGCAAGAGGGCACTCTCAAAGTTGCTGACATACTTGTGGAATGCAGACACAAGTGTTCAGTAAACCAGATTTGAGGCCAACAGTGCCCCAGCAACAACATAACCCATGGCCAAAGGTGGAACCGCATGTGATGAATTGGGCTCCCTCCTCTCTGGTTTTGGGGTGTGTCATACAAGAACCACTGCTGCCAAGTGACTGTAGCTCAGCAGCTCCAGCATTGATCGTCTGCCCCCTGGTGGTCAGTGTTCCTCATAGCAACTGGTCAGATGGTCAGACACTTAGCATATTAGCCTTTTATAGATAAAGATGAGGACTGTAGTTATCTGTCTTATGAAATGAAATTGTTTTTATTTTCCCCTCTGTTGTTACTCCACAAAAGTTCTCCACTGGTGTATGTCAGGAGGGACAAGAAAGTCATCAGAGAGGAATGTGCCTGAAGTTTCCTTTTCTCTCCCGATCCCTTGTAACCAAAAGAAACAAGTGGAGGCTAAAGGGTAAGTGGATCTATGGTTCCTACTCTGCCTACCTCAGCATGCATTTTTCTAATTTTCCTCACTTGCTTTTCTTACTAATAATTCTGAATAAACAGGCATGAGATCTTTTGCTCGAGGTAATGGCTAACATCTCCAAAAACCGTTGTCAACAAGTAAATAATGAGATAAGGGTAATAATAGGTTTGGAACCCCAGGTTTGGCTATTGGCAAGTTATCTAAACCCCCAACTTTAGTATTTTTTTTATAAAATATTTCTACATGTAATCACTCCATAAATGGTTATGATGATTCCAAAAGTAACAATGTAGAACAATTACTGAAGTACATGATGTTCAGACTGCACTCCATAAAGGGTAGCGACATAATCCCATTATGTCAGTACAGTCCCTGGGTCCCTCCCACCTCTGGCCCAGAACATAGAGCACCTGACTCCCAGCATCACCCACGGGTTTCTTCCAAGTTGAAAGTCACTTAGGAGCAAACCTTCTCTGTTCATGGAGAAACCATTTGTGTGGATGGGAAATAATTAGACCCCCCCATTTGTAGAAGGAGAGATTAAGGGTTACGTTTTTATACCCAGGAGGCAAGTCAGGAGCTCAGCTGTGTACGACCACCATGCCTACGGTTGTAGTAGTCTATAGTAGCTATTGATAGGAAACTATCAAATATATATTTTGAATTACCATCCATGCTTATTGGATATCAGGCACCCTCACTACTGAATGTAGATGACAGTTTATCCTTGAGAAAGTCTTCACTTGGGGACAGTGAGCACACGTAATTCACACAACACAAGGGTTGCCCCCATGTGTTCGGGCTGCTATAACCTCCACCACGGACTGTGTGGCTTATAAATAACAGAAGTCCATGGGTCCTGGAGGCTACAAGTTGGAGGTAGAACACTAGCATAGGAGGGTTCTGGGGAGAACCCACTTCTGGGTTGCAAGGGCTAGTTTCTCACCCTGTCCTCACATAGTAGATAGAGGTACAGAGCTCTCTTAGGTCCCTAATTGCAAGGTCCCATTCATGAGGCTCCACCCTCATGACCTAACCTCCTCACAAAGGCCCCACCTCCAAATACCATCACCTCTGGGGTTAGGGTTCCAACACATGGATTTTGGAGAGACACTAACATTCAATTCATTACAGGCCCCTTGATAAGATATATCTCTGCAGGTCATATGATGTGCATGCCTAGGACCCAAAGTTGCTGGGTCAGAACATACACTCATCATACTCCAGTATGATGACTATTCAGTCATAATAGCAAATGGCCATCATCTAATTATGTGCAGCCTTGGCATACTCCAGTCTCACATCCACCACTATTTCTCATTGCTTCCTTCAGTTCTGCAGTTTGCCTTTTTTAAGAAAAGAAGTTGTTTCTAGTTTGATATGTTAACCACCTTCAATAAGGGAAGATAAAAAATGATATAGATATATAGATATAGACATATAGATATGGATACCGATATAGATGTAGATGTAGATATAGATATAGATATAGATATAGATATAGATATAGATATAGATGATATAAATATAGATATAGATATAGATATAGGTATAGATATAGGTATAGATATAGACATATTCATAATCTACCTTGAATTAAATTACCCTTAGAGGATTGTCAGGTTAATTTCTTTATAAGTTTTAATAAATAAATTATGTAAAATCATTGCTGTTTTTTGTACCCATCACATCATGGGGCAATTTTTTGCAACTAAAATATTGCCACATTCTCTATCAGTCACAGAGCACTTTGTGACACAGGTATTAGGAATGCACATAAGTCTTAAAATCTAGAAACAGTACACTAAGGACTGTAAAAAAATAAAATATTTTCTCATGCAGCATAAGAACAGTGTAAAAAAAAAAAAAAAAAAAAAAGGAGTTTGAAGACAGCCGATAGCCTTGGTTTTGTTTCTTGACAAATTTCTGTAAGCTCAAGGTTCAGACAGGAAGAGCATTTTCCTGGGAAACTCTGCTGTCAGTTTCTAAATCATCCCTGTGTGGAGATAAGCTTATCTATAGATCACAGGCCTCTCTGAGATGTAGCTTACTCAGGGAAGAAACCCAGGGCCTTCATGGATTATGTTCTAATTAATCACACACATTTCAGGAAGATAAAGGTTCTTTTGCAAAACAGGGAAAATAAAATAAAGGGGTTAAGATCAAATAATAAGTCTGTCCTCCGAATGGGTTAGGAGTCCTCGTCTGTCTGATGTTTCTTTGTCTAAAAGGCTAGAGGATATTATTAAATCACTAGAGGAATTTTATTCTTCCAACCAGAGCTCCTTCTCCCCGCAAAACAATTAGGTGATTAAAGAGGTTTACACAGGGCATTCTCTGCGGTCTAATAAGACTTTGTACTTGACATTACCAGTAAATGAAATTCACAGGGGAAAACCTGAGTCATATGGGCTTTTATATAAAGGCAAGCAATCAGTCAGTCAGTGTAGGGGAGGAGGGAGAGGAAGAAGGAAGTTGTACCAGATATCTAGAAGCCAAGTTATCTAGCTGATGGATTCCCAGCCCCCAAATGGTTGCTTGACAAACAAATACATGCTCTAGTATCCAAAAAATAAATAAAAAGGACTTCAATCTGCTTCCCAATGTCCTATTATTTGGGGGGAAAGTAGGCTCTGGAAACAGAAACAACTGCTATAGGAAAAAAACACAATCTGCAACCCAACAATTTTCAGGAGAAAAATGTATATGTATCAGACCTAAGAGTTGATGAATACTTTATAGTCTTAAACTTGTGTGGGTGTTTACTCATTTTACTGCTTCAAAACCTAACAGTTCCTTCCTCACCATTGGTGTTTGTGGTGGCATGTTTTACTTGGGTGGAATACAAAGACATCATATTGGTTACATGTGGATGCAGTGTTCATCCCCAAGCTGTCATCTTTGTTCTAAGCTTCATAGACACTGCTCTAAGTAGTTACATGTATACACAATGGATTACTTGTATACACAATGGTCATTTTTTCCCCCTTTAACTGTAAGGTTGGAGGGGAGAATGTCTATAACTGCCAGCAGGAGTCCATTCAAATACAAGGCACTATTTGCTTGTTGAAAATAATAAATAGCCAGATTAAAATATTATAAGTTTAATCAAAAGAGCAAACTGGACTTCTTAAAAAAAATGAAGTTTGTTTTTTGTCATTACTGTCCCTTAATTATTTTGTAAAAAAATATTTTTTATTGATTTCAAAGAGGAAGGGAGAGCAAGAGAGAGATAAAAAACATCAATGATGAGAGAGAATCATTGATGGGTTACCTCCTGCACACCCTACACTGCGGATTGAGCCCCCAAACCTGGGCATATGCCCTGACCAGGAATTGAACCATGACCTCCTGGTTCATAGGTTGATGCTCAACCACGGAGGTACATGGCCAGGCATTCTTTGATTCTTTATAACTTGATCGATTCTTAAGGCTGCCATTGTTAAAAGGTTGGCATTCAGCATGTACTTCCCAGAATGCTCTCTCCCGGGAGGTCCTAATTTCCCAGCTCCCAGCTTACCGCTCAGGGTATCTGAGTGCTTCTGGTTAAATGCAATGTGTAACCTGCTGAGCTGATGATCAGGCATAGTGCTGAATATAGTCATTGATATGCTGAAAAGTAAAGATGCTCCTAGCACATGAAGGTACAGGTGTAAGAAGACTGCTGAGCCAAACTTCCCATGCTGCACTGATTGCATTCCAGGCGCAGTAGAGTTAGGTCTGAGCAGTCCAGTCAGTGTGAAAGCTGCCCTTACCAGTTCCAGGATCTTCAGAGAGAGGACTCTAACTCCTCCGAGTGGAAGCGGGCTCCTGGGCTTCTGCATTGTCAGTCTCTCCCTGCAGTGCCTCAGATCTCAGGACTGATCCCCCGCACGTGGGGTGGGCCAGGAGCAGAGCCATTCAAATGAGCCTGCAGGTGAGGAAGATCAGTGATGCGCCTGCTCTGCCCCTCTGCCTCCTGCAAAGGCAGAGATCACAGGCCCTGTGTGATCCCTGACTGACACCCGCCATTGTGGGGGAGTCGAGGTGCCAGGCGGTGAAGTAGCCAGTGAAAGAAGACTGGAACATGGGAACTGCAAGTGTGGGCTGTAGAATCAGCTTTGTTGTTTGAAAAGGAATCTGCTAACATAGAGACAAGTTGGGCACTTAGTGAATGAGCCCAGTGTGACTGAGAAAGTATTGGGTAGAGGGTATTTGGTTCCTGCCAGCTGCTTGCATTCAAATCCCAGCTATGTCTCCTGTGAGCTGTGTGGCCAGGTAAGTTACCTCTTCAATGGAAACCAGTGCAAGCCAGAGTCCATGCATGTCATTGCTGCATCATCCTGTTTTTTCAGTGTTAGAGTAGCCATGCCAGGTTTTAATTTTTAAATAAAAGACTGGTCCCAATACATAGGGTAGGGTCCCTCAGTTTGGCCGTTGATCAGGCCCATCTGTGGATCGACCAGTAGGCAGGGTGATTGGGGAGCCCCACTGGCACCACATTGGCTGGCAGCCTGGCATCGCCCGCTCACCCCAGCTGGTCACCTCCCTCTTGGGTGGGGGTGGGGGGTAGACACTCCTGAGCACCTGCCCCCTGGTGGTCAGTGCATGTCATAGCAACTGGTCATTCCACCAGTCCTTCCACCTTTTGGTGATTTGCATATTAGGGTTTTATTATATAGGATTACCATGAAAACACCTACAGGTTACAATTCTTTGTTGTTGTTTTTTTTAAAATATATTTTATTGATTTTTTACAGAAAGGAGGAGAGAGGGATAGAGAGTTAGAAATGCCGATGAGAGAGAAACATCAACCAGCTGCCTCTTGCACACCCCCTACCAGGGATGTGCCCGCAACCAATGTACATGCCCTTGACTGGAATCGAACCTGGGACCTTTCATTCCACAGACCAACGCTCTACCACTGAGTCAAACCGGTTTCGGCGACAATTCTTAATATAGTCATATATCCAGAGATTTGTTTTAAATTATGTATTTTTTAAATGGGAGAAGAGAGGTGTGCTCTGAACTCTGCTCGTTTACTATTCACACTTCAGGTGTGGACTTACTTACCGCCTACTGATTCTACAGCCCACACTTGCAGTTCCCATGTTCCAGTCTTCTTTCACTGGCTACTTCACCGCCTGGCACCCCGACTCCCCCACAATGGCGGGTGTCAGTCAGTGCATGTCATAGTGACTGGCCGGTCCACCATTCAATCCATAGGTCATTCAGCTGTTCAGTCTATTTGCATATTAGGCTTTTATTATATAGGATACACATGTGGAATTAGACTTGATTTGGAGCTCCACCTTCCTGAATTGCTGGATGGTCTTCAGCAAGTGACTACCCCCAATTGAACCCCATTTTTGCAACTGAAAATGAGTAAAGTCACAGACATCCCTTTGGGGACATGTCAGTAAGAGATGAGATGAGCATTTAGTGGGGCATGCTTTTTTTGCTGGGCAAACAGTCCTTTAACTTTAAATAACTGATTTAAATAGAGTCATCCACGCTTTGAAGTTGAACTCTATAAAGCACTTGATGCTCCCCCAGAGATGGTGCTGAGACTTACACAAAGGGGGGCCAGGTGAGCTGCTCCTGACAGCAGGAATCCCTAAAGCAGCCCCCTCTCTTTGCTTATCATATTGTTCATCTCCAGAAAAGGAAGGAATTTCAAAGGAGCAGGACAATGGTTCATGCAAAACGATGCTTTTTGCAGAGCTGCCTTTTATAACCTGCTAAGCTTTGAGGGAGACCCATGTGATAGACGGGAAAATATCACCAACAAGCCTGAATAGTTCATTAAAGCTCCGAGGCTGACCTGGAGATCCATTCATATCATGGTGCCCATAGTACCACGCAGCGGGAGGGGGAGAGTGCAGTGACCTTGACAAACCTATAACAAATTGAGTCTATAAACTCCGATGTCTCCTCCATGGCAGCTGCAAGGCACTCTCCTCTCTCCTCCTTTTTCTAATCTATGGCCTGGGCTGAAAGAAAACAAAAGCCAGCTGTTTTTATCAGGTTTTTGAAGGGAGGGAGGATGAATCCTTTAGCGGTAAAAGTTCAATGTAATGCACAGAGACTGCATATGAATTACTCATTTTATGCAAAATGACATGCCAAATTAATTACAGGTGAGCTATGTGAGTGGGGAAATGCCGGAATGCAGATTGTTTGGGCAGAGTGGGTGGGTAGACATATTTAACACACGGTGCGGTAATCTGGTTGTCCTGGTCAGCCGTTCCTATCCTTTGATCCCTGAAAACTAATTTTTGTTGCATTCAACTGTAACTGATTGCAAGGGGGCTTCCTCCTTTTTTTTTTTTTTTTTTTTTTTACCAAGTACCAAACGTACATTTTCCCATTTGTTTTTCATCTGATTGCACCCTATCGCGGAGAGCAATAAGATGGATACTGTGTCTGTGATCTGTTAATCATGTAATGCTTTAGATTTAAAACTCATCTGCCTGATGTTCTTGCTTATTTAAAATAAGACATTTCAATGGTGAAAACTTGCTCTAACTGGTTTGGCTCAGTGAATAGAACCAATGCCTGTGGACTGAAGGGTCCCAGGTTTGATTCCGGTCAAGGGCATGTACCTCATTTGCAGGCACATATCCAATAGGAGGAGTACAGGAGGCAGCTGATCAATGTTTCTCTCTCTTCTATATTTCTAGCTCTTTGTCCTCTTCCTTCCTCTCTGTAAAAATCAATAAAATATATTTTAAAAAACAGTGAAAACTCACTTTGAATATAGTCTAAAAGCAGTGCTAGGAGTCTAACATACTAACATTTTCCCCATTAGCTGAAGTCTCACCCTAAAGCATTTCCCTGTCCACTCCCAATCTTGAATATCAAAGTAATCCAAGCTGGATATATTATGAATTCTAGTATGAAGCAGAGCTTATCAGTACAATATATTAATAATTCAAACTATGCATTGGTACCTAACATTATTTTAGCATGTAAATTTTGGATGAGCATTTTAAATAGAATCCCTAGTATAATAGCTTTTAATATGAAGCAGAAAATCATTTAGAATGATTTTTTTCTTATATAAAATGCCATGGATTATAAAATTAAACCACATAATCTAAATCCAAGCATCAATTCAAAGTAACTTCAATAATACTTTTTAAAATGCATATGAAATATTTAATTTTTATGCTGAATTGCAATGAAATAAATAACTTCTAAAGGTAGCTTTTTCAGAATCTTTTAGAACTCCGGTGGTAGCCACTAGCTATCCATGGCTACTTGATTTTAAATGTAAGTGAATTGAATTAACTTAAGTTTTTAATGCTCCAGTTGTACTAGTCGCATTGGAATGGTCAGGAGCCACAGAAGCTGGGGGTTACTAGCCCTCAGGGCTCTGATTATAAGAACACCTTTAGCCACACAGAAGGTTCTACCGGCCAGCCATGTCCTGGAACAGCATTCTGGTTTTCTAATATGTGAAGTGTATAGACACTAGTCTGAGGAATGTAACACCAAAAAGTCAACGTTACCCCTGGTGTGAATGTGCCCCAGCTTTTTATGCTCTCCTCTCCTGATGGGCGGTCTGGCTGTCTCCAGACCTTAGCTACCGTAAACCACACTGCTACGAACATAGGGGCGCACACATTCTTTCTGATGGAGCTTTGGGTTTCTCAGGCAGAGTTTTGGAGAGCCATGATTCAGAAGCAGGGTCTGCTTTAAAAAGCCTGTGTCCCCTTCCCCCTGGAGTGATGGAACAGGAACCCCTGTTTGGAGTTTTAAATGAGAAGGCCTTCACTATCGATCAAGCAAACATTCAATAAATGCTACTTTTAATACCAACAACTAGTCTTCTTTCATAATAAAATTGATAGGCATAGGTTATTTATTATTTCTCCTTTTCCTTGATATATGGAGTGTGCCCCAAAAATGTATACAATTGAACAGCTCAATTGATGTTTCTTTCGTTTTAGATTGAACCCATTGGAATGAATAATTACTCAAAGTGTACATTTTGGGGGGACACCTTGTATAACTATACGCCATTTATATACACGATACTCTAAACCTTTTTCTTAGAAACAATTGGATATCTTGATACATCAACTGACTTAACCTCAATCCTAGGAACCTAATGAGATGCCATTTGGTAAAACATCACCAACTAGAACAAGTAATATTGCCTACACTGGTGAGCTGGCCAAACTTTGATGTCAGAGAGAGACCATTTTCTAGGTCAAACGGAAAGCCTGGATGGCGAACGTTTTGGGTAAATTTAAGGAAAATTTACATGTTTTTCATTTCAGTGGCCCTGTGCTGAGAGAAAGGGAAAGCTGTGAGGCTGTGCGGGTCCGGGAATCTGTATTTGGAGGCTGACCTTGTAGGGACTTCCTAATTGCCAGCTGCACACTACAGCGATCTGATTCCCCGAAAAAAGGGCCCGGCTATTCACACACACAAAACCCGACTCCCTCCTACCTCCAGGATCCACTCCTCCGCACACCACCCTCCCGAGGTTGAATCCTAGTCACAGTACCTTCTTATTTATCTTTGCATACTTGAGGATATATCAAAGGTCATTGTTGTAGCAACAATTATAAATGCAGGCCTTGCCAAAGACATCCTATGTACTTATTAGATTTTTAAATTCAGAATCATTTCCAAAGCAAATTCCACAATAAGTGATGAGCCCAAACAGCCAACTCCTGTTCTCGACAATTCACTGTCCTGGGCCATAAGCATCACGTAGCGGCCCAGACGTTTTGCAGTGGGTGCATTTGAAGCAGAGATGACCCTGTGACCTCATCAAGCATTCTGGGGTGAGCTGGGCATGACTGTAAGCAGACCGGGCACCAGAAATGCCATAAAACACAAGCTCAAATATGACCTGGCGGAGACATAAAGTGCCAGCAATCAGCAGTGTCAGTCACCAACTATGCTCAGGATTGGGGTGGAAATGTCCCAGGCAGAGTCACAAATGGTTATGGGTCCTGCCTTCCTGATCAGCATCAAGGAGACATGGAAAGAGCTAGAAGACCCACTAGGTCAGCATGATAGTGTTTCCGGAAACACGGGTACAAACGGGGGCAGACAGACAAAGGTATTCCATTTCTCCTGTGACTGTTCACTGATCACTTTATAAACTACTTGTGCAGCCAATGGGAGTCACTGCTGTACCTGAGAACAGGGGCACCAGAAAACAGTGCTCTCTATGGAAATGCATTCAACATTCGGAATGCATTCAACACTCAGACAGCATCCTACAGACCCCAAGCCACTCCCAAAAGGCCTGAGTGTGGTGAAATGCACCTTCACCTCAATTCTTAAAGAAAAAAGAGTGGAATTAAAAATACTTAAAAAATAACCCTGTGGTGAATGAATATTCTCAGTCCTTCAGCAACTTCACAGCACCAA
Organism: Pipistrellus kuhlii; assembly: GCF_014108245.1. Lineage (NCBI taxonomy): Eukaryota > Metazoa > Chordata > Mammalia > Chiroptera > Vespertilionidae > Pipistrellus > Pipistrellus kuhlii. Next base: position 184,233,599 of record NW_023425529.1, read on the forward strand.
ATAGACGGGAAGCTAAAAACATGTTCTTCTGTGGAAACGGGGGGCTAGGGCATTTGCATGTTAAGCAGTGAAGAGCCCTTGACTCTGATCTTGTTGACTAAAGCAAGCAATGAGAGTTTAGCACCTTAATGTAATTCAGCTCAGCAAATATTTATTGAAAAGCTACTATTTGTCAGGCACTGCACTTCACTGGACAATGGTCCTGTGAAGATACATTATAACCCTGTTAGTTTACTCTAAACAGCTCTGACTCAATCTAATAAATCAGCATCTCATTTATTTCACTGCAAGTAAGACCTTCTTATATGTATCAATATATTGACATTCAATAATTCAATCAACCCAAAGCTACATATGGGGATGACGGAACATTCATGTTCATGTTCATGTTCGTGTGTGTGTGTGTGTGTGTGTGTGTGTGTGTGTGGTCACCTGGTTGTAGTCACCATGCTGTGCAGGATGCATGGACACCTGTAAAGATCTTCCTGTCATTTGAACCAGGACACTTCCCCTGCTCCATTTATTTGCACCAAGTTTTTCTGTGCTTGGAATTTTAAGGGAGTAAGAAAAGCGATTTTTGCATCCCTGATGCTATAGATATGACTGACTTTGTTAATGCTACTTGAGAGAGGAGATGTCCTAGAGAGACCACCGTGGGGAGTGTCATGGGAAGAAATTGAACAAACTGGGGAGGTTCCAAGGCAAACCTGATTCACTCAGGACCTGTGAACCCCAGACCTCTATCTTCCCTGAGTCCATCCTCTCCCTGCTCTGCCTGTGTGGGCTCAGAAAGAAAAACAACACCAACAGAATTGCATCCTGCTTAATTATTTACTATTTTCCTGATCTTGGACAATTTACTTAATCTCCAACTTTCAGTTGTGTTATCTTACTGCCTTGTTTGTTGTTTTCTCCTATCAATTTTGTCACTAAAATCCATGCTATCCTCACTGTTATCTATTTGTTTTCATTTGTATTTACTTTTTAATTTAGTCATTTCTGGCAAATGGTGATGGTTCATCTTTTTCATCAAATGAACAAATAAAATTAATGAACAAATGTCTATGAGACGCAACAGTTTGTTTCATTTCAGGGTCAGCATAGGTTGCAGGGAACCAACCAGAAGGCTACACAAGCACAGACAATTTCTTGGTCCTGTCAGCCTCTCCTCTCTAGCAGATGATTAAGGAAAGACACAGCCAAGTAGTGACCCTGTGGAAGCAGACAGAAACAGAGGAGGTTGAAGGGAAAATATTTGATCCTCGAGGATGTTCGAGACAGTCTAGCTCCACAATTAGCTGAGCTGTTTTGCATGTTTTATTCCTTATGCCTCAGAAATTATATATGGTAAGTCCTTCCATTTGGGCTCTAATGGCTTCCTCTAATAGCACAATATCAAGTCTTTATTTGAGTATGGCATTCTTCTGTGTTCTTTAATACAAGTAAGAAAGATTTTCCTTACGTATCCTTGGACGCATCATCTCACTACACTAAAGCCAATTTTATTTCTTGGGGTCAGAGATGTAGAATACATGAGCTCCATTACCTAGTAATACTCTCACATTTGTTTCCTTTCAGCCACCCTTTGCTATACAATGAAAAGACTAGAAATTAAAAATAAAAGCGGATGGTAAGTTAAAAGTAAAAATCATATAAATGTATTGATTAACAAAACTGCTAGTAGAACCCATTGAGGCCAAAAGTTTGTCTCATTAATTTTATATTTTATTCTCATTACCTAATGCAGTGCATAGTACAATTCTTAAAATAGCTTTGAAATATAAATATATATTTATTATATTTAGCATAAGATAGATCAAGATATATATTTGAGTATATAAACTATGGATGAAAAAGGCACATGTTTAACAATTAAAAATTTAACATTCCATCCCTAATCAGTTTGGCTCAGTGGATAGAGCATCAGCCTGCTTACTAAAGGGTCCAGGTTTGATTCCAGTCAAGGGCATGTATGTTGGTTGTGGGCACATCCCCAGTAGCAGGTGTGAAGGAGGCAGCTGATCTATGTTTCTCTTTCATTGATGTTTCTAAATCTCTATCCCTCTTCCTTCCTCTCTGTAAAAAATAAATAAAATATATTTTTTAAAAATTTAACATCTCAGGTAAATTAAATTCCAGGGACATGAGTAGACTTTATCTTCAGATAAGAATGAGGGTTGGTTCTCTGACATGCCTGTCCCCAACCCGTGCTGGAATGGTTGGGTTGCCCTCATTAACCACTCTTTGTATTGAGGCACTGAAGGCACAAGTTAAATGAGATCTCCCGGTAAATGAGACCTGTTGGTGGTAAACCCCAAATCATCATTAAGGGTTAGGATCTTAATCCAATTAAGTAAATGAATTGATGTAAGAATGAACAAGTGATCTTGAAAGAATGTTCCCGGCAGCACTAGATCATTAGCTAATTATGTATATGGCATGTAATAATTCTAAACAAATTGAGGTTGCGATAAACTTGAATTGTGCCCTTCCAAAACCCATATTCTGAAGCTCTCATCTCCAAAGGGAAGGTGCCTAGAGACGAATCTGTGGGAGCTAATTAGGTCAGAAGGGTGGAAGGGATTAGTGGCCTCATAGGAAGACATGCACAAAAGAAACCTCTTGCTCCGCCACCTGAGGACAAAGTGAAAAGACAGTTGTCTACGAGCCAGAAAGAGGGCTTCGCCGGAATCCACACTGGCCCACACTTCGATCTTGAACTTTCCAGCCTCCAAAACTCTGAGAAATAAATGTTGTTTAATCACCCAGTCTGTTATTCTGTTATAACAGCCCAACCTGATTCAAACACATACCTACCAGAAGCCAGGGAGAATGGTTAGGCTCATTGAGGATGCGGTTAGTTAGATAAGGTCTGGTGGAAGAAGTCGAGATTTCCGAAAGGAGCTTTTATGGGTGAGATGGGCAGGGTGAGGGAGTGTTAGGAATTAGGGGATTCATGAGGAAGAGAGGCATAGTTGGTTGGGAACTTGGAGCTGGCAAAAGGCACACATTCACAAAGAACAGAAAGTGCCATAGAATAAGGGGAGAGGAAGACACCCATTCACAGAAGATCAGGGAAAGCAATAGGGAGCAGAGAAACAAAAGGGAGAAAGGAAAGGAAACCACAGATTTTCACAGGGGACAGAGAGTTCTTCCCCTGAAGTAGGGAGAAAAAGAAGAGAGCCCCAGATAGGGTTTGAGCTTTGAAGCTGCCATAGTGACCAATGAGAAGGGAACATCACAAGACAAAGAACTGCAGCCTTTATAACCCTTAGTGGGGAAAAGGATAGTGAGTTATCCCTTTTGGGATGCTCTCCCACATGGGAGTCTTTACTTATTTCCAATAAATGTCCACCTTTTCATACACCAGCTTCTGTCCATGGCTCCATTATTATAATCCACCTGGACAAGAACCCTGGCAAAGAAACCACCTTTGCATCCTGCTCAGAGGAAAAGCAGTCCTGAGCTCGCTCCACAGGGGAGCAAGGCCTCAGAAGAGATAGCTGGCACCTCTACTTGAGTTTAGGAAACAATCTCTCATCCTGAAGGAAAAACCATTATACTATAAGGACAGATTTTATTTATGTTTGATAGAAAAAGGAAAAGATTAAGTTTGTAAGACTATAAAATAAATTTGGATTCATGATGGGAATATAATTATATGCATACTTATAATAAGAATAATAATTGACTTTATAAACTGAAGCATGATGCAGAAAGAAAACACAGTAATAATCTATCAATAATTAGGCATTGGACAGCCTCTTATAAGCAAACCATGTCTAGTTTTTGATTTTATACCCCTGATGTCTTATTTACATTTTCTCATGCACAATAAATATTTGTCATCCACACATAATAAAGATAGACTTATTTTGATATGATGACTCTAGAGGATTCAAGGTGTTGAGCATATAGAACAGAGAATGAGGATCTTCTTTTCTTACATGTAACAAAGACTGAGAAGACATTATGTTCTTTTGAATCATGGGATATCCTTTAAGCCTTGGGTTGTGGAAAATATTGCCAACTTTTAAACTAGAAAATACACTTTTTACTTAGAATACTGGAGCTTCAGCTATGGGTACAAGATGCACCCAGGTCCCCATGGCAGGAGAGCCTTACAGTGTTTTGCCTCCTGGGGAGAGCTTTGCCTTAAACCCCTGGAAGATGCCTGTGAAGGTAGGAGATTGGTCCATGACCGCATCCATTGTAGATAAGGTGGTGACTCGTGGTTCTGAAAGCAAATGATATACATGCTCTTAAACTAGATGAACTTTCATTTTTTAATCAGATTTTCCTATATGTGCTGGCAATAGGAAAGTAATCAATGGAAATATAGACCCTTCCCCCAAAAAATGACCAGAGAGGTGAAAAGTCTAAAGGTCACATGACAGAAGAGTATTGTGATGTGTTGACATATGAAGTTTATTTTCTTCACCAAATGAAATATGTGTAACTTTAATTTTCTTTTCAAGAATAATTGGGGTGTAAATATAGGTAAACAGAGAGGAAGGCAGATTCAGCATCTGAGGGAAATGTCATTTTCACTTGGTTTGACTAATGTCCCTAGTCAAGCTGGAGAAGCATTCATCTTAAGCTATCACCAGTAAACAGGACAGTGTGACGATGGGAAAACAACAGTTGTCCCCACAGTCTCTCTGGAAATGCTCTTGTAATATAAAGGGCAAGTGTGAATTCAACTCCATGACATTAAATCTCATCAGACAACAGGAAAATCTTAGGTTTTAAAATAGAGGAATATAACATTTTCTCCTAAATAAATAAGTGTATAATTTTTTTTAACATGGGGATTGGGGAAGGGCTGTTGCAAATAATTATATAGAATCTATAATGGCAAAATGATCTTTGGGAAGGGAGAGACCAGGACATATAGAAATAGTTTAAATAAAATTGAAATGTTTTCACACACACACACACACACACACACATGCACACACAGGCACACAGTAAGTATTATTATTACTGCTAAGGTAGATAATGTTCAGAAAATGTTCCATAGGTTTGGAGTCAAAATAGTTGTATATGGTATTCACCTTTTTTGTGTAGGTATTCAACATGATTGTACAGGAAGATACCATAGCTTTGAGCTGTTTACACAGATCTCTGACCTAAATTCAATTTCTCCATCACCATTACTTAATATTTATTGGAAAAAAAACTATAAATACATTCTGGACAATACTAATCATTTACATCGTTTGTAGCATTGTTAGAAATATTGATGAGCAAATGCTTGAATAAAAGTCTTAAAGACACCTGACTTCTCATTCATACTTCGACCCCTCCACTCTGAAGTCTCATGTTACCAGGGATACATCCTGGTCTCCGACAAGGTTCTGTTTGGAGCAATGTCTATCCAAACCCTTAAAGGTTGAGTTCTTTCCTAGGACCACAGGGCTCCTCCTCTGAGGTAAAGAATGAGCTGTGATGCCTGTATTATCTACATCTTATCTCCTGGCCTAACCATTCTGTATCTATATTCAAATAAGCACTACCTCTGCTCTATGGTCTATTCATTACGCAAACATTCATTAACATTGCTGGGTTAACAAAGATGAATGCAACCCCTCCCAGTCCTGAAGGAGCTGACCGTTGGGTACAGTCAGCTGAGATGATACATCGCACCAGTGGCAATGAAGAATACTTTCAGCTTCATTCATTTGGAAAACTTACAATGACATCATACAAACTATAAGTACCACCCTTTTTTTGTATGCTGTTCCTAAACCTTCTATCATCCATGCTACTAACATGACCTTCTGCCACGCAGAGAACTTGAATTTTGGGGGGTCGGAAGGTCTGATCATTTTATTTTCCAAATATCTGAAAATACTACTGCCCATTTCTGGAGGTCCTTATCATAACTCCAAGGCTTTCTGAGATGCAATCGTTTTTCAAAATCCAGTGTCATGGTTTCTAGTATAAAAATGTGTTTTGACTTTTATAATTAAAACCACCAACTCCATACTTACTAACATTTATGATCTTTGTATATAATACTAAACTCAATTTTTCCTACATAATAAATAAGGAACATTGCTAATAGTCTTTCTACCAATCTCCTGAGGGTAGAAAAGAAAGCATGACCTTTTTCTGAGGTTGAACTTGATTTATTAACAACAATTTCCTCCTTTTTTGTGTGTTTGCAGAACATAATTTTGTTCTGTTTTCTACCCTTCAGGGACAGTGACTCTAACCCTAACTCAGTGGAACATCCTAACCAAGCAAAAATCTTGATTTTTTTAACACAATTTCCAAGAATGATATACTGATTTTATAAACAAATTAAATTTTACTACATTCTACTTTATTAAGAAAAATATGACTTCATATGCTACACGTAATTTTTAACAGCTAAATATAACTTTAAATTTAATGGGGATAATCCTGAGGTAAAATTGCAGATTTTCACAGAATTACCATTTTTATATTTCCTATTAACTTGCTTTTTTTCTTTCTTATTATTACCCAATAGTCCATTGTGCATATAAATGAAGCGATGCACTTTGAAGAGTAAAACAATTTAAAATTCAGTAATTTCCTAAACCATGACATCAAGTAATCCTGTTCAGTGATTTTCATTGTGAAGTAATAAGTAAAGTGATATACTTAGTGATGTAAACACATTTAAATTATTATTTTCTATACTAGTTTTTAAAGAATGCAAAGTAATATCCATTTTAAAATGTACATGTACACACATGCGCGCGCGCGCACACACACACACACACACACACACACACACGTTTTCCATAATGGCTATACAATTTTACACTCCCATCAATAATATACAAGGGTTCCCTTTTCCCTATCTCCTTACAAAAATTTATCTCTTGCCCTTTTATTAACAGCAATCTAGCAGAAGTGAGGTATACTATGTCTTTGTGGTTTGATTAGCATTTTTCTGATGATTGGTGTTTGGTGGTCACATTTTCATATACCTGTTCGCTAGGTATGTTTTCTTTGGAAAAGTGCCTATTCAGATCCTTTGCTCATTTGTAAATTGAGTTATTTATTATTTTCTATTGACTTGTAGGAGTTCCTCATACACTTTTTTATATTAACTCATTATTAAATATATACTTCACACACATTTTTTCCATTCCGTAGGTAGACATTTTAGTTGTAGAGGATTTCCTTTGCTGTGCACATGTGTTTTAGGTTCAGTATTTCTCTCTTCAGATCTATTAAGTTGTCTCTTGTTTATTTAGGTGCACTGATGTTTGGTGCATATATCTTTACTGCTATTATTTTGCCATAATGAATTGACCTCCTTGTCACTATAAAATCTCTCTCCTTGTCTCATAGTTTTTAATTAAAGTCTCTTTTGTATGATGTAAGCATGTCTACCTTTCCCCCTTTTCCATCCTTTCATTTTCAATCAGTGTGAGCCTTCAAAGATGAAGTGTCTTGTAGGCAGCTCAGTGTTGAGGCGCCTTTTTATTTGATTTAATATATTTCCCTCCCACCCCCCAAAAATTAGAGGACATTTCGTTCAGCAAATATTTAATGATGATATTAATGATGATGCATCTAGCTATAGAGACAGTTCCTCATCAAATCTTCCTAATGACTTTGTGGATTACACACAAGTAGGAGGGACACCAATTCTCAATATTTTTGAAATAATACAATGGATGCCATCATGTCATTTGCCCCCCCCCCCCCCAAAAAAAAAATGGTTTCTGAAGGTACCACTCCCAAGTTCAGATTTTGTGTGTGGGTGTACTATTGATAATATGTTGAGTAAGTTCCATGTTTCATTTTGCAGTACAATACGTAAACATCAAAGTCTGACAGCATTCTGTACTTTGCACATGCAGCTTAATCTCCTGCCTCTAGGTCAGAAAGATAAAAGTTTTAAATCCTTATTCCAGGAGTCTGGAAAGACTTGGGGTGTTTCACCTACACGTATTTTATCCTCAGTGGCCCTTTGCATAGATATATATGGTAAATAAAAATACAGTCAGGCTGCTGAACTGATCATAACACATCAAGGTTTATTTTGAGCACTGGTGAAACAAGATAATGTTGATCCTTGACTAGCGTGAGAGAAGGAGATTTTTCTAAAGTCTCTCAGAACCATAACTCTAGAAGATGTGAGAAAATAAACAATCTGTTCAAATGTAGCAAAAAGCTCATCTCCACTTTTTTTCTTTCATTGGGTGCTAATGGTCTCTGGGTAGGTCCTAATGCTCATGCTTCGTTTATGTCCCCAATCCTTGCCTGCCAGTGACTTGAGGTAAGGCCCACGCCTTGGCATAAAGCTTTCTCAACATGCCCCCATCACATGCTGAAGTTAGGGCAGGCAGTGTTTCTCTTAGATTCGGGGAAGGGATTTATTTCCACCCAAGAGAACATTAGATAAACCAGTTTGTCTTTGATGGCATTATTTTTCTGCCAAAAATATGTACTGAAAACAACTTTTGGATAGTAATAATAATTTAAAAAAAGGTACTTGGTCATAATACTGATCCCTCAAGTGGAGTTAATAGTTGGTTGAAGCCATAATTCACATTGTAAGCTCTGTAGCAGTTGTGCTATGATTTAAGGTACCATTGATATTCTTGTGAACAGAGATAACTTTTTATGCAAAAATACACTAGAATTTAAATACTGAAAAACTATAATGTATACTACTGAGTGAATATTCTGGGTGAAAAATGCCTGATTATTTAGGTGTGTGTTTTTTCCCTCATGCACACCTCCTAATAAATTCAGTGGGACATTTTCCTTAGTAAATAGTGCAGAATTAGCTCACTTAATTTTTCTGGAGCTGTTTTATGGTTATTATATAATATACATGTCTAATAAAATTTGTTAAGAGTCAGCTAAGGGATCTGTACTTATTATTTTATTGTGTACAAGTAAAAACTTGAAGTATAGATCTTTATGTCCTCAATATTTATTGTTAGCTCAAATCTTGACAGAGGAACAATTCTACAAGGACTTTGATAAATTTAGTGAAACTACTAGGGAACAACCTTCCAGTAAATTTGCATCTGTGTTCCCATGATGATGATGCATTTTATTCTCTTTCATATTTCAGAGTGGGTATGCCACACCCCTCAATAGTGGGGAATTGCACTCACTGTAAAGCAGAGCCCTAACACAGGGAGGTGCTGAGCAGATGAAAAAGTGAATTGAAAAGAAATGAAGCATGCGTTAATGAACAGGTGAACATGACTGGTTTTGCATTGAAACAGCAATGAGGTGAAAGGTTCCCCCTGCAAATGAATAAGGGGAAAATCAAGCCAGCATTGCACCCTGTAATTTCTCTCCTTCACACCAACCATACCCAGAATACCACCATTCCAATGTGTCTGATTTATAGCACTGAAAGTAAGATCAGGTATGTTGTTTTTTTTATCAGCTCTACTTACGAACTCTTTGAATTTGTTTTAGAGGGATTTCAATAGCCAGCAATGACCTTATTGTTATCAAACCCATATACCTTCTTAAAATCCACACTCATAGCAGCTCTAGTATTTGAAACTCGCCGACTGTGGTTTCTGTGAGAATATACTGTTCTTATTCTCTTCTGACCTGCTTAACAGTTTCTTTAAAATCTCCCCTGGTGTTCACTGTGGAGTGAAGGTGTCTCCCCACCTCAAAATGCATATATTGAAATTCTAGGCACATCCCCAGTAGGAGGTGTGCAAGAGGCAGCTGATCAATGATTCTCTCTCATTGATGTTTCTAACTCTCTATCCCTCTCTCTTCCTCTCTCTAAAAAAATCAATAAAATATATTTAAAATAAAAAGAAATTCTAATACTCAAATTGATGACCTCAGGATGTGGGGTATTTAGGAAGTCATGAGACTGGAGACCTTTAGCCAAGCAGTCCCTTAGCCCTCGCTTTCACAGAACATGTGTCAGAATAATCATTTATCCATAGCTCGGGGCTGCTGGTCAGCCTCAGCACAAGTCAAGTATTCTTCCATCACCATTTATCCTCCCTATGTACTATAGTAACACACAGGCACACACTTTCTCTCTCTCTCTCTCAATCTCTCTCTCTCTCTTTCTCTCTCTCTCTCTGTCACACACACACACACACACACACACCTTCTCTGTACAATGGAAGAAGTGAGGTTTTGGAATAAGATGGATTTGTCATGTGCAAACTATAATAGCTTATTCAAGTTACTTAACCTCTCTGAGTCTCATCTATAAAATTAAATGTGATAAATAATAAGTATCTTGTAGAGTACTGGCTTATTTCAGGTACTCAATAAAGGCTAGCTATAATAATAATAATGAATACTATAAGTAAAAACTTACCAGTATTGTGTAAAGGATTTATATCCTCCTATTCCGTTATTTTGGACAGGGTCAAACAAAGGCCTGTGTCTGTACTCGACCCTTGATAAATGCATTTTCTTCAAATGGACATATAGGCTGTTGTACTTTCTAACAATGTAATTTTATTTGTTAGAACACCTCAATGCTTCCTCGGACCATAGATTATGTTCTTCATAAAATAGTTTTCACAAACTTAACTACAAAACAGAAGTTTACCACATGCATGCATGTTCAACATGCATGTTTCCATTCACATTTTATGTAATTTTCGAAGTGAAATACTCATACAAATTTAAATGTGTACGTTGTTTACTTTAAAATAAAGCTTAAACTTAATACATATTTGTAATTTTGGATTTGTATTTTTGGAACAATGTTGAAGATATCATCTTAAAATATTCTAGATTTTCTATATCTAAATGATATATTAATATGCTTAATATCTTATATTCTAAAGAATACTTTGAAGTAACTCCTCAAAACATACAGTTGTGGCTATTTTCTGGTATGCTTTAAAAATATGTAAGGATGTTTTGAATTGCATTTTGAAATATTTTGGTAGGAGGAATATCTTTCTGTCTGTATTCAGTTAACATATAAGGTTGTTTTTTTAATGCAGTCATAACTCACATAATAATTTTGGAAGAAACAATGTAAAATTCCTATTCAACTTGATTTTTTAGAGAAATGTTCTTCTTCTTATTATTATTATTATTATTTTGTTAATCCTCACCTGAGGATATTTTTCCATTGATCTTTTAAAGAGAGTGGAAGAGAGAGAAACATCCACGTGAAAGAAACACATTGATTGGCTGCTTCCTACGTGAGGCCTCCCAGGCCCTGAGCCAGGGAGAACCTCTAACCAAGGTATTTACCCTTCACCGGAATCAAAACCTGAAACCTTTGTTCTGCAGGGAAACAGTATCCACAGAGCCAAACTGGTAGGGTTCAAATTGATTATTGATTGAACTAATAAGATGCTAAAGCTAACCCAAAGGACATTTGCCTAACTAGGTATTCAAAAGCAATATTAGGATTGATTATCTGGATTAGAAATGAAACTTGTGTATATCCAATATGTCCATAAGTTGTAACCATTAGGGTTATTAGCTTCATTTTATAGGATTATTTGCAAATCTGTTAGACAAAAAAATTCAAGTTAACTTCTACTTCTACAGAGCCATGAAACAGCTCTTATACAAAAAGCCTAGCTTAGCACCATTCAGAAAGAATACTGGAGGTAATGTTTTCCCTCTTTCCAAGGGCCAGATGATATTTCTGACATAGCTATATTTTATAACAAAGCAATGGATGCCAACATATATTTGCATGTCTTATTTAACAGGTATTGACAACACTTACTCTAAAGAAATATTTATTCTTTCACTAGAATTACTGTAACTTCATCCACTGTGCTTAAACTGAGAACTAAGTTCCCACATCACTCCCAAAGAATGCTCATTGTTGAAGAAATTCTATAAAATCTCAAGAATGAAAAATATCTGCAGAGTTGAGAGATAACAGAACATAATCAAATATATTAATGGAAGTGAATTTAAATGGATCAAATGAAAAATGTACTTTTTTTCATTTATTACCACCTCGTGACCTCTATAATTTAGGGAATATTTTATTAATTTAGTAGTAGCCTGGTGCATGAAATTCATGCAGAAATTCATGGCCTGCACCTTCTCCAATCTGGGAACCTTCTCACAATCTGGGACTGCTGGCTCCTAACCGCTCACTTGCCTGCCTGTCTGATAGCCCCTAAACACTCTATCTGCTCACCCCCAAATGCTGCCCCTGTCTGCCTGATTGCCTCCTGGCCCGACACCACTAGCCGCCTATGCCTTGGTCCCACCACCCTGGCTTTGTTCAGAAGGACATCTGGAAGGTCTCCCCATCTAATTAGCATATTACCCTTTTATTAGTATAGATTATTTAAGAATTAATTTCTTGGCAGTTCTACAAGCCATACATCTGAATCTGTCTGTCTATCTACCCATATCTATCTATCTATCATCTACCTGTCTATCTATTATATCTATCTATCTATCTATCTATCTACCTACCTACCTACCTACTATTAATCACATATTTTTTACTTGTTGGATGTTTTGAATGGATGTATGGATGTTTTATGAATTGCGTTATGGAAAACATAACATAAATGATACTAGATTTTATCATAAAAAGATGAGCAAATTTAGCTACTATGTGTTATCACAAATAGAAAAAAATATTTGAAAATAGTTAATGTCAGGCCTATTCTTATACCTATTCATTAAGACAATATAAAGAACTACATTATCCTATTCTTATTTTTTTATTTTCATTAATTAATTTCCTATATTTCCAACAATACTTGTCTTCAATGATATCTCAATATATCCATTCAGATACTTACCAGGCATTTCAAATAAACCTGTCTAAAATAGCCTTGTGTTCCCTCTGCATTCTCTGTCTCAATGAGGGGCACTGCTCTTTATCCAGCTGCTTATACCAAATGCCACATACTGTCCTTTAGTCTCACCTTTTTCCACCCTTCACATTAAATCCATAAGAGAGCATTGGCTGACTTACCTTTCCTAACTATGGCTATAGCTATCACATGATATCACTAGCCATCCTGAGCTCTCTCCATGAAATAAAGAAATACATCATTTCTATGCAACTACCTAGAAAACCATATCAGTGACCAGTTTTCTATGAAACAGGCAGATACATTTTATTGAGTTACCTTCTACTATACTTTCCTTCTGTGACTGCTATAATGCAATGTTTAAATACTTTTGTTATGTGGCTCAATTATTTCTTACATAAATCAAATGCAATGAAAATCTTTAAAATTTAGTTTGGTGCACAGAATTCTCTAACAAAAGAAAAGGCCAATCTTTTTAATCGAATGATATGTAATCATGTATCCCATCTTGTTTCAGAAGCATGGAAAATCAGCTCTAAATTTAAAAATGCGATATAATATAAATATTTAATGTATGTGGTTATTATATTTGAAATATCTTCCTCTGGCATAGATTTTGGTGCCCTGTTTCAATTTTAGTACCTGCTTGCATAATTTAATTCAATATACATTTTAGTTACCTCAAGTAAATTATTTGGAGACACAAAGTTTGTTGAAGTCAACAGATTTGGGCAAAACAATCTATAGTAATACTGAGATGATCAAATGAAACAATCTACAATAATAAAAGCATAATACACTAATTAGATTGGACAGCCAAACAACCTTCTGGATGAAGCTAAGATGTTGAGGGCCGAGGTAGAGACAGCTACTGCAGTGGCAGGGGCCCAGGCAGAGGCAGCCATGATGGCTATAGGGGCCAAGCCTCTTGCATGAATTTTGTGTGTTGGGCCTCTAGCATATTATAAAATACCTTTGAAACTGTTACTCTTATCTAAAAGTCTTAATTTCTTCTAATAAATGACTTGCCTATAAAATATCTATTATATTCAAGCACTGTACAATTTTTTTAAAGTAATTTTTTCTCTCATCTAATCTTCATTAGGAAGTAAGAATTACATGGTCAATTCCATTTTACAAACAAGCAAATAGAGACTATGGTAGATGGTAAACTGGCAAATGTTGCGCCATTGATAAATGAGCAAGGAATTGAATATAAGTCTATCTCACTTCAACCCTGAATTCTATCTAAGGCACTTCTAATGCCTCTAGAAAAAGAAAGTGCTCAATATATGGAAATAGGATGCAAAGGTGAAAAACCCAATTATTTATTAACTGAGTTGAGTCTGGCGGGCCAGAGGACAGATGGCACCATGACTATATTTCATACCTCTCTCATTTTCCTAAGGTTGGCATCGTGTTACAGCTATTTTCTATTTGACTTAGTATCTGAAACACCTTAATTATTGGGCGGATATTGGGTTCCTCTCTTGGAGTTGCTACCAGTAATGACAAATTCTTAGAGAAATGGTTAATGAATGCTTAGGATGCACCAGGTAATGACTTTGGGATATATGAGAAAACACTTGTATGTGGCTCACAGTCTCACTAAGACAAACAATATGTAATAAGTACAATAAAGAATAAATTATCTACAATGCTAGTAATAAGTGTATAAAAACACAGAACAAGGTAAGAGATATCAGTAGTATAGGGAAAGAGAAAAGGAGCAAATTGTAATTTTAAATGCAATTGGCAAGGGAGACCTGGTTAAGAAAGAGACACTTGATCAATGACTGTAAGTGGGGCATTAATTATATGAAAACAAGAGAGAACCTTTTGGCAGAAAGAAGAATCAGGGGAGGAAAGGCATTAATAAAGCCCAGTATACTTACAGCAGGATAAATAAGAGGAGGGGGGATACTGGAAGAGGGCCTCACCCACCATCTTCAGAATTTTGTCTTTTACAAATGGAGGTGAGAGTCATGGGGAGTGCTTGAACCCAGAAATGACATAGTTCAATAAGGTCCTTGTGTAGTCAGTACGTAGACACAGTTCCTGCTGCTGTATTGCTAATGGACTTTAGGGGAACAAGGAACAGGAAATCATGGAGACCAGGCAGGAAGCTATTGTGCTATACCTGGTGAGAGATTATGATAGCACAGGTGATGAGAAGTGATTGGGTTCTGGATATATATATATATATATATATATATATATATATATATATATATAATGTTATAGCCAATAGAACTTTCAAACAGATGATAGGGAAACTTGCAGGAGGATAAGTTGAGGTGAGAGGTGAGACCAGAGAAAAGCAAGAGTTGTGATTTGGCTACCTGGAGTTTCAGATAGTGATTGGACATGAGATCCTACCACTCTCCTATGGTTGTTGGTCATCAATAACAACTATGGCCCACTCTCCTTGAACTCAAGGATAGAGACAAAGTCCTCCGCAATAGAACATTCCTATAAACACAACCCACTGATACAAGATATTATCAGACAAGGATGTTATTTGTCACCACTACAAGTTACTGGTTGTTAACTCAAGCATTTACCAATGCTTCTACTCACTGATACACACTTATATGCTTTTATTTTTTATATGCTTTTGGGGTACAGCTTTATTTAGAATGCACTTTTTAGAACATGTTGATAGTGGAATATGGTCACTTTAGAGTTACATTTTCTCTAAGAGCACAATACTTCCTTTTTGACTTGGTATCATTAAGAAATGGAATAAGGGGAGATAAATGGTAATGGAAAGAGACCTGACTTTGGGTGGGTACCACAATATAAAATACAGATGATGCATTACAGAACTGTACACCTGAAACCTATATAATTGTATTAACCAATGTCACCCTAACAAAGTCAATGCAAATTGAATTAAATGTTTAAACAATAAAAGCAGCTTATCACCAACAAATGTTTAACAACAAATGCTGCAAATCTCTCTCTCTCTGATAAATAAAATTTTAAAAAGTGACAATTTGCACAGTTAATATGCCATAAATTTACAGCCAATACAGTATCACCTTCTGCAACTCCATGCATTTTTGCATGGCTTGTTTAGGGGAAAGAAAAAACATGTACTGTTTTTGTTTTCCTTTATACTTTATGTTAAACTAGAATTCCGGGTCAATGTGTTATCCTAATAGCATGTGAAGGTCAATACTAACATGCTTTATTTCCTTTCAAATAAAGAGTTATTTTACAGAAAGTGCACTAGCTTAATATGTCTACGTTAATAGGGGGAAGAGGTTAAGTGAAGCATCAAGCAGGTGATTTAGCAAGTAAGGATAATGTTCACAGAGAAGAAAGTGAGAAAACAAGAATTCATTTCTGTATGGTTTTTGTTGTTGCTATTTTAAAAAGAAAGTAACAATCATTTTATCTTTAAGAAAAAGTAAGACAAATATAACAACTCAGTGTTTCTAAGCACCAAGACAATTAATACACTGGATTTGAATATTTGGATTTAAACTGATACTGGCAAATGGAGTGATGGGCATAACTGACAAAATATACTTAATTACTTTTCTTTACATGAGTATGATTTTGTGGAAAAAGTCAATAATTTAAAGATAGGAAAATTCTACTATAGTTTATAGACTAAAGGGCAGTGAGTCTGAACATCAGAGGTATGGTTCTAGATCCTTAGAAAACTACATGTGACATTGACACATCGCTGTAAGAGCCCTCTTTCAATAATTCTCATAATGATGAAGAATCTCTAAATCTCTTTCCTTTCACGTCTAAAAATGTCTATGAGTCCAGATACTGACTGAAATGATGACAGTAAAGTGATGTAGCTAAACATTTCTTCAGCCTAAATCACTCCAGAAAATGAAAAGTATTGTTGTATGTGTCCATAAATTAAGCACATACTGCAGAAAATTTTAAAACATGCTTTGTAATAAATTTGTATTCTGGGCCTTATAATTTTTTTTTTTTACATTTTGTCCAAACACAGAATTATATTCTTAGAAAACACTATCCAATATTTACTTAATACCTTTTTTGAAAATCCTATTATAGAAATCATATCATGTCTGCTCTCAGATCACAATGGAATTAGACTAGAAATCAATAACAGAAAGATAACTGGAAAATCCCAAACTACATGGAGATTAAGCAGCATGTTTCAAAATAATGAGTCAAAAAGTAAATCTCAAGAGAAATTTTAAAATACACTGAACTAAATGAAAACACAACTTATCAAAATTTGTATATTGTAGATAAAGTAGAACTTACAGGGAAATATGCAGCACTTAACACATATATTAGAAAAGAAGAAATGACTAAATCCAATCATCTACATTTTGACCTTGGGAGAGTAGAAAATGAAGAGCAAATTAATTGCAAAGTTATGTGTAATGAAATAAATAATAAATATTGGAGCAGAAGTCAATTAAATTGAAAATAAGGAAATCAATAACATCATCTAAATCATAATCTGTTTCTTGAAAAAGAAGCTTAAAATGTATAAGCCTCTAGTCAGTTTAAGAGAAAAAGAGGAAGGACACAAATTATTCCTCCCAGAAATGAACCAGGGGCATCACTACAGATGCTATGGAAATTCAAAGTGAATAAAGGAATAGTATGACTACAAACTTGACAACCTAGATGAAATAAACTAATTCATTGTAAGACATAATCTGACAAAACTCATACAAGAAATAACAGATGACCTAAATAGGCCTATATCTATTTTAAAAAGTGAATGGGACCACCATGGTCTATGTAAAAATTGAATGGCACTAAAATTGGCTGAAAAATCATTAAGAACACATGACCACACAATGGTGGATATACTTCATTATACATTTGTCCAAACCCACAGGTAAGAGTGAACCAAGGTAAATCATGGACTTTGGGTAATTATGTTATAGAGGTTGATCCTTGTTTAAAAAAAAAAAAGTACCATTCTGCTGAGTGATGCTGATAATGGAAGAAGCCATACATGTGTGGGGGCATGCAGTGCTTGAGAAATCTCTGATGCTTCTCTCAATTTTGTGGTATAACAAAACATGCTATAAAAATAAACACTTTATATCTATAGCCAGAGGCCTGGTGCATGAAATTCGTGCAAAGGCAGGGTCCCTAGGCCTGGCCAGCAATCAGGGCCAATATGTAGGGTGACTGGCAGGTTAATCAGGGAGTCTCACTGGCATTTGCCTTAGCTGGCCTGCCACTACCTGCTTTCCAGCCCTGCTCCTTACTGCTGCTGGTTGTCTCCCTCTGCAGAGTGACTAGTGGGGTGATCGGGGTCCCCCTCTGGTACCCACCTTGGCTGTCCTGGAGACCACAGGCTGGGGCAGCTCGTGCATTGAGCATCAGCCCCCTGACAGTCAGTATGTGTCACAGCGACCAGTAGTTCTGCTGTTCGGTCTATTTGCATATTAAGCTTTTATAATATAGGACAATAAAAGAGTAATATGCAAATCAACTGAACAGTGGAAGGATTATCAGGATGACCTTCGGATGAAGCTGATATTGTGAGGGCTGAGCCCCTTGCACAAATTTCATGCATCAGGCCTCTAGTATATAACACATAACACATAATAATATTCAGGATGTAATTTGAAAAAATATTTAAACTTCTCTATGGGTAAATATTTCAGGATTTTTTTTTTTCAAAGTCAACGAGTCACATCTTTTGGATTAAAAATATCTTATTTTTACAAATTGTGCCTGTGTTTTGTCTGTATACTACACCTGACATAGTTTTTTAATAAAAATATAAGTCACTGCTGTGTGGTTTTCAGAAAGCACTTCGGAGAAGACTCACAGACACCAAGTCCCATGGCACTCCCCAGGGCAGTTCTTTGAAACAGGAAAGAAACGAAGATTCCAACCAGGAACATGAGCAGCCGAAGAGGCCAGGTCCTGGATGTCGTGGGTACCATTCCTCTGGTGCATGAGAGCATTGTTCTTAGGATGCAGGACAATGTCTGCAGCTTTCTGTTGTCTGTGCAAATCCAGGATGAGCCACAGTAAGAGGAATCCATTAGTAACCTTTGGCCTTCTAACCTCAAGAACCTGCCCCATACATGCAAAGAGGCCTCTGACGTAAAATGTAATCCCCAGGAACTTCCCATGAAGAGGCATTGAGAGGGGTTCTTGCTTGATCCCATGTTCAATTAACCTCAGTATGCTAAACAATGTGCATGGCTCTAACAACTGAGCAGTTACATGAGCTAAAGGGCCTGCATGCATGACAGTGCCTTCAGAGTACTTTCATATTTCCCTTGCAGGCGTCCTCAAACTTTTTAAAGTGGGGGCCAGATCACGGTCCCTCAGAGAGCTGGAGGGCCGGACTATATGAACTACTAATTCCTACTGTAACACCTCGGCTGCGCTCACTGCCCAAAAAACCTGGCGGGCCGGATCGGACTCCTCTGCGGGCCGCATGTGGCCCGCGGGCCGTAGTTTGAAGACGCCTGCCTTAGAGCATGGCAGAATAAGGCTAGATTATGTCCTGATAACATTTTGGAAGAAAACTAGAGTGGTTTATTCACTGGGTTCTTAAATGGAACTATGATCAGAGGCATGAAGAGAATTAGGGAATGGAAGTCAGAGTAGCCATTCATGTTTTAATGAACCTGCATTGTTCTCCATACAATGGCAAACTGACCTAGCCAAGATCAAGTGCTCAGTGTCAGTGCACCAAGAATTTTTTTAAAACATGTAATTCCTGCCTATTTAGTCAGGGGTGTGGACCTCTTTAGGTTGTCAAATGAAAAATCACAACAGCCAGCACAATAATATCTGACCAGTGTTAATGAATCACAATTATACCTACCTAATTGCTTTGTCAAATCAGCAAAATACATACATTTTTTTGGTGTACTTTAGGATTTTTGTCATTTGTTTGTGTCCATGAGATGAAAAAGTTGGACATTGCTGGTTTATTGCATAATATAAATGAATAAAACATGTACCTTACACTTAGCACAAATAATTTTATGCTTCTTTCCAATGTCAAGTGTAAGGGTGCACTGTCATTGTTTTTGAGCCCCTTCCTTTACTCTTAATTTAGGGGAAATATATTATTAACCTTTGCTGAAAAAATTCACCCTTCCATGATCAAAAGACTATAGTCACCCATCGTAAGAATTAAAAACTCAAAGCAACCATCACCAAAGAAAATAATCTGTAATGTTTTCTACCTCAGTCTGTAAATGCTATTTTGGTTTCTTGATTTTGAATGGCATGATTTAATCTCCTCACGGGTATTTCATCATTTTAGTGTTCGTTCCCTGTATTCACAGTGCGATCTTGAATAACTGTTCAAATGAGTCTCCTCGGAGGTCCCAAGCCTCCCTCCCCTGCGGGTCCCAGAAGAATCCTTGGAAGTGGGGGCGCGGGGCGTTCTTGCAGTAGCTCGTGTTTAAAGAGACCCTCTACAAAGGATGTGTTAAGAACTGACATGTCACAGATCTGCTCCATCCGTTCAACCCCTTCCTCTCTGCCGAAAAGCAGGTCTTAAACAGCAAAATTGCATTTCAAAATGTGCTGATCTGTGATATACTCACAGCATACTTCCCAACTATATTTCAAAAGTTACTTCCCTCGAGATGGCTCTGTCTTTGCCCAGGTAGAGGGAATAATTGCCCCTCTCCACTCCTGCAGCGTTTTGTACTTAAATCTGTTATAACTCATATCCCTTGCTATATTGCAATTATGCATTTCTATTTTCTTTATTCCTCACCAGAGAGCGAGTTTCTTGGCAGAAAATGTATCCTACTGCACCTTACTTACTGAATGCTGGAACATCTGTATTGACTAAATTATTAAAACAAGTAATCTCGTGCACATTTGATCAGTGACAACATATGCTCCTCTGTAGGGGGTAAAGTTGTCCTGAATCTCAATTCAGTTCCAAATTAATGTGACACTGGAGCTGAAGCAGAGGCAGAACTATGACCCGAGGCATGACGAGAATTAGGGAATGGGAGTCAGAGCAGCCTTTCATGTTTTAATCTGTGTTTTTGGGAATGACATTTGAAAAGTTTCTGGGAAAACACTTTGAAGTTTACCAGTCCAGTCCAATGGCTGAAAGGCTGTTTGGACCAATCTACATGCGAGTGGAAGTCTCCTCTGACAGGATCAGCATGGTATCTGACACTATGAAAGTAGAGTGGCCTTCTGCCTTATGCCCAAAGGACAAAGCAAAGGGGGCAGGGAACTGCATGCTTGCCTTACCCATGATCCCTCACTTCCCCAGACCATTGACTTTTTAATTGCCCCTTGAGGGGGTCACTAAACCTTAAAGACCCTTTCAAACACCCCATGCTCTCTTCTCTTCAGATGTTCCCTTCTTTCAGGGAAGAACATTGTCATGTTGTTTCCTGAAAAGTAGGCCTTGCCCACCTCATAGAGTGCAGCCTCTCCGTTGCATCCCTATGAGAACACACCGCCCAGCCCCTCCCATTTCAGGCTGGAAGTGGAAATGATGCCTCTGTTATATGTGCCTTGAGCATCTAGCTTTGAGATGGGAAGTCTCACTCCTCAGGAGACTGTCACCAAGGAAGATGAAACCAGGCAACCATGTTTACTTTTCTTTGCAGTTCATCTCTCCTAGCTCTGGAAACCAGGGTCTGAGCTCTCTGACTTAACAGGAAAAGATCAGTCAAGGCAGTGTGAACAAATGAAAACTCTTGAATATAATGGAAACTTCATGGGGATGCAATAATAATAATATATCCCAGGCAATGAGTATTTACCCTGTGCCAGCCCCAGCGCTTACTCCGGATCTATTTCATATATCTAATGATCCTCAATATGGCCTTCCAAGTTAAATACTGAGAATCTGGCCAGGCAGGAAATAAGTGACAGAAAGGATCTCTGACACAAATTCTATCTTCATGGTTTACAATGTTTCTTTGTGTTAAATTTCTGTTGTGAGGTGAGCACTATCCTAATTATTTTAAGGATGACACAAAATTGGTATCCTTTTCTACAATAAATCACATTTCATTTAGGAAAATTGAACACATAGGAGGAACTTCAAAATCTACCTGTGAAGCAACATATCAGAAAGTGCAGCTAGCTTATGGGCTTATATCAATGATCGTGATACGTGTTTAGTCACCAAAGTGACTCCTCAACATTAGATCCACCCACAATTATTTTGAAGTAAAATTTTGTGAAAAGGATCACAGTGTTAGTACCATTATCAAAGAATCTTTAAGATAGTTTTCAAAAAGGGTAATAACATTTTAACTTAAAATATCTGAGTTGGGTCAGTTTTAACATTTCGTGTTTAGGAACACTTTAGTTCTTAGCATTTGTGGGAATAACATCCTTTGAATCAGTAAACAGCTCCAAAAGGAGAGAAGGAGTGGTTGGGGACTTCGGTGAGAACACGCATTCCAGTGACAAGGCCAGGGCCCAGCACAGGGGGGAGCCAGATGGGGACTAACTGTGGCATTGGCCTCTGAGCCTTGTGACCTTGAACCAGTCACTTCACCTCTTTGAGCGTCTGGACATGAGAACAGTGAGTGGGATTGTCTCAAAGGAATCTTCTGATTCTTGGCCACATAATTACACAAGTTGGTAAAATTTTTCACAACGCTATTTAAGTGAGAGACTTGCTGCAGACATAAAAATAGAGAACAAACCAACTTTCTGGCGGTTTGTTTAGTGGCTAATGAAGCTGCTTCTCACAGTGGAAATTCAGAACCTGCATTCGGAGGTGCATTCACCCTCTAAGTGCCCCAAGAACATGGTACCCTTGCTTCCCAAGGCCCACCAGGTTTTGAGGTGATGGGCAATTGGCCTGGTTAGAATGTGATTGCATGGAAGCAGATATTCCTAATTTATCTTTTATTTTCACATTTTCATTTAAAGTACTTTTGTGGAAGCAAGTCAATCTTCATTTTAATATGCATTCCAAATTTAGCAATGAATTGGAGATCCAAAGCTTATTTCCCTGCTAAATTTGAGAAATAATGACAGTTAGCTAGAGTTTAATGACAAAGTTGCCTTGTTGAATGTCTGTGCACAAATCCAGCAGATTCTGTGGATGTCTCAGATGTGTGATTAGAAAGGAAGCTATTTGAAAAGAAGGCTGACAGGACTGGGCCACATGATCTAACACGGGTTCCCATCACTGGAATATTTGTGAAAGAAACGACAGTTTGAGAAATGGTTGCTTTTAGTATATTTCTCAGATTCAGATTATTTACTTGGCCCTGCATATAACCAAATGAAAACTATGACTTTGCTGTACATGTTGGCAACCTGACTCAAGTGCTCCTCTTTAGAGAAACAGAACAGAATGGCAGCTGTACCCAAAGACTGGAGTTCAAGACTCTGGGACTTGCTAGATGTGGATAAATGATGTTCTTGCAACCTCTAAGGCACAATGTTCTCATCTATCACATGATGAAAACAGGAGTATCTACACATTGCTGTACCATGTAGATGGCAAACCTAGTCCTTTATCAACATAAGCATAGTGAACAGCAAGTGATGAGGGTCAGTCCTTTCCTTGTAAGGCAACTGGGCAAAGTTTCTAACACCAGAGCCACGAGCCAGACTTTCACAGGCGAGTGGCATCTGCCCTGCCCACCAGCCCCAAGAGAGAGAAGCCAGAGGGACAGCTCTGTGTTCTGGGAGTCCCTCTGCTCTGCTCCCCTGGGGCTGACACTGGTCCCAAACTCAACCTTCCTCCCCTGTGCATACCTCCTGCTCCTCTGTCATGAAGACATGCTGATGGAAGTTCTCATATCACGTGACAAAGGGAAGAAGATACACAGAGAAGAAACCCTCAGTGATGCCTGACTTCCTCTATGACTCTGCTGCAGGAGGTGCCAGCACCGGAGTCCATGCTGCAAACCTTACAGGTCCAAGGTTAGGTCCTTGCCAATAGGACCTAACTCATTTGGCTACTTAAATTCAAATGAAAGCATCAGATAATAATTAAACAGCCAAGCCTTTAGTCGCACCAGCTACAGTCCACCTGCTCAACAGCCACACGCAGAGCACGTGGCCACAATACTGCACCGTGAGGGAGAGCCTTTTCCTCCACAGGAAGTGTGTCCCTCATGCTTGAAACGGAGCACTGGCCTTATGTCTCCTTTCTCATCAGTGGTGATGCCCTCTTTACTACATTCATTTTCCTTCTACAAAATTCCTTGTAACTTTTTCTAAACTAAACTGGAATGCAAAAAAAAAAAAAAAAGAAGAAGAATGAACTACATATGATTAGTCTGTGGCAATATAAATTATAAATCCATAGGATATTCTAGTTAAGGATTTGATTAGGTAAGTTTTGATTTATCTATAAAAGGGATTGTGGAGGAGCCTTAAAACTGCTTTTGCAGAAAATAATTTTAAAAAAAATATATTTTATTGATATTTCACAGAGAGGAGGAAGGGAAAGAGATAGAGAGCTAGAAACGTCGATGAGAGAACAATATCGACCAGCTGCCTCTTGCACACCCCCTACCGGGGATGTACCCGCAACCAATGTACATGCCCTTGACTGGAATCGAACCTAGGACCTTTCAGTCCGCAGACCGACGCTCTACCACTGAGCCAAACCGGCTTCAGCAGAAAATAAAATTTTCTGTAAATGTCATCAGCTTTATAAATCATTCACATGTGCATAAAATGGTACAGAGCACACAACATTGTGTGTGTGTGTGTGTGTGTGTGTGTGTGTGTGTGTGAAGATAATTTTCTACTTGGCATATCGATACTTTTCACCCAAGATCTAACTCACATCTGTTTAAAAACAAACTAATAAATATAATAACACACAACAAAATAATTATACTCATCTCAACAGGTTCATTACAACTCCATGTCTGAATACAAATCATGAGTTGGCAAAGAGCAAGAATGGAGGGAAGAAGAGAAAGAGATATTTCAGATATTTACAATTGTTAACGATATGAGTAAAATCATTTCATGTTCAAAAATTAAAAATGAACCCAAAAGCTCTGCATTTAATAATGCTGGGAACCTGGCAAACCTTTTAGAGAGTGTGAATATAATATGGCCTATTTATACAATATGATTTGATTACTAGTAGTTGATCATTTGCTTATCAGAGTCAATTAATTTGACATTTAATTCTTGTTTCTTATGCAAATTATTCAATTTATTTTATAATATATTATATCTATACATATGAATACAATGGATTTACTAATGTTATCATAATGTATTTGTATATGCTAACTAGGTTTATACTTTTGTCAATTTCGATTACATTTTCCAAATGGAACAAGTTACTTTTCAGATTTTAAAAAATTAAATGAAATATTTTAAAACTATTTAACTATTAAAATTAATTTTTAAAAGAAACAAAGTAATCTAATCATATTTTGAGTAATAATTGAGTACAAATAAAATGTACTCTATTATTTATCAATTAAAGTATTTAGTGCAGTTTTATAAGTTATGATTATATGAAAAGTTGAAATAGTTGACTATCCTTGAATCAGCAAAAATTGGCAAATACAATTAGTGAAATAATACTGATCTATAAATGACATATTATCACCTTATTACTTATTTTTAATCAAAAGTGATGATGATACATTCATCTATGATACCTCAATTTTATTAATACATCTTATAATGACTTTTAGAATTACCTGCAACTATTCATATACTCACCTTTATGTAAACTAAAGCAGTTTTATCATTATCAATCCACTGTACAGCCCATAAGAATATTACTATACTTCTCCTTTTAGTGTTAATAACTATATTTGATTTTAAATTTCAACCTAGGTAATTATCAACTTAATAGCATATCCTCAGGTAGATAATCAAAAGTTTAATTCTTAAGGCAACATTACACTAGGGTAAACTCTATTGTCTTACATTAGATAACACCACTTATCAAATTAAAAAAAAAAGTCAGCATATTCTAAAATATACAATCAAGGGAGGAATAGAAGGGGGTTTATTTTTATTTATTTATTTCTGCCTCCTGCACACTCCCTACTGGGGATGTGCCCGCAACCAAGGTACATGCCCTTGACCGGAATACAATCTGGGACTCTTCCACATGTGTCAAACACAAGGCCCGCGGGCCAAATCCGTCACGCCAGGCCTTGCAATGTGGCCCGCACCGCGCTGTCATCACTGCACTCTGCTGCGTTTCCATCACAATGACAGTTTATGACTGTTCAGTAAACCATTCGGCCCTTGATTTAGGCTGGATTTTAGATTTTGGCCCCTTCTCTGATTGAGTTCGACACCCCTACGTAGTCCATAGGCCAAGGCTTTATCTTCTGAGCCAAACCGGTTAGGGCTGGAAATCCTTAATGATCAGGCTGGGTTGCAATGTTGACATTTCCTTGCTCAGCTTGCTAACTCACACTTCAAGGCTGCACTAACTAGATTAAAGGAATAACATACAAGTGTAGCTCCAGGCCACGGTTCCAGCTGACACAGGTCGTCTTTCACTGGACACACTCTGTGGTCTCTAAGGCAAGATGACTTTCCTGGCAAAGGGACTGTTTGCCAAGCTGGATGACATTTATAGGCGGTCATAAATCTGCAGCCAGGCCCAGAAGTTTTTGAGAGTTTGTGATAAAATATGATAAAATACCTTAATTATATTTCTAAATCACATCAGCTTTAACTAACATACCCTTTGATTAAATGCCAGCTAATCTCATTTCCTATAGGTTCCTGAGGACTTTTGGCTGCAGGCTAATTTAGGTTCACGTGTTCATTTAAAATAGTAGACTTGTCTTCAATTTGGAAAAATCAAGCTAGTAGTTTAAATGCAAAAATAAAGAAACATATTGCCTGGATTATAAAAGATTATAATAAAATCTACCTTCATCATAAAACTGTTTGAACTGGATAGAAAAATATATTTTACATAAAAAGTTGGTGTTTGATTTTTACTGATCTGCTTTTACAAATATTTAAACACACAGATCTGAATCATTGACTATTAAACATCTGTAGGAAAACCTATTTAAGAAGTCATGTATGGGAGAGCTCTGATTTAGTTGGTAATATTGAATCTAGGAAAAATGTATAAGGTAAAATATGGTTTAGGGGTGTCAAATCCCATGACAGATTTTGCTATAGGTATTTCCACTTTATGAAACATAACCACTGGTTTTCCTTAATCATTACAAAGAAAGAATTGAAAGTGATTAAAGAATTACAATTAAGGAAAACAGATGCTGCTTATCATACAGTGCACCTGAGTTTTCTAAAGAGAATAAGGTTAATTCTGAAAAAGCACCAGAAGGAAACAGTTTGTGAGAACACTGCAATTATGACAGTTTCTTCTCCCCCAGCCCCTGAACTTACATACACTTCAAAAGATAAGAGAATTATGTTTACCTGACCTTAAAGCACACGGGACAGATAAAACATATTTTACAGTATTGGAACCACTGCAGTGAGATAGGGTTACCAGGAACACATTATCCTACACTCCCTGTCTCTTCCTTGATCACTTTGATGAAAACCTTAGATTTTTAAGCATAAAGAACAGTGACAATGTAAATATATATATATATATATATATATATATATATATATATATATATTGATATATGTGTGTGTGTGTGTGTGTGTGTGTGTGTACACACACACAAAGGTATTATCAGTTTGATAGTCACAATGTTTCTAAGAACTTATATAATAACTGAATAGTGATCTGATTCCTTTGTCTTAGAAAACCATACGTGATTTTTTATGAACAACTGGAAGATAACAGGCCAATTTGTCCATAGTTTTGGCCGTGGGGTTCACTCTCAGCATTTATTTACATTATGTGAATCCTTGGAGCGCTGCATGCTAATTAGGTAGAAATTATTTTAAGTGAACACTGTGTCTATGCAATAATAATTATTTATAAAGTACAACCAAAGAACTCTAGGATCTACTTCTGAAAATGAAATCGCCACCTTTAAATCTTTTTACAATAGTCAACAAGGTAGGGGACTAACAGATGTCATGATTTTATGACATGAAATTCTGAGTTTGATGAAAAGTACTTGAGATGTAAAATAAACATAGAGTCCCTGCATCTAAGGAAGGTTTTACTGAGTTCTGGTCTCTTTTTTTTCCATGTTCTGTGGCTCTGGGCTAATTCCAACACATGATGCTCCTATACAAACCACACAGGTGGCTAGTGCTGTGTGCTCACCATGTTCCCTGGCCAGAGAAACAAACAAACAAACAAACAAACAGTCTGCAGCCTAAGTGGAGGTTAATCACTCCCTCTGAGCGGGAGAGAAAATGAGGCTGTGTTTCATGGAGAAATAAAACGTGCAGGCTTTCAATCCTGTGCAAAAGCACAATAAGAAAGGTTATGCCTTAGCAGAGACAAACACTTATCTCATGAACATAGACTGAGCTGTTTGAGTGACAGCTTTTGTTCCCATGTAGGACCTGAATTTGAGTTAGAAAGATGCAGCCAGGGCATCTATCCTCAGCATGTTTGGCCACATCTGGTGAAGTGAGGCATCAGGTACTCATGATGTGTATGTATGTGTGTGTGCACATAAAAGCTGTTTTCTGATATGTGTGCACACATGCACCACATGTGTATGCATATATGACATGTTTACAAACATTCAGCATACGCATGTGCATATCCGATGTATGGGTGCACTGGTATAGTGTGTATATATGCATTATGCTGCATGTGCACACATGTAGTATTGTATATGTGTGTCTGATGTGTGTGTGTGTGCATGCATGAGGTATGTATGCAATTGATGTGTGCCTCTCCGGGGTAGGGATTGTGCCTGCTATCTCTATATATACAGCTAATAACAATTCAGTCTTATTTTTCTTTGTATGAGGACAGCACTTTCTTCAGGTTTGCCTTCGCTTTGCAATTCTGCAAGACAGATGAGAGAGCCTGGGTAATATATAATGTTCAAAACAGTGTAAGAAGCTGCGGTTCTTAGAGCAAGAGTTACCAGCTTTGAGGAAAAAAAAATTTTTCCACTTCAAATTGTCTGTTTTCATATCATTAAGGTGCAATTTTTCTCCCAGCATGTTTTAGGCTCCTTAATTCATTTTCCAGAACCCAGTTAAAATGATTTGTCTTTGCCATCTCTTAAATAAATCTTCTCTCATCCACTCAATTTCTCCTTCTCACATTGCATCTTTCTTACCTATAGTCTCAAGAATGACACATGAACCCTATTAAAAATTCTCATTTATTAAAAACTCAACATTTTTAATTGCTACATAAAATTAATCCAAGATATTTGTTACCTTTTGGAAATCTGTGATGATAATAAAAAGGTGAATAGGAAAGCCATGGTTAAACATCAAGTTCTCGAAACATTCACTGTCAATATCATTTGCAAGTATATGAAAAATATGACTAAATATTTTAATTTAGGACACTCTCCTTAAGAAATCACATTAATGCGAGTGAAATAAGATGTGGATATGTTGCCACAGTTTTAGAAGTTATTTTTATGTCACCCTGAGTCACTGATATATTGTGAATGCACTTTCAATGAGCAGGTCTCAGATTTTACAAGTTAGCTTTATTCTAAGTAATTTCTCACTGAATTATGAATATGTTAGCAGTCAAATTGAATGCATTTTACTTTTCTCTCCTACATTGTTCTTTTTTTTTTTTTAACAATCTCAAACAGCATTGTGAAGAATTCTAACTGACCAATGGTCATGAAATTTAAACAATATTAGAAACTAAGAATGTCAGGGTTCTGAAAATTGCTGTCTTTAGAACAATCGCTTACCATATAGACCCAGAACCAACCGCTTAAATGAAAAGTAGAGCAAGGCATAAAAAAAAAATCAAAATAACATTGTACCATAGTCACTACATTACATTCCACATTTTACCTAACTGACTTCTTTTGAAATACACTTAAATACTATTTCAATTTTTCAAAGTCTGCAATTTAATATAACAACTTAATGGTGTTTAAAATATTGGCTTAAAAATCACCTACCCTTTTGCAGTCTGGAGGGCTGTTTCTTCCCCATCTCCCTCTGTTAAACTAAACTTGATCTTGCCTAAAGGTACAAGTATACTTATAGGTGCAGGGACTTCAATAATTCATGTTTTTGACACCTAGACATTATATGACTCGCTGACTACTCTTAATTAGCTGGAGGAGGCAGCCTCGGCATGGACTCACAAATGATTTTAAATATCCTTTTAAATATTTTAAATTAGAGCTTCCAATTAAAATTGTACATGTCACATTGTCTCATTTAGTCCCTCTGTTCTTTTTCGGAGGCACAGCCTCAGCTGAGCAAGCCTCCTTGATGTGAGCTGAGCTCAATTAGGTTCTGATGTTCTGCCAAATTGCCTCAATACCTGTCACCCAAATGCCACTGACACTTCCAAACGTGGGCTCTGTGCAGCCATGTCATTCTCCGTAGACCAAGAAATAATTATTCTCATTAGAGGGGTAAAAATAAGCAATTTGCCAGTAAACAGTAAACCGGAATGTTGGTAATTTAAATACTAGAAAAGGCACAGTGATGGGACTGATCAAGCAACATATACACACATGCTTGCACACACTTGCACACACATGCAAGATTTTTAAGTTATGTGAACTTGGATCCTTTGTGAGATCTTGAGCGGTTGATTTATGACTGCTGTGTCCACCAGATTTACAAATTGCTTACAAATATATTGATGATCAGAGAAACTAGGAGTTTTCCATACTTTGTATATTTGAATGAAAATGTGCTTTATCCTAGGGTCATGGCACCTACAACGGAAGCATTCCTCATGCATTGTATGCACGAAGGGCACAGGATGGCCTAAAGCACACCTAAGGCCACATTCCAGAAGAGGAAGCATGAGCAGCTACTTCACACCATCTTTATCTGCAAATCCTTCATGATGCCCTTTCCCACCATCAAAATTTTGGCCCACAGGTAAAGACTTGGCCCTGACCCTGAATCGTTGGCGACACAAATGACTTTTCCCTCTCCCTTGTCCTATAGTCATCCCCTTGTGCTTGGGGGGAGAGAGGACAGAGAGGAAGACTCTAATTAAGAGGTGATGTTTTTCAAGGTTAGTCCATACAGATGACACATATTGAACACAGACCTTTTTCCTCCTGCGTGGCTGGCAGAGATCATTAAGGGAACACGAAACGTGCATTCCATTAACAGCTCCATGATGCTGTAAAATGTCCTCGCTGGAGAAGTCTCCGTCCACCTGTGTTGATCACCCTGGCTGCTCCTAAGCCCGTGGGGGGTTTCAGTAAATAGCTGGGCTGGGTCTCCACACAGACCAATGAGTTCAAAGTCTATGGCAGGTCTCAGGGCCCCAGAGCCATTCCCTAGCTGACTCCCCTGTGCAGCCAGGGGTCAGAGTCATGCCCAAAGGGTGTCTGACCTCCAGGTGAAAGGTCATCCTGGCCACAAAGTAGAAGGATGTGGCTTTCTTTGGACATTATGCCTATTTTTAAGGTAAACTTCAGAGCCCTCCTTAAAAGTAAAATATACATGCATCTGCTTGTCTTCCTTTGAATGTTGTTTGGCATGTCTACATTCTATCAGCATTTGCATTGATATATATGTATGAGTTTCATTCAATTTTGTAATGGAATTCAAACAGCCTGTGTCACTAGGTATCTGTGTGGCTAAAAATATATCCTTTTCTTTTCTTCTTTCTGAGACGAGATTAAACGGAAGAAATCTGACTGTTGCCTTGGATACAAACCTGGGGTAGTTATCAGGAGCTCGGGCCATCGGAGTTCCTCTCCCACTCCAGCTTTATGTTGACCCTGTGACGCATGCATTGCTCTCAGCATTCTTGGAAAGCCTGAGCAACCCTGGTCTGTGACAGAACACGCCTCCTAGGAAAGGAAGCTGCCCTGGTGCAGTGGGTTCCTGCCGTCAGCAATGCCACTGCACAATGTGCTCTGAGCGCCCTTCCTACAGAGCAAGCACCTCCTGCAAACACACAGGAGCTTAGTAGGGCCCGCCTGACTGCCACCCACTTCCCTGGGTGTGGCATGGATCATCCTCCTCCTCCATGCCTCTGTGACCAGTGACTCTCTGGGTGGGGAGATGGTGCATCAGTCTGGAAGGTGGCTACCAGGTCCACGGAGCTATGTGCGAACAAAGCAGTATGTTCCCCCATTGCTTTCATTTGGTTTAGTCACCACATTTAACAAGATTTTAAACTTATGATCGGTATTTTATTTTTATTATTATTTTAATATATATTTCTATTGGTTCTTAGAGAGAAAGTGAGAGGGATTGATCAGTGAGAAACATCATAAATCAACTGCTTCCTGCATACCTCCTAATGGGGATCAAGCCCAAAACCCAAGCAAATGCCTTGACCAGGATTCGAACAGTGACATCTTGGTTTATGTGCTCATGCTTAACCACTGAGCCACATCAGTCAGGCATGACCAATATTTTAGGAGGGCATGATATTTTACTGTAATTAAAGGGCCGGAGAATAAAATTAACAATAACTGTAAAATAGACTTAGAATTGACTGTCACAGATAGGTTCTCTCAAATAATTTTCTTTTAGCCTCTTGGCTGTGCATCCAGGCTTTCATAACATAAAGCCCCGAACACCTAAAGAGAAGGTCAGAGTTCCAAACCCAAACTGAGCCCATAGCTTCAGAGCAGTTTCTGACACACGGAGTGAAAGGAACAGTGATATAGCCTCACGCCTTCAATAGAAATCCTATGCCGAGGGCCCACTCCAGGGGACCATGGTGGGGCTAGGTTAGGTTCTCATGGGATGGCAAGGATGCTGGCGAGGCATTTACACCTTTATTTCTCATCCTTCTTTGTGGCAAAGGCGGGCGTATTTCTGAGCCACACGGTTACAGAGGCACATATGGAGTGGGTGGCGGACTAGAATTTTTTTCTAGCAGATGTTAAATGATCCAAAGAATGAGCAGACCCATGACTGACAAGGCGAGAGTTTGAGACCAGCAACCGAAAAGCTGCTCCCGCCCAGAGCACTCCCCTTTGGTGGCTGTTTGACTTTGCACTCATGTCAGGGGATGCTTCCCCACCTCCGAATGAAGAACATGGCTCTAGTTGAAGTTCTGCTATCTTATTACTCCTGCATATTTCCCTAGGAATACCACCTCACCACATGTTTTCCATTTCAAAGTCAAATGATCTTCACAATATCCCTGGCAGTGATGGATCACTGCTGATATGTAATGGGTTTCATTCTGGTGTGTGTTTCCAAAATACAGAGTGACCTTCACTGGGTCACTGGTCTGTGGACAGACCACTCACATTACTTTCCTGTCCTTGGTTTGAACAGTAGACTATGGATAGGTCTCTAACCATTATTCTCCCATTATTGGTTTGAACACTAGACTATGAATAGATCTCTAACCATTATTCCCCTGTCCTTGGCTTAAATATTGCTCTATGAATAGACCACTAACGTTATTCTCCCATTTTTGCTTTGCAGAGGGCTGCTGACTACAGTACCCATCTCCTCAATACCAGCCCCTGTTGTCAGGCTCTTCTCATGACCCAGGGATGGTAGGAAAGAAAGATCAGATCCCACACCTCTCCTCTTTGTAGGGAGCCTCAGAGGGATGTCTCATGGGTTGTGAAAGACTTTCCATTTCCAAATCTGAGGATAATGATAACACCAGATAATTTTAGAACCTGACAGACCTTCTAATGAAGACATTTGTATTTTTTTATGTAAAGAGGCAGAGGCCCAGGTAATTTAATTGGCTCATCAATGTCGCTCATGACAAGTTGGCATTAGAACCCAGATTAAACATGGCCCAGACTTCTGACTCAGTCCACTTTCATCTGATTGCACTTTGCCACCTTCCCTAATGCTGTGAAAACCATATAAATTACCACAGTGATTGCTAAAGGAGAAAGGAACTCTGACAGCAAATCCCATACCTACAATAGTGGTTACCATGTCAGGCTTTCTTCCATGAGGCATATTCATCTCTATTGGAACTTAGACCCCAAAATTAGCCTTGTGGATTGTTACTTATTCACAGAATGTTGCATATCATCTCAATATGTTTTCAGATGGTTAGCTAAATGATAAAACCCTTCTAACTTCTGCTGAATCTTCTATTAATACTGTTCAAATTGAATTTTATTGTGCTTCATGAGAAAGGTGAATAATAATGAAATAATCATGATAATGAAGCCATTTTTCAGAAAAGACTTGCATTAAAACTTTGGGGTTTTACAACAGTTTTGCCATTTCCCCCCATACACATCTTAAATGCATAGTCAACCTTCAGAGTTATTATCCATATATTAATATTAATTAATGATAGCCCTCTTCATTTTTCATTCCTGTACCCTCTGTTGCCCATCTTGGGATAATTTCACTACATCTAAGCACATTTATTAGAGCAGAGAGAGAGGGGGAGGGAAGGAAACATTCAGTAAAGCTCACTTTTCCATTCCAAAGCAGGTCCCACCGACCTCCTGGGATTCACGCTGCTTTGCCCTCCATCTGTGACTGCTGAGCCTCTCCCTCCCTTGATAACAACGACAATGCCACTTCGTCTTAGGTGAGTTTCAGCAAGTTTTCACATAGCTTTTTTTTCCCCCCACAAGCAAGTTATTGCCTCACTCAGCAATCCATCCCATCCCACTCCTTTCTCTCTTTCTCTTTCTCTTTTATGAAAATATACATATATGTATATTCATTTAACTCTAAATTATTTGTATAATGACACAAGTTTTAACCCAATCTAATGAGAAAACTTCATCCAGGTCACATGATTTTCCACAACCTGCTAAATCAGTTCAAGTTCACATGGGTATTTATATGGTTTTAGCTTAGCACACTTTTACCCATTGAAAGAGCATTGAAAATGTGGCTATGTTGTTGCCTTTTTGAGGTTAACTCATTAAAAGTGCCCAATGTCCATTCAGGCCTGTGCACAATGAGGGCTCTTCAAAATGAGGCTCAAAGTTCTGCCTGCCTAGGAGAAATTTTTTAGTCTTTGTGTCATGGATGCCGTGTGCAAATAAGACAGGTCATATGAGCAAGGCATGGCACTTCTCTCTGTTTACATCTAAGACTGGACACTATAGAAAATAAAGCCAGCTGGGCAGCATGGAACTTTTGTCCTATAGATACTCATAAATTAGTAGCATGTTGTGGGAATTAAATACCTTGGAATAATAATTTCTAAATTAGTGGAATTTTGGTTGTGATGGGCATAAAATGGTATCACAGAGGAAGCTTCAGAAACACGTTTTGAGGGGTGGCATTTGCTGATTTCCATGGGGTAAATACACCCACCACCATCATCATCAGGCAGTGTCACCATGTGTGGAGTTGGGGAGAGAGATGCAGGCAGGCTTAGGTGAGCAGCAGGCATCCCAGAGGTCTCAGCATGGTCACTCAGGAAGGGAAGGTGCAGTGCTGCCCAGGGCTCTGCCTCAGAAATGTGCAACCCATGCAAATGCCACAGAGTGAGGTTCTCCACGGCCTGCCAGCCAGTGTCCTCTGAGGACCAGCACCTTTGGCCTTGGTGGACTCAGTGTTTGTGTCCTCCAGACTCACATGCTGAGGTTCTAACCCCCTTGTGATGGAGTTAGGAGCTGGGGCATTTGGGAGGTCATTAGCTCATGAGGGTGGAGCCCTCATTGATGGGATCGGTGTTCTCATAAAAGCACGCTGGCTCCTTCCACAATAGGGGGACCCAGGAAGAAGACAGGTGTCTGTGAACCAAAAAGGGAGCCCCTACCAGACACCAAGTCTACCAGGACCTTGACTATGGACTTGCCAACCTTCAGAACTGTCAGAAATAGATATCTGCTGTTTAAGCCACCCAGTCCATGCCATGCTTTTACAGCAGCCTGAACACACTAAGACACATATCATCTATGGATTTGTTATCACTATAATGCCTCAGCCATGTTCCCATCCTTAGTTAGAACCTGCATTTTACAAGCTTTCTGGGAGATTCACATTAAGATTTGAGAAGCACTGGTCTGTAGAGGCATCCACATTCCAACATTCCCTGGATTTCCTCAGCACAATGTTCATTCTCAACAATTTGCCCAGATCCTGCATCAGAATGTCACTTCTGAACACTGTGCAGGACACACTCAGGCAAAAGGCATGATGTCCTAACCTCTAGTCTCAGGCCAATCTTTGGATTGATGAATTTGCCAACGATTGAACCATTTAGAGGTGAAGGCTCAAGTAACTTAGATGAGAACATTGTCCCTTATCCTGGATGCCACAGGAAAAGAAAAGGTTCTCAGTTAATGAGTTTCCCCTCTGTGCTTTGTATCCACCTTTCTAAATCAGCCAATGTTACCCGCAGTCAGGGGCAGAGTCTATAGAAAACCAGGCACAGCTGAGTCCTGGTGGTAACTAGGCAGAGTGGATGACTGTTCCAGCAGGGGGACAGCAATGACAGGGTCGGTCAATCAAAGGAATAAAGAACTTAGCAGGGAGGAGGGAAGACCAGATTAGACAGGTGTCTCTTTCCCCATCTCCAGAGGCAGCATGCGGCCTAAGCTGGACCGTAACTATTCTCTGCTCCCTTGCTGAATGTTCAGGAAATAAAGTAACCCCTCTCTTTTCTAGCATGATCTCCTTCCCTGGGTCTCTCCTCCTCCTTGCCTCCTACCCAGGTATCCCTTCTGTCATGGAGATCACCTTGCTTAGATCTTGCCACCTTTGTTATTCAATGACCCCTAGGGAGGCAAAGGTGATATTGCTGGGGGGAAAAATTCATTTGGATTTAAGTCAACTGTAAATTCATTTCAGTGCTGACACTTGCTAGCTGGATGCTTTTAGATAATGTCTTTCCCTCTCTGAGTTTGTCCTCTATGAAATGATTCTCATAAATGAGGGTCAAAAGAATCCATGAGATCATGAACTTGAAGCTTCAAACAGTGTCTGTCAGAGAGGTGATTGGACCTTGAACACAGTGACTCTTTTCATGCTGATACCATAGCATTTATTACATATTAAACCTAGGACCAAAGTGCTCTCCAATATCACAAGAGATTTGCAATGGTTCAAACTAATGGGCCCTTTCCCAGACCACAGTTTGTATGAAGCACTTTATTCTTCCTCTATACTTTCCACACAGATACCTTTCCTAGTTCACAGTAATAGCTGTTGGTTATAATGGTGGGGACACTTCTCATATCCAGTCCTGAGCTCCACAAAACACTGGGCAGATTATGGATAATAACCAGGAAAATCCTGGCTCAACCACTCGCTGCCTGTCATCTTGAACAATATATTTGAACTTCCTGAGCCTCAGCTCTTTTGAAGATCACTTATTTGGAAGAATCACTAACTTTAGAAGATAAATATGTACAAATATGAAGCACAGAATGTAGTAGTTATTCAATACATAGCATGTCTCCTTTCCTGTTGTATAACTCATGTATTAATCGTTTCACGGTCTGAGATAATGAAAAATTTGGGCTCTGTAAGCTGGCATTCTGAATCTGTGTTCTGTAATTATTCTGTTTGTCACTTAGGTATGCCACATTTAGCCATGAATCATTGTTCCTCATGACAAATATCTGCCTTGGAATTTCATCGTGCTTAACATTTGAAACAAAATCTGTATCCCCAACTTCTATCGCTTTTATAAATGTATTATGTTTCTTCATTCAAACTCCATAATGTGTTATGCTTTATGAAACTCCATTTGCTGATAACATGCCTTCTGGAAAGATAGCATTTAGAAACAGTATATAAAAAATAGATATTCTGTGAAAGGAAGCACTTCAATAAATAATGGAAAACATCCAAACTCAAGATGATTTCATTGTGATCTCCAGTAGTGCTATGTACAAATTCCTTTCAAATTGGATCTTCATAATCACCTAGTAGCAACCCTACACAATTCATTCACCGACATTTTTAATTATGCCTAAAAGTGTCACTGTGATTTTGATGGTAAAGTCCACTTCCTTGGATATATAATACTTACTTTGAGGTGCTATTTAACCAAAATTCAATCTTGAGTGTGTGTGTGTGTGTGTGTCTTTGTGTGAAAGCATTCTGTGTTTAGGTGGGAAATAAATCTCAGGCTTCATTTTCAAAACAAGATCATTGTCAGCAAGCTGTTTTCATAAAGTGTGCATCTGACCCTGAGACACTTGGCTCCCGAGAGCCACGAAGATTTGGAGAGCAGACTTGAGATCTAGGAAAAATTTATAGTCAGTATCTGTGCATCCATTGTCTTTGTCAATGATGTGCTTTCATGCTAGAGCCTGTGCTAAGTACCAGAGCTATCAAAATGAGAAAATGCCCTCAAAACACTCACATGTCACAGAGCTCAAGGCCAACATCACAAGGCAAACATTTGCACTTCAGATGGAAAGCTCTGTCCAAGGTCTGGGGCTGGTGTGGGGAGGATTGAGTGGGTGGCTATCTCAGCTTCCTACAGAAGAAAATCAATGCATCAGGCGACCTGTGTGTGTTGAATAAGTTGCTAACAGCACACGGAGGAGGCCGTGATAAGTGGGTATTTGTTGTTCTCTCATTTTAGGTTTGGAGTTGGAGATAAAAGTTGTCTATGATCCTAAAGTTTCCAGATTAATCTGGGGACAAAACCTGAAGGCCTAAGTGATTCATTAAATGATGCTCTGCATTCTTGTTACACTGGAATTGCTCAAGGAACAGGAAGCCAATATGTCTGAGTGTCTCTGGTCCCTGCAACGGAAGAGGTATGATACACATCTAATGACACTAAAAATGCACATTCACTCCCCAAAAGGTGATACCTGTATGTGTGAATCATGCATAAGATGGAGCTCTTAGGTGGGAGCACTGACGGAGCTGCAGGGTTTCTTTGTTAAAACTATGTGTGGTAAACAACAGGTATTGGGAAGAAGGGTCAAAAGGTTACATTAAAAAAATCAAACACATGTATGTTGTAAGCTTAAAAAATGAATTATAATCCAGCAGTCTCCATGTTTTAGAGTTGTCTGGGTCCATATAAATTAATATGTCATTGATAGATCAATTGGGCATGGCACATTTGAGGGGTAAGAGGGGGAGGAAATTTTTTAAAAATTTAAAAACTTAAGTCCTGGCTAGGTAGCTAAGTTGGTTAGAGCATTCCATTTCCCCAACACACCAAACTTGTGGTTGAGCCCTGCTCAGGGCACATACAAGAATCAATCAGTGAAAGAGTGACTAAGTGGGACAACAAATTGATTTCTCTCTCTTTCTCTCCCTTTCTCTCTAAAATCAATAAAACATTTTTAAATTAAATGCAAAAGCAAACTTATGTATCTATAACTACTAACACCATTATTTAAAAATTTCAAATTTTATAACACAAAAAGAGTAGCAAGTAATTAATCTCAAGATAAAGGGACTTTTACAAAATAACTTCATTTCACAAAAATCTTACTAACACATCCTTAGTCCTGACGAGCAATCACACAGGTCTACCACGGAGCTTGATGACTCTTTTCCTTGAACTATTTACAGAGGGGGTTTGGCGCTTCCTCGGGGAGTGTGTGGGGGCATCGTCTTTATAAGGAGCATCTGCTCTCTGCCTCTGAGCGTGGCCTGCCATCTGGGGGCACCTTTGTGAGTACCTTCGGCCAGGCTGCCAGGGGAGGAAGTACAGCATTTCCCGGCATCCAGCAGGCCTGGCTCCAAGTTCACTACCACTCATTCACCTTGGAAAGCAAAGCTGCTTCCATCCAGGCATAAAGAAGGATCTGGCAGGGGGGTGAGGTATAGGGTAAGAAGATAAAGGAATGGGGGGCAGGAGAGGTACTTTTTCTCTTCACACCTTAAGAACTATGATGATTGGCTCAGCAAAGGATTTTGTTTATCTCCGTGGGAAACATTTACCTAGAGCCACACAACAAAACACACTCTCAGCTGTCTTTGCAGAAGGACTGGGGACAAGAAACATTCACCTGTATGAAAAATGAAAATGCTTTTGGAAACCTGTTCAGTAAAGAGCTTTAGCACATACAGCTCTGAGCACGCTTAGCATGCTACTGCAGACATGAGTGCATTTCCGAAAGCTCTGACATGCTCGGTGAGGACTTTTCAGGCTGTAGATTTTGGAGAAGAGGAATCTTCCAGTGCCAAGCCGCCCCTCGATTATGTGTCATTGATCCTCTAAATGCAGTTTTTGACTTGAGAGGGGAGGCTGTAAACGTCTCAGAAGCCATGCTGGAAATCATTAGAGGCTTGAGCAAGTTACTCAGACCTGTTTTCACCACCCCTGCCCACACTTGCCAGACACTGCAGAATGCATGGATACAGTGTACGCAGCACACTCACTTCCCATCAACGGCAATGAAAACGGGGCCAGAGAGGGCGCTGTGCCTGGGCCCGCTCTCCTGTTCCCTGAGTGCTGTGTTTGAACTGTTTTGTAGACATTAGCGTTTTCATCTGCAGAATCGCTTCCTACCCAGAGAGATTCCCATTCCAGCACTCTGCTGTGGGGGGACACTGTAGGAAGAGATAATGGGATCCCTGATTCTCCAAAGAGAATCGCTTTCCCCCTGGAGTCATTTCTGGAAATGGAGGGTCTAAAAGTACCAGTATGGGTGCCAACTATTCCTTCCCCTTCTCAGGCTACAACGTGCTAACCCATTGCTTTGGATTAAGCAGACTGATCAACTGTTCATTAATGTCAAAACATGTCTTGGCTGCTCCCTGAGAGCCAGGGACAACTCTGCCAGGCTCTGGAAGCACAGTGGTTGCAGCAGGCAAACAAGGAGCTTCCTGTGAAAGGGGGCAAGATGGCCAATACACCCAGAGAAAGACACAGGAGCTGATCTCTGATGGTGGTGGGTGCTGTGAACAGAGACCGCTGGTCTAGACAGAGAGGGCAGGATAATCCTTTCCCAGTGACATGAGAGCCACAACCTGAGCCCAAAGAAAAATCTAAGTGAACCACGTAAGGACCACATAAAAGCAACTGTGCAAATCTGGACACAGGGAAGAGGAGATTTTTGGAGGCATCAAATCAAGACCATGTGGTTGGACTGAGGTCAAGAAGACAATACTGCTGGCCAGAGTGGCTCGGTTGGTTGAACATAGTCCCATGCACGGAAGAGATGCTGCTTCCATGCC
Organism: Pipistrellus kuhlii; assembly: GCF_014108245.1. Taxonomy (NCBI): domain Eukaryota; kingdom Metazoa; phylum Chordata; class Mammalia; order Chiroptera; family Vespertilionidae; genus Pipistrellus; species Pipistrellus kuhlii. Next base: position 184,274,389 of record NW_023425529.1, read on the forward strand.
CAGACAAGGGCACGTACCCAAGTTGTGGGTCTGGTTTCCAGTCAGGGAGCATATAGAAGGCAATTGATCCATGTGTCTCTCTCAGGTTTCTCTCTGTTTCTCTGTCTCTCTCTGTCTCTCTGTCTCTCTCTCTCTCTCTCTCTCTCTCTCTCTCTCTCTCTCTCTCTCTCTCTCTCTCTCTCCCTCTCCTTCTCTCTGTCTCTTGCTCTTTAAGCATGTCCTTGGGTGAGGAAAAGGAAGAAGAAGAAGAAGAAGAAGAAGAAGAAGAAGAAGAAGAAGAAGAAGAAGAAGAAGAGAGGAGGAGGAGGAGGAAGAGGAGGAAGAGGAGGAGGAGGAGGAGGAAGAGGAAGAAGAAGGAAGAAGGAGCAGGAAGAAATAAGAGGTTGGTGAGCCAAGCAGAAGCACCCACCAGGATCTATGGAAAATGACAGGAAGTTCACATTTCACTTCCTCTTCTTCAGGGGGCTTTGTCCCTGCCAGTGGTGTGGAAAAGGAAGAAGAAGAAGAAGAAGAAGAAGAAGAAGAAGAAGAAGAAGAAGAAGAAGAAGAAGAAGGAGGAGGAGGAGGAGGAGGAGGAGGAGGAGGAGGAGGAGGAGGAGGAGGAGGAGGAGGAGGAAATAAGAGGTTGGTGAATCAAGCAGAAGCACCCACCAGGATCTATGAGAAATGACAGGAAGTTCACATTTCACTTCCTCTTCTTCAGGGGGCCTTGTCCCTGCCAGTGGTGTGACAAGAAACACACCCAAGAATGCACACCATGCAGAGGAGACTGAAAGAGAAAAGTCACTGCTCTTCCTTTTTACCCTAAATATAGACAGAAATTGAATGTTGTGGCTTGGGATCTTAGAACACCACCGTAAGTACAGATGTATGTTCATTTTTTCCATTTTAAACATGAATTGGGTTTATAAGGACTTATTGCACAAAGCTAAATCACCACAGAGTATATTTTTTTCCATTGTCATCGGGGCACTTGTGTGCTCCAATATCTTCCCACGTAGCTAGTTTATTTACTTGGAAGTCTTCATTTTCCGCTGTCCATGCGCCAAGACAGATACTGAAGCCTTTTCTGATAAGCAAATGTTGCATCTGCTGCATCTCTTCTGCTACCCCTGCTGTCCTTTTGTTTTGAGAAAGATATTACATTGAAATTTGTAACAAAAGGAAAAGAAGTCTATCTTTAGCTCCGCATGCTGACAAATAATTTAGTACCAAGGACTAATCAATGATGTCAGCAAAGTTCAACACATATTTTTGTTAATGAATACATAGAACTGAATAAAAGATATTTGTTGCTTTAAGCTTTCATAGAATATTTGAGTCACTTTTATTTGCTGTGGGGCTAAGGAATCATGATACTCTAAACTAGGGGTGTCGAACTCAATCAGAGAAGGGGCCAAAATCTAAAATCCAGCCTAAATAGCAGGCCGAATGATTTACTGAACAGTCATAAACTGTCATTGTGATGGAAACACAGCGGAGTGCAGTGATGACAGCGCGGTGCGGGCCACATTGCAAGGCCTGGCGGGACAGATTTGGCCCGCGGGCCTTGTGTTTGACACATGTGCTCTAAACAATTGTTTTTATTTCTATCTCTTAAGTGTGTCAGAAAAAAAAATAATTTTGAGAGATCACCATAAAAAACAAGTGACCCTCCAAAACTGGTTTGGCTCAGTGGATAGAGTGTTAGCCTGGGTACTCAAAGGTCCCAGGTTCTATTCCGGTCAAGGGCATGTTCTTTGGTTGTGGGCACATCCCCAGTAGGAGGTGTGCAGGAGGCAGCTGATCGATGTTTCTCTCTCATTGATGTTTCTAATTCTCTATCCCTCTCTTCCTCTCTGTAAAAAATCAATAATATATATATATATATATATATATATATATATATATATATATATATATAAAAGATAAGTGACCCAATATTGTATTTTATAGTCATCTTGGATTTCCTTCATACACAGCCAATATATAAATATTTGCTAAAACCATTTTTAAGTAGTTTAAATGCCCCTTTTGTGCTCAAAATATTTCAAATGGTTCCTTAGGGATTGATTCCTTGGATTTTGGGAGAATTCAGAATGACACTGAGTAAATCTCCTTGGTTGTAGCTAAATCAATATATATATATATATATATATATATATATATATATATATATATATATATATAATTTTTTTGAGCATGCTTTAGTACATTCAAAATAAAGCCTTTCACATTGTGAATGCATAGGTGATGGAAACATACTCGTTAGTACACTAAGTTCCAAACGATGAGTTCAGCCAATGTGTAGGAACGTGCATGGCCCCAGGATCCTTAAACCCTCTGAAATGTCACCGTGGCCACCAGACACAGGAAAAGCAGAGCGGATTAACTTTAGCTTTAAAACATTCATGGCTTTCCTGTAATTAAGCAAAAGTGGTGTGCTGTAAAAATTGTAGAGTTCTCTAACGACAGAAAGAAGGTTTTTCAGTGCATCCCCAATTTGTAACACAAATATTTGTGCATGTGAGAGGAGTTCAGGATGGAGTGTACCTGTAAGTCTTTGAATTTTGTCTTGTGTTAGGCTACAGAGTAATATATTTTGTTTAAAATATTAATGTCCATTTATTTAGAAAAAGATCCCAATTTACAATGAATGCTACAATTTAAATGAATGCATCTTCAAGTGCAACTAACCTTTACCTAGTAAATTATAAATGAGTGTCTGACTCCTGCTCTGGGTGGAGGTCATTTAAAGGGACAGAAATAGGCAGTGGGCAAGGCATGATTACTCACAGACTCACAGACAATGTTGAGAAGGGATTAGTTTCATAATTTGGGTTTCTTCATCAAATCAATTATTGCCAGGGATCCTTTATAATTTGAATTATGATAGTAAGAACCTTCCTGAAATCTGCTGTCCCAGCACCTGGGCTGATGTCTGGCATATACTAGTCACTGATTATGACCTGTTGAAGGGCATGCTCTCCACTGAACACAGGAGCACTGGCTGAGCGGTCTTTTTCAGGACGTGATCTCCAAACCAACACAGGCGGGAGGAGGGCTCCCTGACCCCCCAGTATAGATCGCCATGTAAAAAAGCTGTGCCAAGGTCTGTTTGTGTTGAAATCCTCCTCCTCCCATCCTCAGCACCTGACACAGATTAGAAAGCCACTGACTAGTTCTCAAATGAATTAATAAATACCAGATACTGAGTGATCAATAAATACAAGATATTAAGAATGTTTTGATGCCGACATTTCTTACACTAGGGTTCCCTAATTAGGTCAAGGCCCATTATAATTAAATCCTCCACTTTTCAAAGTGGCATTCAGAGGGACATCGTGGAGAAATGATTCCCCCCTCTTGGCTCAGAACCTGGACACGGAGGGCTCTCTGGATGGGAGAGTCAGAGGAGGGCTGGGGGGTGATGAAGGGGGTCAGTACTTTTCCAGCCACAACTGGCAAGGCTGACAAGCTTTTCTGCGTTCATGACATCATGAGGAGTAATAAAAAAAGGAACAGGTTTTTAGCAAGAAGTACTGAGAAGAAAGGATGAAAGAGACACGAAGGAAGGTGGAAAGCGACAGGAATGAACGGCAGGCAGGTAGGCCGGAGGAGTGCAGAATAAGACGAAAGACAAGCCTGCCTAGTCTAGGACCGTACCATGCCGCACGACGGAATCTTCCAGTCATGCTGCCGTCCTCCGTTCTCCTTCTTCCCTACTTACCTCACCCTGTTCCTTCATTCCTCATTCCTTCCTTTCTTCCTTCCTTCCCTCCTTCCCTCCCTCTCTTCCTTCCTTCCTTCCTTCCTTCCTTCCTTCCTTCCTTCCTTCCTTCCTTCCTTCCTTCCTTCCCTTTCCTTCCTTCCTTCCCTTCCTTTCCTTCCTTCCCTTCTTTCTTTTTCTTTCCTTTTTTTTTTTTATTATTTGTTTACCACAGTCTCCAGGTGACAGGGTAGATGAAAAACCTATATAAGATTTATTCCTTTTCTCAAAAGTTTCATCACACTCTCCATTCCTAATACAATGAACCCCTTGTTCACATAGAATGTATATATACTCCTTATAAAAACAGCAACAACAACAATGACAAGTAAGCATTCATGTTGACCCTATTTATCTGAGAACGCATAAGAAGAATAGAACTAAACAGCTTTGCTGGCAAGTATTCTGACTGCTGGCTTCTCTGAGACGTAATCACTCTTGTAGCTACTCCTTCCCCACATCAGGGCTGTGAAGTAAGGTTCCTAACCATCCCTCAGCTGAACTCAGAACTTTCTTCAAGGAAGAAGCACAAATTCGGTCTAATTAGTGTTGTTCCTTGTCACAGTTAGCACTATCACTGCATCCTTGACTCCTGTGGGCTCTATGAGAAGCAAACATAAGGAGGGGGTTTTAACTGTCCGAGAGAAGGAGAGACAGGTAGTAAATCTAAAAAGCAAAATTAATTAGGAAGTAATTCAGGGCGAAAGTATGAGTTGCTGATTTCCTTGCCAGCTTCAAAGCAATTGGGAGATGGTAAAATCCCCTTTGTCTAGCCAAGTGAAACAGTCAAAAATAAATTCTATTTTAGTAATTATTTTCTTTCACTTAAAAAAAACAGCCCTCAATGTAACAGACAGGGATTTGCAGAGCAAATAGCAAACAGAATAAACTTCTAAGTATGTGTTAATGCAGGAGATGCGGTATGGATAAAACAAAGGGGTCTCAGAAACATTCATCTCTTGTGAGGAGTCACTAGCCTCAGGAGTCAAGCTCAGCTATTGGCACATAAGAAGCATGGGCTGGCCAGCCTGCACTGATTACTCTGGGCTGGCTGACTCCCTTTGCTGATGAAAGGGAGTCAAGAAAGTAACCCAAGATGAAAGGCACTGAAAAACTCTTTGGGATATACAAAAAATATTCTTTTACCGTTATTTGGGATCTGTCTTATATATATTTTTTTCTACAACAGATTTTTTAAAAAATGTTTATCCTCACTCAGGATGTTTTTATTTTTTATTTTTATTTTTTAGAGAGAAACAATAATGTGACAAACATCAATCCTTTGCCTCTATGCCTCTATGACAGCTTTTTTTTTTTTAAGCCTATCAATTTGGATTATGAGAAACAGATATGCTAGTATTTAATTTTTTTAGTTAAAAACTTTTGTAAAAAGTGATTTTAAAAAGGAAGAAGGAGAAGAGGGGAGAGAGAGAGAGAGAGAGAGAGAGAGAGAGAGAGAGAGAGAGAGAGAGAGAGAGAGAGAGAGAGAGAGAGACCAATGAGAGAGACACATTGATTGGTTGCCTCCCATATGCCCCTGACTAGGGAGGGAACTGAAACCCAGTTATTTGTGCCTACCAGGACTGATCTCAGGGCGTTCTTTGCATAGGACTGCACTGCAATTAACTGAGCCACAACAACCAAGGCAGTTTTTATTTTCTTGAGTTAAAAAAGACAACAGCATTTAGATGGGGATTGCCTCTACATCTCAAAAATAATGTTATACCTTATAAAATAAATGTAAAAAGATTTATGGTAGCAGTGGCCTTTTAAAAATCAAAAATTTGAAACAAATATTGTATTATTTTAATGTAGAAATAGAAAAAAATCAGATACTAGGTAGGTAGGTAGATAGATAGATAGATAGATAGATGATAGAGATACATCCAGATCTCTCTATATATACACACACACATACACACACACAAACATGTACACACCTTATTTACATTGGCAGAAAGATTCTAAGGACATTCATAACCAGGAAACATTTATGAATTTCATGCAGCTACTTGCACATCTGGGGCTGTCTCTATCCACCCTGCTCTCTTCACTCTCAAACTAGAGTCTGCATTTGAATCCAAAAGTTCTCAAAGAACTAAAGTTCTCTACAGTCACTTTCAGGAAAATGTTCTCTTCTTTGAATCTTTCAGCAAGTATGTGCCATGACCTTTACCAAGATATTGAATACCAATTAAAAATAAAACACAAAAAGCACAGCTGTGTATTATTGACATGTATGATTTTAGGCATATACGTCTAAACCCCGAAAGTAGTTTTCCGGTTGGAATGGAATGTTTTTCAATCACTAAGTAAGGTTTTGTGTATATTCCTCTCTCTCTGGAGGATCCTGGCTCTTTCTTGGCCCAGAATATTCCCTTCACTCCGAAGAGCCAGCTCAACCATGGCCCCCTAAGGCACTCCTTCCTCCCCACTTTCACAGGGGAGCCTCGCTGCTGTCTCCCAGCCTCCCCAGGCCTCACTTGGCATTTCACTGATCTGTTCTGTCTCCCCATCAGGCTCCATGGAGATCTTCCACAGCATGAGCATGCATTTCCCTGAAATCCCCAGCAGCTAACATAGTGTTCAGTGTACAATAGAGGCAAATACTTGGTACAAGAATTATGAGAAGTGTGCTGGTGAAACCGTAAACTCCTGTGTAATGCTTCACATGGCTCTTAATTTTAAAGGCAGTGATAAAGGATCATTATCATTTTTGTCCTTCAGTAAAAATAAGTATTTGATTTGGCTAATTAAGAGGAAAACGTTAGGACAAGAGCTGAAGGAAGAAGCCAAAGAGACATGCTTCAGAAAGAGAATTCACAGATTCCCTCCTCGGTGACAGCCTCTGAAGCATTCCATTTCCCAATGCTCCAAACAGGATCAGGACAATGTTTCGCAGCTCCATCTGTGGTCTGTCAGAAAGCACTACTGTCCCTGCATGGCATGCAAGGAATAATTAATTCCTCAGAAAAGCAATACAATGATAAGAATGACGTTAGTCTAGAACTTACTCCCCAAACACAGAGGACACTGGAGGGGGGTTGTGGTAATCAGTCATATGCATTTCAGCTTTCCGAATGAAGATATAAGAGAGTAACAATCTTTTTACATCTGTGATGTTATTACAGGTTTTAACACTGAGAAATTTGCACTTTTTATTGGTTACTATTACATTTTTTTAAAAAGTCTTAAATCTAGCAATATGGTAGGAAATATTCTTTAGGTGACTTGGGTTATTGTGCTCTGACTATACATGATTCATTTGAGATAAATTTTAGAGCAGTGTTCTCAAATTTGTTCCCCAGCCCAGCAACAAGGAATTACCTGGAATCTGGCTAGAAATGCATATTGCCAGGCCTCTCCTGGACCTGCTCACTGAGTTAGAAACACTGGGGGGGCGGGGGGAGGGCAGCAGAAGTGCTGTAACAAGCTCAACAGATGATGCTGGTGCATAGGAAGTTGCAAACCCTTGGTAGACTTCTTTAGACTACTAATAGCATTCATAATTTTGCTCCATTCATTTAGGACTCTCAGGTGAAGTTTAGCTCAGCCTATTTAGGTTTGTGACACCCTAATACTTCCTTTCCTGAGTTTTCCCCTTCCCTTCTCTCTCTCTCTCTCTCTCTCTCTCTCTCTCTCTCTCTCTCTCTCTCTCTGTCTCTCTCTCTCTCTCTCATACACACACACACACACACACACACACACACACACACACACACACATGTTTATAGTCCTTTGCCACTTTTGGTTCCTAAGTTCTGCCTCTGCCGAGTTACCTGACAGGCTTACTGGTTCGTAGTTCAAGATGCCTTACACCCATTAAATTTGTCAGGGACAAAAAGCCTAGAGGACTTGTTAGCGGAGCCTCATTTTATAAATAAAGAAACTGAGACCAGAATATCATTAGCTACAATTAGCAGCATTTTTCCATAACACAACATCATTTACAACGGAAGCAGACATAGCCATGTACAGCGAAGTTTCCCTTAGTGTAGGGAGCTCGCTAGTGTCAATAAAGGGAGCTAAGGGCACTGGATATTAAGCCTCGCTAACTGGGAAGCAACAGCACTCACAGGCTGCCCAGAGGACCCAACCCCCTGGACAGACAGGAAGCACCTATACAAGTGATTAGCCAGGATTACCCAGGCAGGGGTAAGGCAAGCAGGAGACATTCCTCTTCCGGGCACATGTGCAGTAGGAGCTAAGTTGGCGACCATAAAGGGGAGGAACTTAGCCTGGGATAAGACTAGGTTTGGATGAGGGACAGATAACTGGAAGATCTAAGAAAGGAAATAGATGTAGGGGGGTAGGAGGGTGGGGTTGGAGGACCCAACGCAAGCCCAGGAGGAACTAGGAAACAGATTGGCTAATTTGGAAGGAAGCCTCTCTTTCCAAGCCTGAGATAATATAACCCGAGCTTAAGGAAGGCCTCTCTCGGTAGGATGGTTCGCCTGTTTGTTCTGCATTCTCATTCCATAGCGGCCACGTGACCCCCCAGGCCCATGGGGAGGAGAGCAAACCTGGGCAGGGCAATGGAGCCCTGGCTGGAAAGCAACAGAAGCAGAGACTGAGCTAGGGGCATGGGGACAGAAACTGAGCTGGACTCAGCTTTGGCATGGACTGAACTGAGCTACTCCCTGGCCATGCTGGGCCAGTGGAACAGAATGTCTGGCCTTTCTTCTGGGCATGGTGGACACAAGGCTGGACTTCTTCCCGGCGGGACAAAGCTGAGCCTTCTGATCATGAATGAAACACCAGGTTCCTGTAGACAGCCATTTACTTCTTCCCTGATACCTCTTATCACTACACCTCATCCTCCCACGTGTGGGTCCACAGAGATGCTTTTCTTGTGACTCTGTGGAAGAACCCCATTTCTTCCAGCAATAGGGACAATGATGTTTTAACCCATATCTCCTATGAGGACTGAATGGACGGCATACTTAAAACTTTTAGCTTAGTGCTTCACCATAAAAGCACTTAATTCCTGATCTCTGTTGATGCTGCTGGGCTCACAATAGACATACCAAGAGGAGTGTAGTTCCATTGTTCAGGACAAATGGGATCATGGTCACAGAAGGCAAGATGAAGTTCAAAGTCTGCACATGACAGGCAAGCTTAAAGCAATAGGTAAGATGAGAAGCAGAGCTGCCATTGTATTCCTTACTTCAGTGGAATTCAAGTAACTTGGTGGAGCTGGCTGGAAGAACAGGTTGTGGAAGATTCTCAAGCTGAGTAATTGTTTGAAATGTACACACATATATCAAACTGGCAACTGATTCCTACATGTTAAACAGGACATGTAAGTCTTCCATTTGAATGAGTGAGATTTTCTGGTATTGAGCTTTAGTATATATAAAAAAAAAAAAGATGGTTAAAAAGTGAATATATTTAAAATTAGGTGCTCCTTCAAAATAAGTTGGAAATAGGAAAATATTTGCTCAAATTTCTAACTTAGCCTGACCCATCTTTAGTATGAATGGCAAAGGTCATTTTTTGATGAATAAATTCATCCTAGAATGTTTAAGCAGAAATAAAAGAAAAGTATGCCTTAATTTCCTAATAACATGAAACTATTTTTAAAATATATTTTATTGATTTTTTTACAGAGAGGAAGGAAGAGGGATAGAGAGTTAGAAACATCGATGAGAGAGAAACATCCATCAGCTGCCTCCTGCACACCTCCCACTAGGGATGTGCCCACAACCAAGATACATGCCCTTGACCAGAAGTGAACCTGGGACCTTTCAGTCCATAGGCCAAAGCTCTATCCACTGAGCCAAACCAGTTTCAGCAACATGAAACTATTTTAAAAATGTTTTTATAATCTAGATAAAATCCCCTTCTAGAGTAGATATTTTTTATGAAAATTTAGAAACCATTAAAAAATTTGACTAAAGATGAAGCGTTTCCTTGTCAAGGACACACAATGTCAAAAGAGTAGGTTTGTGCCCTAAAGGGTTTGGCTCAGTGGATAGAGATTTGGTCTGCTGACTGAAGGGTCCCAGATTGTTTTCTGATCAAGGGCATATGTCTTGGTTGCAGACACATCCCCAGTAAGGGGTGTGCAGGAGGCAGCTGATTGACGTTTCTCTCTCATTGATATTTCTAACTTTCTATCCTCCTTCCTTCCTCTCTGTAAAAAATCAATAATATAAAAATATATAAAATACATATATTTTAAATGTAGTTTTGAATAGAACGTTATTCATAGTGTAGTCCTGATGCTTTAAATAAGTCAAATATGTGCATGTAAAAGGATTCCAAGTTTCGGATTTTTAGTTTCAAGTAGCTTATTGCAATCCAATGGTACCAATGATTTCCATAAAAGTTTGTGCCCAGAGTGTTCTGTGCACATGGGTCTCCCATGATTTACCCTAATTGGCTTCATCTCACAGTGGCACAGGCAAGATCCGTTTCCATAGAGATGCATGCAAGGTGCCAGGAGAGGCCAAGTTGGTGTCATCTCTTTGTATTATTTTGGTAAACGTATCAGTGTTATTAGAAAATCATTAAATGAATTATGCTGGCCAAACAACACATCATATTTTTGTATCTGAGGGGAAAAGTTAGTCTTGTGTTTTTGCTTACAAGGCTCACAGTAGTTTGTAGTGCTTGACCTGAATTTATTTTCCTATAAGTAAAAGAAAACTCTGAAGACAGATCATCTTTTCTAAAAAGAGTTCGACCAAAACCCAAATCAATACTCTGTAAATGTATAATTATTCATAGGTACTAGGATACAGACTTGGTTATAAGGCATATTCAGTTTTAAAGTTTTCATCCTCAAAGATAGCTTTGTAGCAAAAAATAAAAAAAAGGGGAGGGGGAGGACTAGGTGGGGTTAGTAGCAGACATTCTAACACCTCCAAAGTCAGGAAGGTTTCTCCCAGGGCAAAAAATAACCACAAGGTTGTTGGAAGAACTGAACACGAGTTCCCCGAATGCAGGAGATTGTGTCTGAACAATGTGCTTGGCACACAGCATGGGTCCAGTGTGTGTCTGCTGAATCCACAGAGAGACAGAGACCTGAACAGAGACTCAGTCCACTCTGGGTTGGGTGAGAAAGCTACATGCAGTTCACAGAGCATTGTCTGTATACCCACCATCAGCCACGGAGGGGATGACACCTGTCTTTGTAAATGACAAGGTGAGAATGCCTGACTCAGACCTCTAACCCCTGACCAAAACATCCTATCTTCCTGACAGCCACAAAGAAAGCATTCCGGTGACACACAGCTCAGTACACATTTTAGCGACAATCTATGATTAATGTAGACAAAATTCTACTTGGCATTCTTTGCTTTGAAGAATCATATGAATAGAAATTTAGAACAAACCAAATATAAACAGCAAAACATGTTGTTGTTGTTATTATTATTATTATTATTATTATTATTATATAACAGGAAAATATTTCCTTTATTGACAAATCCTTGCAGTAGAGCTCATACTTAGTCCCAAATCAACACATTTGATAGATCCCAAATTACCATTTCCTCTTGCACAGATATCTGGTTACTCCCTTCCCACTTGTTTGTATCTTCCCAGAAGCTTAGTCATGTGGAATGGTACTGTCACTGAAACAATATTGACCCCTTCTCTCAAGAGTCTAAAAAATAATCCCCCGTCGGTGAGGACTGCAACTGTGTCTCCTTTAATTGCTGTGAAGGGATCACCACGTTTGGCAGCAATCAAATAAACACCTCGTTGCTCTCATTGTCTGCCAAAGCAAAGCAATACTTTTAAATGAGTGCCTACTCTGGTTAAGGCATTCGATATGGGGCTATAAACACGCATTGCCTGTCACTTAGTCCTCCTGTATTTAGTGGTTCCTGAGGCTACTCTTTTGATGCATGGGGTGGCTTGATGGTTACTATTGATCCATTCAGTTCCAGCAGTAAAGTCGCCAGATTGATAGAGTTGAGGTCTGGAAATTATAGTTTTTTGGAGCAACATTTCAACTTCAAGCAGAAGGATGTTCAAAGAAACCTGGGAGTGATAATACAGGTCTTTCCCTCATGAGTAGCTGGTGCTTTGAACTTGTTACAATGCAGAGCTGGAGAGGGGACTTTTGGGGTCTACATTTCGCAGAATGTGAGAGCAGAGACACCTGTGGAAGCAATTTCCAGTCACAATTCAGAGCAGCTTTCTAGGAGACTCTTTTTAAGTACTTTTAATTTATTTTTTTATTCTTTTCCTGTTGCAAGGTGCTAAAAAAAAAAAATCACTTCCAGCACAGGGCCCTACTGGCTCCTTCAGAATTATTGCAAAAAATAAAAAATAAAAAATAAATTAAAAAAAAATCCTAGAATGGTTTCCATCCTGCTGATATTTCAAAGTTCTGGAATGACCACTGTCTACAATATAGGAACAACTCGTAGAAATGCTCAGTATGTTGATCCTCCCTTCACCAAGCAGGGCCTTGTTATGGTGTTCTGTCTCCTTGCCAATTTTCTCCAAAGAAATAGAATCTGCTCCACACTAAGACATACCACTCTGGACAGCAAAAGAAACCATCAATAGGATGAAAAGGCCACTTCCAGAATGAGCAAAATAGTCACCCACCATATATCTGTTCATGTAGAACTCATATAAAAAGAAGAAGTCACATAAGTCAAAAGGATTGAGAAAAAAATATAAATAAATCAATGAAAAAAAAATAGGCAAAGGATGTTAACAGACATTTTTCTGAACCAGATATAGGAATGGCTAGCAGGTACCTCAACAGGTACAAAATGACGTCACTAATTATCAGTGAAATGTAAATCAAAACCAAAATGTGATATCAGGTCAGGCCTGTTAGGATGGCTATTATTAAAAAGACAGCAGATAACAAATACTGACGAGGATGTGGAGAAAAGGGAGCCCTGGTGCATTGTGGATGGGAATGTAAATTGGGGCTTGGTTCCCAGAAGCAGGAGTGAGAAACACCAAGTAGGTAGTCAGGGGTACACACTTCAAGTTATCACATAAATAATAACCTGGATGTAATATGTAACACGATGACTATAGCTTACTGCTGAAAACTATAAAATTAAAGAGATAGCTTGGCTGGTGTGCGTCGCTGGTTGAGTGTCCACCCATGAACCAGAAGGTGACGGTTCAATTCTAGGTCATGGCACATGCCTAGGTTGCGGGCTAGATCTCCAGTGTGGGGCATGCAGGAGGCAGCTGCTCAATGATTCTCTCTCATCACTGATGCTCCTTTCCCTGTCTTCCCATTTCTTCCTCTCTCTGAAATCAATAAAGAGGTTTTATCTTATTTTATTTATTTTTTTTAAGTAAGAGAGAAATGTATGAATCCTGTTTCTAAACTGAAGCTGGTAATCGGAAATGGATAGTTTTCACAAGTCTACTCAGTTTCCTGCACTGTAGACTCCATGCATCCACCTGGGCCAATAGCCGTTATTTAGCCTCTGTATTGAATTAAATGGCCTTTCTTATAACACACACTGTTGCCACTTCCTCTGGTTTCATATTCCAGGTGAAAAACTGTAATGGGCTGCCAGTTCCTGGATATACCTACTGTAGCTTCTCCAAACGTCTTCAGAGAGTCCTCTTTTTTATCCTAGTTTATTTTTCTAAATTTCAGTTTTATTGAATCCTTGACAAAATGTCATAAGATATTTAAAGTGTATCTTGTGGCAATTTTATATATGTGTACATTGTGGAATAACCTCCCCCCCCCCTTAGTTAATTAACACATTCATCACAGAACACAAGACCTACTGTCCTAACAAATCACAGTGATACAATGCAGTGGTATCAACTGTAATCACCACTTTCCCCATTAAATCCTCAGATAGCATTCCTTGTTAAATCATACTCCTCACTAGCCCCCTAGAAAGAGATGACACTCTGTATCTTCATAACGTGAATTAAATATATACATAAAACAAGTCAGAAATATGCCCTTTAGGCACACACTTTGAATCATTCATATAGCAACAACAATAAAGTATTTGCATTCTACACACAAGCAAGGACTTCTCAAGATGCAGCGAGATACAAGCCTCCAGGGCAGGATCCATCACACAAAACATTAGGCTACGGCCTTGGTGGAAGTCTGGTGTACAGTGGGATGGTTCTCAGAGCTTCTTCCCTGGACAGGGATGGCAGAAAAATTAAAGACCTCAGCTACCAACAGGCCAAGTCCTCGCCAAGTGAGGTAAGCCCTTAATGCATTGTTGAGTTGGCTGTGTGTGGAATTGGCACACACAGCTTGTCTTATGGATCCACTCTGCCTGCTGAGACTCAACATTTCATGGACCTTCATGTGTCTCCTCCCCCTCCCCCCCACACACCCCTTGCTGGAGGGCTTGCCTGAAACCGCAACATTGGCTAAAAGCTGAGGGGGCTGGGCTTGCACAGGCCACACTCGCTCTCATACAGCTTCCTTCCCTACGAGGAATGGCCCCAGGACCACACACATGTATTTTCCAACTCTTTCTTTCTCATTCTCCAACCCTATTTGTAGTTTCCTCTTTCTGAAGCAGGAAATTGTGTTTCATGCTTATCAATATTTGTATTTCCTGCACACACTTGATTCATATCCATGTAGCCAGCTTTTCTGAAAATGTTTGCCTACATGGCCGAGGTCTAGTTAATTTAAAAATCTATTACAGAATTTGTAAGTCCATAGTTTATATTGGTAGTGGATTCTATTTGACAATAATTACTGATTCCTTCAGCCAATATTTATTGTGGATTTAACAAGACCAGTAAGCTAGTCGGTGCGGAGCTTGGGCTGTTGGGGGTTATTCCTTAGGCAAGGTTCCACCCAAATGACTGTAATACCAAGCAGATGGAATGAAATGTCATAAGAAGACACTTTTGTTTTCAAGTTCAAAGAAAGAAAGAGTGCATTTCATTAATGCTGACGAGTTCCATAACAATCAAAATGATTCATAGAGTTTCTACTTCTGCACACTTATTAATTATTAAATTAATAAAAATCAGCCCCTGTGTTTTTTTATGGGCATATAATTTTTAACAAAAATATTTAGGGCATAAAGAGGAATGAGTATTCACTACAAATGCAAATTAAACATTGAGAGTAGTAGCAGAGAAGGGAAAGAGATGAAAATTTAATATTTCTCGAGCTTCCCCTCATCACTTATAGTGATTCAGAGGAGGGAAGGCCACGGCATCCCGGGGTAGTCAAATGGGTGATGTGGGGAAATTCTGCACTGAAGCAGCCCTCACATGTTGGTCAAGGCGATCTTGGGGCATTGAAAACAATGCTGCTGACTCTCTTCAGCGACTTGTAAGGGCCGCATCCATAATTCAATCTATGTGTCCGTCCAGTTCCAGTGAGTCTGCGGGGTGGTGCGGCCAACACCTTTTCCACACAAGAATGTCACCACAGCAGGGAGAACGCTCTAAATGGCAATGCTTGCTGGCTCTCAACACCCTGTCCCAGAGACTGACACCAGGGACACAAGCCATTGTCATTGTCACTACTGCCCGCCCACCCACCCCCAGTTTTAAAAGGCACTTACTCAAAACTGATGAGACTAAGAGGATTAGCACAGACTCCTGTATATTCCAACAACTGAACTGAGATCCTTACCCAGAATTCATACCACTTAGCATTCCCTGATGGCACAGCCATGCCCAGGCCAGCGCCACCTGCAGGTAAGTCTATGACCTGTCAGCTGTGGGAAGTGCCTTGCAGACAATAGGGCCATTCACCACCTGGGGAGGAAAAGGATGCTAAATGCACCAAGCAGGTCTATACTATTTATGCATGTAGGGCGCAGAACACTTGGCCAAATGTCAGTTCCTAAGGAAATATTCATTGCATCTGCCCTGGAGGCACTTCCCTCCAATGTGACTGAGGATGCTGGCCTGATAAATAAAGGTCAGAGTCCAATGACACAGCACTTTTCTCTCTGAGTTCCCAGGAAGACGTGAGAGAGAAATGAAGCATGTGCACTGTGTCGCCTGAATGAACTGAACGATTACCCAGCATGTCCAAACAAACAAATAAATGCTAATTAGCCTGCGGCTGAGTGCCAGAATGCCCACGATGCTCCTGATTTTCTGGGGCTCACGCTCATCAGAAAGGCCAGCAACCCTCAGAGTGTGCTTTCGCATGGATGCAAAGGGTCTACTTCAAATGCGATTGTGCGATTAATTCACAGAATCCTTCTTGAAAATGTGTCTTTGAAGACGCTACTTCAAACTGTCATTCTTTCAAAGCCCTGGCATTAATTGCACATTTATTACTGTTCTAGCCCATTTTCTTAAAAAATATATTTTTAGTGATTTCAGAGAAGGAAGGAAAGGGAGAGGGAGAGAAAGAAACAGCAATGATGAAAGAAAATCATTGACAGGCTGCCTCCTGCACACTTCCTACTGGGGATCAAGTCCACAACCTGGGCATGTGCCTGGCCAGGAACTGAACTGTAAACTCATGGTTCTGAGGTCCCTGCTCCGGCACTAGACCTGACATCCCCATGGGGTCCTGGGTTGTGAAGGATGCAGGCTGGGCTGAGAGACCCCCCCACCTTGTGCACGAATTCCATGCACTGGGCTTCTAGTGTATAAATTAAACTATAAAGCCTATAAAATCCAAAATAGCAGCCTGAATATATTATCACTGGTGATGCTGTTCAGATGAAACTAAGTTTCTATTTGCAATGTCAGTCCCATTACTGAATTTTACAATGGGAATTTTTAGAAATTTCATATGGCTGTGCTACTCCTTTTCATATATTGACTTAATTGTCCCTACAAATTTCTATATCCATGTACAATGAAACTGGTTAGTAAAATTTCCTGGGCTTCCGATAACTTTAACTTAAGAGCAACACAATATTTAAGGAATACCTTTCTCTATCTGTCTCTTCCTATGATTTCTCTAAGAATAAAAGCATAATATGCTAATTAGACCAGACAACCTAATGACCTTCCAGACGAAGCTGAGGCATGGACCACTGCAGGGCAGAGGCAGTTAAGAGCGATTAGGCAGGCAGGTGAGCAGTTAGGAGCATCAGGCAGGCATGAACAGTGGTGAGGGGTGATGAGGCAGGCAGGCAGAATGGTAAGGGGTGATAAGGCAGGCAGGTAGGCAAGTGGTTAGAAGCCAGCAGTCCCAGATTTTGAGAGGGTATAGGCCAAGCTGAGGGCCCTCTCCCCACCCCATGCCTAAATTTCAGGCACCAAGCCTCTAGTCCATTATAATAAATCAATTTTAAATTGTATGGTACCTGATGTTATAAGATAAGATTAACCAGGATCTCATTAGCATTAATATTTTCATTTTTAAAAATGTTATTATAGAATGAAAACTCAAAGGCACACATTTATCCATAATAATCTCATAGGAAAATAGTGGACCCCCCAAAACAGGTTTGAGGAAGTCAAGTCTCTGAACAAACTTCTTTTTAAAAATACACATTAGCCAAAACCGGTTTGGCTCAGTCGTAGAGCGTCGGTCTGCAGACTGAAAGGTCCCAGGTTCGATTCTGGTCAAGGGCATGTACCTTGGTTGCCGGCACATCCCCGGTAGGGGGTGTGCAAGAGGCAGCTGGTCGATGTTTCTCTCTCATCGACATTTCTAGCTCTCTATCTCTCTCCCTTCTTCTCTGTGAGAAATCAATAAAATATATTTAAAAAAATAAATAAAAATACACATTAAATATGAAAGTCATAAGGAGGAGAGATACTTTCATTTTTTATTTGTTTTTTTAGAAACAATAATGACTAGATTTTTTTGTTAATAAGAGGTAAAAATAATGGGAGGTTATTTGCAAAAAAATGATATGTATTAAAATTTTACATTTTCCTTAGAAAAGTGGCTACCTTCCCTACACACTTTCCTCAGTGAGAACAGTACTTATAATATTTATAAAACCCTCCAGATTTTCATTCTGTAAATCTATCCTTTCTGGGCTTTCAGCCAAGTTGTAGAAACATGCTGATAACTCTGGTGACAATTTCTGTATCATGTAGGTCAGTGTTATAGTTACAAATGGAGTATTTGAGTTGTATGAAATTTAGAATGCCATAATTTTAACAAAAAGAAAACCAAAAGCCTGAATTTTTGTTTTATTTGTATTTCAACTCTTTCAATCCTTTGAGAGTATAAAGGGGCATTTAAGAGATGGAAACAATGGCCACAATGGTTAGTCCTGCATTACTGTGGGTTGGTCAGAGGAAAAAGATTGAAAAGACTCATTCAACTCTGAAGTGAACTTGAAGTTGCCAAAAAGCACTGCATATATCCTATCTAATAAAGAGGGACTTTGCCAATTGGCCCTCATACCACCACAAAGATGGCAGGACCCACAGTCCATAAGGAGGGAATATGCTAATTGACAGGCACACCCTCAAAAATGGCAGTGCCCACAGCCACAAGATGGTGGCACCCAGACCCTGCAGCCCCACTGGGGCAGCACCTGAATCCCCCAGTCCCCTCAGGTGCCCAGGACCAGCCCAAGGCTCAGGTAACCAGGGCATGGCAGCAACAAAGGTATGACTGGCATCACCTTTCCCAGATTACTGGGTCACCTCCCATTTCTGAGGGCTCCCAGACTGGGACAGGGGGCAGGCCTGGCTGAGGGACCCCCACCTCCAGAGCATAAATTTTCATGTACCAGGCCTCTAGTTTTTATATTTTATATTTATTTATTTATTTATTTATTTATTTATTTATTTATTTATTTCAGTAAGGAAAGGGAGAGAGAGAGAGAGAAACATCAATGATGAGAGAGAATTGTTGATCAGTTGTCTCCTGCATGCCTCCCACTGGGTGTTGAGTCCACAACCTAAGCATATGGCCTGAGCAGGAATCAAACAGTGACATCCTAATTTATAAGTAGATACTCAGCCACTGAGTTATACCAGCTGGCCAGGGCACTGTACATTAATTTTGCAAGTACTACAATAGATAGCTTTGTCTCCAAGTGTTCTTGGGTGTGTGGGGTTCTCTCAGGTCTTCTGTGACAGCTTCAGAGACGCATCCTTCATGTCTGAAGAGGGAAGCCTTGGACTAAGGGATAAGGTGTGTCTAGCACAATGCCCTTCTCACCCTCTGGGCAGTGGAGTTTCTGTGGCCCCACTGAACCTCATTTCTAGGCATAAAAGAGCTCCTGCTGCTAATTAAAAATACTGAGCTGGTGACTTAGCGAGTAAACCAACTTAGAATGAATCCTGAGGAGAACCCGGAGCCCTGAGGTCCACTGCCTCAACTTTCCAATCAATAGGGCCTCAGAGTGCATGCTGGTCTGCTTGAGGTTGTCCAGAGATGGTCCAGACAAAGGAAGATCGATAGAGAGGGTTTCTTTTATAATAAATCTGCAGCACGGATAATGAAATGCCATCTGGGAACGTCTTCTATCAGAGCACTTCTGGGAACTTCTAAGGAAACAACAGAGGGTGTGCATGTCTAGAGGTGCTCATTACTGCCATGTATAGTGGAGATAGGAAGCAGGAAAGTGTTCAATTAGGTTATATATGCAGCATGAAGCTACTGGAATACAGTAAAGTAATGCTGAACAGCATGTCAGTATGTTCCATACACATCTACACATCTCGTAATAAAAAAAAAAAAAAATAGACAATGCAAATATATACCGTATTTTTCGGACCATAAGACACACTTTTTCCCCCCCAGAAGTGGGGGGAAAAAGTCCCTGCGTCTTATGCTCCAAATATAGCCTACACATATACTTTTAAAAATAAGTTTTTTTACTTGCCCGGCTCTGTGTGGTCTCTGTGTGCTTGCCCAGCTCTAAAATGGTTCTAAATACTGCTGTTTACTTTACAGGGTTGATTACATGTGTTTATGACTGTGATGTTGGGTTTTAATGCACATAAAATATTTTAGGACACTATTTGTTTCAGAATCTTTTTTTCTTCATTTCCCTTCTCTAAAAACTGGTGCGTCTTATGGTCCGGAGCGTCTTATGGTCCGAAAAATACGGTATATATTTGTATCCATTACCTTCAGACATAGACAATATGGTGACAAAAGCATAGCATGGGGTGGGAACTGGTAGAGAGGGGCAATGGGGGAAGAGGAGGAAGAGGGACATCTGTTATACTCTCAACAATAAAGATTAAGTAAATAAAATAAATTTTAAAAAACTATTTGAGTCACTACTCCCACTAGAAACAGCGCACTCACAGGAGTGTGCTTCTCAGATGGTTTAAGAAGTGAACCATTTACAAAGATGCAGGTGGGGTGTTCACAAAGCCCGCAGTGTTCTACACCAAGAGCTTAGCATCCTGCATGGCAGGGACCAGGGGAGGAGCAGTTCCTAGAACCCAGGAAAATGCACATTGAAAGGAATTGGGAGCCATGAACAAAGTTGCTTGAAGCAACGTTGGAAGGAAGGAAACAGCAAAATAAAAACCTGATCTCCCTCTCCTCTCTCCTTTTCATCTCAGAGGCCTTTACACATGTTGAACTAAAAGAAGCCAGAGAGCAAAGAGAGCCCTCAAGGACACAGACAGGGTGGAAAGGCATCTAAGAAAGAGGGTTGGAATATACCTGCACAGGTTAATTAAAGTTTTACGTATAAACTAGAGGCCCAGTGCACAAAATTCATGTAGGGGGATGGGGGTGTGTCCCTCAGACCAGCCTGCATACTCTCCAATCTGGGACTCCTCAAGGGATGTCCAACTGTCCATTTAATAGGCAGTTAGACATCCCTCTCACAATCTAGGACTACTAGCTCCCAATCACTCCCTGCCTGCCAGCCTGATTAAAAGCTAACCACTCCTCTGTTGGCCTGATTGCCTCTAACTGCCCTCCCTTGCCAGCCTGGTCACCCCTCCCTGCCATCCCCGGCATGCCTGGTCCCCTTCAACTGCCCTCCCCTGCTGGCCATCTTGTGTCCACATGGATGTGGCCATCTTTAACCACATGTATGTGGGAGTGATGGTCAATTTTCATATTATGTCTTTATTATATGGGATGAATTCATAAAATATTATAGTAGAAGATACTAAATGTCAGTGGTAGTTATCTCAAGGGGTGGTCTGACTGGTACACTTTCTATAATAAACATTTCATCAGGGAAAATAGAGCTTACTCATGTTCATGCTATTATTTCATTTAAGTTAAGAGCAATACCTACTTATTTTGAATCTGAAGGTTTTATATTGGTCACATTTATTTAAATAAACAAAATTAATCCTTGGGATTTCTGAGGAGAGAAAGATGATCTATGTGTTCCCTAAATCACTCTCTAAATTTAAGGAAGACAAACTTCTATTTAGTTCAAGGTAAATCTATAAAAGCAAATGATAATATGTAGGAGAAAGAAATGAATGTGGGAGTTTTATTCCACATAGAATGAAATTAACTGAAATAAAATAAAACATATCTGTTTTTGTGCTTTAAATATTTAACTGAAACAGTGGTGTAAACTTAGTTCTCATAAATATGCTAATAACCAAGTTCCCAGTGAAAACATGACAAAAGTTGGAAGGTATAAACAAATGTAACATTTGGTTCATAAATGAAATAAGTAACATAGCTCAAAAGAACTTGGTACAATGTTTTCCAGACATTTCATGGTTACTGAGAATGAATGAATGTAAAGATAAAAAAAAAAAAAATACGAGGAAGATTCACCTTTGAACATGGTGAGGAAACCAACAGTGTATGATAAATGTTTTAAAGAAAGTATGTAAGAGAGAAATTCTAGATGAGATGAAAATCACTTTCTGGATGTTTTGGTCTTCTAGAAAAAATTTCATGATGAAAAATAAAATTTATTCATAAAAGTTAATTTTAGATATAAGTGCTTCTCATATAGTTGCCATCTTCATGGTAAATGGATCCTCCTATCCAGCTTCTAACCTAAACTCTCAGATACACTCATTGTGTAGATAATTTCCTCAAGAAAGAAAAGGGGATGAGGGGGACAGAAAGAGATTAACCAAAGAACATACATGCATTTATTTATAACCCATGGACACAGACGATAGTATAGCCAGCCTGGGGCAGGGGTTATGGGAGGAGAGAATCAAAGGGGAGAAAGGGTAATATATGTAATACTTTTAACAATAAAGATAAATTTAAAAATAAGAAGGGTACTAAGGCCAAAACCTGTTTGGCCCAGTGGATAGAGCGTTGGCCTGCGGACTGAAAGGTCCCAGGTCTGATTTCGGTCAAGGGCACATCCCCAGTAGTGGGTATGCAAGAGGCAGCTGATCAATGTCTCTCTCTCATCGATATTTCTAGCTCTCTATTCCTCTCTCTTCCTCTCTGTGAGAAATCAATAAAATATATTTTTAAAAAATCAAATCAAATCAATGAAAACCATTAAAAAAAAAAAAAAAGAAGGGTACTACTCTCATGACCATTTAGCCACACTATCTGAATTTATAAAAATTAATAGTTTACCATTAAAAAATTAAGAAACAAATACAAACCAGAACACCCATTTGTCTGATTGAGGGGAAAGAAAAGCTCTATGATGGGATAATACTGTGTTTCCCTGAAAATAAGACATCTTCCGAAAATAAGACCTAGAACATGGAAAGATAAGACATCCCCTGAAAATAAGACCTAGCGCAACTTTGGGAGAAAAAATTAATATAAGACATTGTCTTATTTTTGGGGAAACAGGGTAGGTAAGTTTGACTTAATAAAAGTGAAGCAAACAATTGGGCCTTCACACTCATGCAGACAAAAGGACTGAGATGGAGGAAGGAATATTCTAGAAGCAGTATGGACCAATAGTCACTTTTTCAGTAATAATAAAAAATGATTTAGCATATTATCTATCTATAATAATAAAAGTGTAATATACTAATTAGACTGACGTCCTTCCAGACGTCCTTCTGTCCTTCTGGAAGAAACTCAAGCTGTGAGAGAAGCCCGGGACCCATGTGTCAGAGGGAAGCTGTGCAGGCAGCCGGGAGAAAGAAGGCCGACTCTTGCATCAATTTCATGCATCGGGCCTCTAGTTTTGAGATGAAAAGCAACATATATCAAAGACTTTTAATTTTTGGAATGAAACATAATTTATGGCTCAATTACAATTTTCTCAGGGGGATCTACTACCCTTCTTTTTTTGTTTTTTCCTTTTTTTCTCTCTCCTTACCAGAATTAGCTGTGTCTAGCACAATGGGAACAAGCAGGGTCTCATGCCATTTTCTCAAGAACTATCTATAGCAATGTCACATATATATTTCATTATGCAAGCACAGAGTTCTACTTTAAAATGAATATTTCACTTATTATTTGTGAACTGCTTTCATTTTTGGCTCAATTTTTTTTTTTTTTTTTTTTTTTTTTTTTTTTTTTTTTTAATCAAGCTTCTATCAACACTGAGTCTATTCTGGGAGGTAGCCTGGTAACTCTGGCTTATTGGCAAGCTGAGTCACACTGCAGTACATGGGGTCTGTCGTCTTCTTTCTCCTCTTTGTGTAAGTGTGACTAAATCCATCAAAGACAAATGGTATGGATCTTGTTTTGACGTGGTAGAGTAACACCTACATACCTGGCCCTGCTCAGGTATCAGAAGCCGTGATATGAACCTATCTCTGCTTTTCTGACTTTGCCAAGTCACCTCTTCCTCGGCTTCCTCATCAGAGACACAAATGTAATATTCCCTTCGAACCTAAACAGAATGGTTTGGTTAAGGTGCATGAAAATCTGTGACAAGAAAAACATTATTAAAAATGTAAATTACACTTTAAGTTATTGAAAGAAACTAATAAAATGTAAGAGATTGGAGAGCACCATAGAGGGACTTTGAAATAGATATAGAGGAGCTGGGGCATGGCTCAGGGATTGAGAATGGACCTCTGAGCCAGGAGGTCCTGCTCCATTCTCAGTCAGAGCACATATCCAGGTTTTTGGCTCCATCCCCAGTGTGGGGCATGTAGGAGGCAGGGGATCAATGATTCTCTCTCATCATTGATCTCTCTCTCTCTCTCTTTCTCTATATATCTCTCTCTTTCTTTTTTCTCTTTCTCCCTCTCCTTCCCCCTCTTCCTCTTCCTCTCCCTCTTTGAAATAAAAAACATATTTAAAAAAAAACAGATATAGAGGAAAATATGTTACATTTCTCAGAAGAGGCCTGGGTATTAATTTGTTTCTGGTTAGTTTTTTTGTTTTGTTTTTTATGGGCAATGAAGAAATGGGAGAAGAGAGGAAGAGAACATGAATGAGAACTCTTGCATGTCTAAGTTTCATGGGAAGAACGGAGAAGTGACCCTACTTTCCATAGGTTATGGGGCTGCTTGGGAAAGGCTCTTGGGTTCAACTGATGCCCATGTCACAGGGATGGTGCATTTAGGCTAAGCCATTGCCAATGTCAATATTACCAGGAAAGCTACTGAACCATCTTCAGCTACTGACAACCCAAATGCCCAGCAGCGTTTTAAGAGAAAGCATTGCAGAAAGGTATTCTCACAAATGAAGAAATAAAAGAAGAACTGGGCCCTGGCTCCAAGCTTTCCTAGAGCATGGAGAGGAGGGGTCTCTGTGCAGCAAATGGTCAAATCAGGAGCTCTGAGTGGAGACAAGAAAGGAAAGCGATATTTAAGATGCACAAAGAGCTACTCAGGAGAGTTGTTTGTATTCACAAATGCCTGGAGGGTGATCCTGTGGGTGTATCCATGGATACCACTGACAGAATACATAACCTTTTGCAGAGAAATTAGCATGATACCATGCCTTTATTTTCAAGTATCAATATCCGACCAGGCCAATGGCCAGAGGCAAACTTTAAGTACACAAAAGCAGTGGAAAAGCCCATCATAATCCTACAGTGTTGTCAGATGGAGAGATAAGGAGGCCCTCAGAGGCCCTGTGCATGTATGAGAGCTTCACTCTTAGAAGAAAGCAGGGAGCTGCTAGACTTTCAGCATCTTTACAGGAGTTCTGAAATACAGGTCCACTAGTCTCCTGTTACCCACGGTTTCTCTTTCCAGTGGTTTTAGTTACAGGCAGTCAATGCAGTTCAAAGATAAGAAATGGAAAAATGCCAGAAATAAACATCACAGTTTTCTCACTGCATGCCTTTCTGAGTAGCATGATGAAAGTTCCCACCTTCCTAACCATCTCCTGCCCAGGACATCGATCATCCCTTTGCCCAGGGTCTCCCACTGCAGAGGTCCCCTGTCCATGGATCACTTGGTCTCTCTGCCTGGTTCTCAGATCTTCTCTATCACGTTTTCTGGGGCTTTAGTTCAAGTGGCCCTTCCAGTAGCCTAATGCTGTGCCCTGAGTCAC
Source organism: Pipistrellus kuhlii (assembly GCF_014108245.1). Classification (NCBI taxonomy): domain Eukaryota; kingdom Metazoa; phylum Chordata; class Mammalia; order Chiroptera; family Vespertilionidae; genus Pipistrellus; species Pipistrellus kuhlii. Next base: position 184,299,345 of record NW_023425529.1, read on the forward strand.
CTCACTCCATCACGTGTCCTCTCACAGCCTCTCAAGAAGGAAGAGTACAGTACCACAAGAATAGTTTGAGAAACCACATTTCCATAACTTCCATTACTGTATATTGTTATCCTTGCTCTATGTTACTATTAGTCAATCTTGTTAATATCCCACTGTGTATAATTTAGAAATGAACCTTTACCATGGATATGCATATATAGGAAAAACATAGTACATAACGGGTTGGGCACTACTTGTGTTTTCACGAGTCCAGTGGGAGTCACAGAACATATCCTCTGTGTATAAGGGGCTATTCTACCACTAGCAGCCCTGTGCACAAATCGGCGCACCAGTAGCTCTCTGCGTGGCCTGGTCACTCTGTGCCCACTTCCCATAGGTCAGTGGTCTGCAAACTCATTCGTCAACAGAACCAAATATCAACAGTACAATGATTGAAATTTCTTTTGAGAGCCAAATTTTTTAAACTTAATCTTCTTCTAACTCCACTTCTTAAAAATAGACTCACCCAGGCCTTGGTATCTTGTGGAAGAGCCACACTCAAGAGGCCAAAGAGCCACATGTGGCTCGTGAGCCGCAGTTTGCCGACTACTTCCATAGGCTCATCTGCGGCCTGGCACAGAAGGCTTGCCTTGTCATTGGGGCGACAAAGCAAGCGTCCCACCAGGTTTCTCATGCTGCCTGCTCTCATCAGCTGTCCCCTTGCCCAGGACTGGGGGACTCTGGTGTGGCTGAGAGGACTGGGGGCAGCTATCTTGTGGCGATGGGCACTGCCATCATTGTGATGGAGTGACAGTTAATTTGCATATTGCCCAGTTATTAGATAGAATTATGCCCATTTTGAAAGTGATGAAAAGGTCACAGAGAGTTAGAGCTGATGCTACATTAAAAGTGAATTTTAATTGACCTCAAAGCCTAGGTTTCTTTCGCCACAGCATCTGTATGAGGTCAGGGAAAGAAGTGGAAAATGGTGGAAAATGTTACTTCACTCGATTTGTTTTTGTGAACTGCAGTCTGATGATGGTAACTTGTCCATCATGAGGTCATAAATTTAGGATTAAACCTATAAAAACAACTTTGTTGCTATTTTGTCATAGTTACTACCCACTTTGATATGGGGGAATTTGTGAACTGTGCTTTAAAAATACCTTATGGTCCCTTATTTAAGTTTTATGGACTCTTACCATAACAGAGCAGGGATTTTAAAAGGAACATTTTTTTCCCAAAGGGCATTTCCTTACCAACTAAATAACTTGGCATAACGGTCAATATGCTATAAGTCAGGTTACTGAGCCAACTTCACTTGAGCACAGAAATATGGACTACGTACTGAAACAACTCTTCGGCAAATAAACTATAACTTAGGAATGTACTGATCTCAACGAACGCATTCAACATACAGCGACTCTGCTATCACCAAACACAGGAGGATTTCATGCCTAAGCCAACGAGGCTCACTGGTTACAGCATCCACAAGGACAAGAGTCACAAAAGTCACAACCTGTAGTCCACCCACCAATACAATCAAGCGAGACCTGGAACCGAGAGTGGCACCGGGCAGGTGTTTGTCAGGGAAGATGCTGAGCGCACTTGCAAAGACAGTAACCAGACTCCTTTCGAAAAACAGGGGCACGGTGCCAGGCATAAAGTACAGAATAGCCCATCAGTATTCGAGTGCCCCACGGAATGCTGGGAACTCAAACCACACTGCTCATTTCTTGTTCCATGATAAAGAACAAAATACACTGTATTCAAACATTTTGTTTACTTCTAAACTTCATAGGATTCTGGAATATTTAAATACTAGGTTGAGTCATTACCATTAACAACATATCAATACATTTGATCATGTATGAAGCATTCCAGTAAAGGATGCACATAGTCTTCGAGGCAAATACCTTTGTAAAGATATAACCATTTTTAACATTCAAAATAACTAAGGTGATTCTCTCATCCTAACTAACCAAACAAATAACAGAGACAGGAAATAAAAAACCACAGCTGGTCAATTCCAGGAGAATTGTCAGGAGCCACCGGGCCCTGCAATGCAGGTCATCCAATGGCAGTGCTCTTTGTCCTCTACTGCACCTGGTGTTTCCTTGAAAGCCACCAGGCTAATGGATGCCTCTTACCAAAACAGAAAATGCGCCAGTCTGCCTTTATGCACAATGTGCGCCCTGTGGACAGTCATCCGGAGCCTGAGGTGGTGAATGCCCTGTATCCTCCGCTCTGCAAGGCCCAGCGGTCACCACAAGGCTTCCCCGTTAAATGGCTCTGCACAGCCATGAGTCAGACACCATGATCGCTTTACGGAATATTTCTGAAAAGGCACTTACCTTATGGAAGAGAAACAGCCTCCGCGTAGCAGATCGCCTGTTAAAATAAAACATATATTGATTGGCATTGCGTAAATAATATAAAGCGTGATGTGTTGTTATACGTAGCACAGTGAGGGGGCAACTTTACAAATGTTTCCTCATCTCATTCAGTTTCCTTTTTTCCTAAAAATTAAAACCACCTCCTTGGCTGTCATCACGAAATGCTTCTCTGTGGTGGCCATGGGCACCGGAACCACACACAGGGGGGCCTTCCAGGGCAGAGGGCAAACCCAGAAACCACAGGGCACCGAGCCCGGGCCTGGGCGCAGGTTCCCTCCTGTTCCTCTCATGACCCTGATTGGAAGCACATGGACGAACATCTAGACCAGAAGCTCAGAGAGTTGGTCTTCCAGAGAACCATGTTTCCCCCAAGCACAGGTCAAACCACCACCAGGCAGAAGTGATCAGCATGGCATGTACTCTTTTCAAGTGTTATATCCTTTATTGGAATGTCTTATGTACTTTTCACTGAATGGCAATAAAGCCTGAGCGATTTTTACTTATGATTCTACCCAAATATCATGGAGATAAAATAAGTTGTGACATCCCACAGGTGCAGCCAAGCGTGCACATGCAGGGAACTGGCTGGCACAATATCACACGTTATCTTCAGGGAGCGGAGGCCTGATGCTGGGACAGAGCAGGGGAAGGAAATACAGAGAAACTCAGCTGTTCCCTTTCTTTCCCACGGGACCCGAACCCGTTTTCTCAGAACTGAGAGCCAGAATGTGAAAAGCACTGTCCTCTTACTTTGTTCACACAGGAAAGGTGACACCTACTGCACATTTTTTCACACCGTCCACATGCTTCACAAATGATCGCATTCTGGTGCCCAGAGTTACAGAAACATTTTATTTTTACTGAGTTTTATTGTGTTCTCAAAACACATAAGATCCAAAGGCTGGCAAATGAATTGCATTTAGATACTAACTTACAAAGGGGTGGAGGAGAGGAAGCGCTGCTATAAATTCAAAATAGTTCACTCAAGTGTTAAATAGTCACCGTGGTGAGAAAAATAAGGAGAGAGAGAAAGAGAGAGAGGAGAGATTCTCAAATATCTAAAGTGTCAGATATTTGAGGTTCAGCAAAAACTTCAGTAGACTGAGCTCAACACTTTGCTATACATTACTCTAATTTCATAATTAATGAATGTAAAACTAAGAGATGTTATATTTGCTGCCTCAAGACCACACAGCTACTATGTGGTAGAAGGATAATTTTATTTCAATGTTCTTGACTCCAAATTCCATTCAGTTATAGATCTGGCTGTCTGGCTTTGTAAATTCATAGCACAATTTATTCATCTATAAGTGATGATGGTACTTATCCCTTTAATTATCAGAGATGGATATTGTGAAATTAAGATTCAATAAGTAAAAGCAGGAATCTCCCAAGTGAACATTTTTGTTCCCATGGTGCAAGACACTTTAGAAAATTATTGATGGGAAACTATCTTGTCAAAAAACAGCAAACAAAAAAGTAAACGGTTGTGCTGCACAGCCCTATCATTCCTCATTCATTCCACTTAATTAGGGGACCAAAAACCATGTCCACATCCATCGCGGTGGATATGGAGCGTGAAAAGAGACCAGATGGCTCTTAACATTGACTGGGCTACCTCACAAGACATTGACACTGCATGGTTTTCACTTCTCTCTGCCTTAGGCTGGCCTCTAATATGATTTCTTTAAAAGTCTTTATTGTTGAAAGTATTACATAGGTCCTTTACCCCCATTAACCTCTTCCAGCCTGCTCCCCCTCCCCCAGACCCTCACCAGCCATTGCCTGTGTGCATGGGTCATACACATATGCATACAAGTTCATTAGTTGATCTCTTCCCAGCCAGCATCCCCTGCCTTCCCTCTGAGGTTCAACAGCCTGTTCATACTTCTATGTCTCTGGGTCTATTTTTTAATCTAATATGTATTTAATGTAGATTTTTATTTCTACGTTTCATGGTTATTATGTGAATCTGTTGCTGCTGAATCTGTTTAATCTTAAGTCTTTTGTGAAAATTAGTATGGTCCTTTGTGGTTACAAATAACAAATGAATTCTTTTCTAAGGAACAATGAAAGGGCTTTTTGTTTTATTTTTATTCTTAAACTTTGCTCTTATTAATTTAATTGGTTAATCATCACTAAAAGATGATTTCAAGTGCATGTCTTGTAATGTCTATTTTGCTCTGTGTCAGAAATGATGAGTACACTACAAAGACACATTGTTGGGGTGATTTATTTTCCTCGTGTCACCCTCCCCCATTCTACTATGCAGAGATATGTTAGAGTTTTCTTCTCAAGTCTTGTATTTCCATAGAGGATAAAAAAGAATTTCTCATGCATATCATACAGCAGAAATATTATTGATCACTGAATTTAGTGAAGGGTTTACAATCACATGTTTAATTGTGTAGTGTATACAGCAATAAATCCACTTGCAGAATTTTAAAAAGTAGCATTAAGAAAGGATTTAGTTACCTTAAAGGTATAAAGCCCTTTAAAAATTAATTACATAGTATTTATAAAAAAAAATAAAAATGAATAAACAGAGGTAAAGGGTATTGACTTGGGAGTCACACTGCCAGGGCTCAAGGGGCAGTGCAATACTTATTTCAGTGTGACATTGGGCAAGTTACTTATCCGCCTCTGCCACTACTTTTTTAATGAAATAATCACTGTCTCTTAGGGTTATTGTGAAGATTAAAGGAGTAAGTGTATGTAAAGGCACATAATTAGACCTCAGTATATGCTAGATTTAATAGCGATTTATAATGATTATTCTACACAATGGTACAGCAAATACAAAGAATATATATTTACTATAGAAGTTTAGGGTTTGCTAATTATGAAATACCATAATGCATCAATTATTCCGTGCTCAGCAGAACATCATATATATATATATATATATATATATATATATATATATATATATACACACACATATATATATGTGTGTATTTTATTTACATATATTTGTGTATATATATTATACAAATATATATATTTGCCACTCACTTATCTGCAGAAAATATGAAGTATATAGACTATACAGAAAAACCTCAGCTTATTTCAGGACTGGTACTATGCTAAAATGATACAGAAATAAATAAAAATCTTTATCCTAAAGCAACTTATAAAGTAGTTGGAAAGTAACTGGGGATAAATGCCAATCTCGATAAGAAAGGATTATTTCTCTTGAAAGATTACAAGAGGAAGTTATGTAACTTTTGGCAGAAAGGCAAACTTCTTGAAAGAACTTCCATTCTTTATCTTAACTGCATCCACATTGCGGTTTGGTAATATGGCTTTCTAGTGGCTAATGTTTCATTTCTAATCATTCCTGTTGCTAAAAATTACCATTAATATAACCAGGATTTATTGAGTACCAACTAAGGTGAAACACAGGAAGATGTCATTGTGGAGTCTTTCATGGAGTTCCCTGAAATGAAAAAAGAATGAACAAACCATGAAAGACCCAGGAAAGCCAAAACAATCTTGAAAAAAAGAACAAAGCTGGAAGCATCATACTGATTTCAAACTATATTTGAAAGCTAAAGTCTTCAAAACAGTATGGTTCTGGCATAAAAACAGACTCATAGATCAATGATACAGAACAGAGAGCCCAGAAACAAGCCCATGCATATAAGGTTAATTAATTTACAACAAAGCGGCCAACAATACATAAGGGGAAATGACAATCTTTTCAATAAATGGCATTGGGAACATGAACAGCCATGTGCAAAAGGATGAAATGGAACCCCTGCCTTACACAAGACCTAAACATCACCTCGAAATGAATAAAATATTTGAATGCACAACCTGAAATCATAAAACTGTTAGATGAGAACATACACAGTAAGCTCCTAGTCATAGATCTTGGAGATGTTTTTTGGATTTGATACCAAAAAAAAAAAATAAGGCTACAAAAATAAAAATAAACAAACTGGAAATATGTCAAACTATAAACCTCGACAAAGCAAAGAAAACCAATGATAATAATAATATGAAAGGGCAACCAATTAGTGCGAGAAGATATTTGGAAAGAATGTATCTGAAAGATAAAGAGTTAATGTCCAAAATATATTACAAAATCATACAACTTAATTGAAAAAAAAGCAAAGAATCTGATTAGAAAATGGGCAGAGAATATGATGAGACTTTTTCTCAATGAAGACACACAGATGGCCAACAGATACACAAAAATATGTTCAACATTACTAATCTCCAGAAAAATGCAAAATAATTCCAAAAGGAGATGTAACTTCACACCTGTTAGAATAGCCTATATAAAAAAAGATAGGAAATAACAAGTGTTGGTGAGGATGTGGATAAAAAGCACCCTTGTGCACTGTAGCGGGAATGCAAATTGGTGCAACCATTAAGAGAGACAGTATAAAGACTGTTTAAGAAATTAAGAAAAATAGAAATACCATTTAAGTGGTAATGTTGGGTATATGATTCTAGCAACATGCTTGCGCTGTACAGTTTTCATTTTCAGCTAGAGTTCATGAAATAAAAATTGTATACATGCTGACCAGAAAATACCTAGATACTCCCTTGCAAACAAATGACTTTTGTGGTGTATTTGCCTTAGCAATGCCTTTTTGGGACCACAGATCACTCAGAAACAACAGAAAATATTAAATTACTAGTGAACAGTTTTTGAAAAGATTTGTAAATTCATCAGAGGCTTGAGCTGAGTTAGAAGAACCTAAATCTAGTTGGAAGTTGTGGAGTGGCTGTGTGGTGTGTGTGTACCATTATGTCCATGAAGGTATTTTAAAAGGGGCCACTCTTTTCATTCAAAGACTGCAGAGTGGGGCCAAAGTAGGTTTGTAGTCTTGAGTATGCAAAACACAGAGTTTATACTTGTATTATTATTTATTATTTTGCATATGAAAAATGATAAACTTACTTTGGCCCCCTTATAAATGAAGTATTAAGTATACAAAGGTGAGAACTTATTTTTTTGAGAAGTCTAACTAAGTAGAATAATTATAATCTTCTAAAATATTTTCAGTGTTACTTTCCTTCTATTTCCTATGGATTTCATTTTTATTTAAAAGCATATAAGCATTTTATGTTTACAAACGTATCTGATGGCACTTTTAGGATCTACCCTGAATTTATTTATTGAGTCTCTAAACATAGTTATTAAACTTAGTCTTACTTTTGCCCAATTAAATTCACACTTACTGGGAGATTAGGTATAATAAAACATTAAGGCACTGACATGATGGGAGAATTATCCCCAGTCACCTGTGTGGACACGATTTGCTCATTGTCCATATAAGTAGCGGCTTCTATTGATGAAACATAAGTAAATCACGGGTAATTGCTCACTTCTGGCTTCCTACGCTTGCCCTTGTCCCTGCAGCGTTCAGTAATTACTGGGTCCCCCGCTCCTGGCACACGGGGCATCTTCTAAAGAGCAGGCTTATGCCTGGCCTATCACAGCTGTCCCCAGAACCTGCAGTCAGTGCTGCCACAAAAGCCTTCCCATGAATAATGCTGAAAGCAGACTTTTCTCTTTTTTCCATGGCAAATGCCTGGAGTCCTTGGCTCCTTTCCCATCGGTGACTCTGTGATGGGAGGATGACAATGACTCTCAGGCCAGGAGGTGACTGGCAGAGCAAATCTGTGCTCCACGTGTGATAAGGAGCCGGGGCCCCAGGTGGTTTCCATGGAGACACCTCCACGCAGGAGGCTGCTATCTGCATGAGGCAGCCGCCAGCTCCAGCCCCAGGCCCCGAGAAACACATCACAAAATGCTAATGGAGGGAAAATACACCGGCTGCACAGCCCTGTCCTCAGCAGATTGGAGAGCTGCATGTTTGAAAATCATAAACGTCAGCCTCGGAGGATGCTGTCTGTTATACTGAACACATATGGAGCTAGCCTGAGGAAAATACAGCACAAATAGGAATGCTTTAAAAAAAAATGCTTTCTCCAGCCCACCAGCCTTACTGAAAATGCACTAGTAACGGAAATAACAACTTGTTTGTTGTTTTCATTATAAAGGTGAGCAGCTTTGTTAAATGCACATATGCTACATCAATGAAGGGCTATAGTTACAGCACTGGAGCAGAAAAAGGAAGTCTGTGCACTTGCATCTTGCAAAGTTCAGCTATACCTGTATTTCATCCACTCCTCAGTCCTGAACTATAGAGTTCAGGAAGGATGGGATCACAGTTATACAAAGCTGCTTTTACTAGTGTCCTATATACATGTACGTATGTTCCAATCATACTCTGATTTCTGCCAAACCTGCGTGGCCATATCTCATATGAGCTGTTTTGTGACCAGAGTGTAGACTTCAATCTTTTTACTGTCAGATCCAGAATAGGTTTCTCTTAGATATAATGTAATACAGATGAATGCTAGAGTCATTTTACCAGGACGATAAGATCACAGGTATTTTTATGTCAAGCTATGTATTTAAACATATTGTTCAACATCAAATTTGTAAATAAAAAGGTAATGTTTCCTTTAGTTTTACATTATTGACATCATTTGAATGTACCTGCACATTTTAAACAACAGTGATATTTTTGGAAAGTATGTAGTGCGTGAAAAAGAGACATTTACCATATATATTTTCCAATTTGTTTTTAAAGAAATGTTCTGTGTCAGTTTTTATGGTGGGTGTAGATATAGATGTAGATATAGTTAGAGATGTTATTTAGAGATGGTAAGATCTCTGAGAGAAAAGGGCCATGTTTGTTTATCTTTGAAATGTAAGTACCTGGTGCAATGCCAAATACACAGTATACATTTAGTAACTATTTGTGAGATGAATCAATAAATAAATAAGTAATAGAAGCCAATTTTTTAAAACAGAAATGTGGCCTAATTTTTTTCAAAATATTTGAGCTCAGCAGTTCATAAAAACATAAACTAATTATATGTTTATATATCCTATGCCTAATTATATAAATTAAGTTAAAATTGGGCATTTTTGGAAAGAAATTACTAAAAATATTTATCATTTTTTTCTCTTTTTAAAGTGGCATGTGGGGAGAGGGTCAGCATTACCACTTAGAAACCACACTTCCAAAAGCAGTTTCAAAACACGTGACTTTCTAAAATGCAATGTTATCTGTTCTCAGCAGCTGTAGGAAGAAAGACTCATTCACCACCCAACTCCATCCCTTCTCAGCCAATGGCATCGGAGCTGAGACAAGGGCCATATGATCCTCACCAGTAAGGTTCCATGAAACCTCCCCCCACACACACTCTCTCTCCATGTGTCTGACAGCAGTGCCTATTGTTCTCATTGTTTCTCACATTCTAAGCACACACCCCAAGTTCTGTACATGTATGATCTCATAGATGTAAGCACTGTTATTATCTCACTACACAGACAAGGAAATAATAGACTCCGATAGGTAGAGAAGCTACCCAAGGTCATACACTAAGAAGCAGGTGCAACAGGGCAGATCATGAACAGGCAGAGCAGCACAATGCCATCAGCCTCTCACCTAGATGGTAGAAGAATCCTCGTAAGGGGGCCTTCCAGAAATCAAAGAGTTACATAGAGAGAAACCAGGAATGATAGACTAAAAGAATATGTGCTGGGTTTGGGGTTAGAAGTGAAAAACAGTTTCAATGGAGTGTTTGAAGAAGCCATTGGGAAGTTAATAAAACATTGCAAAATAGAGATAATAGCTCAGTTAGCATCCTAGGAGAGGAAGGAGATACCCTGATTACATGTAGAGGGGAAAGGAGACATATATTTGATAGTAGGATGAGTGATCTGGCATGCTTTTGTATGAGAAAAATCGGTCACTAGCAGAGAGAGATGGATTTGAGAGACGGAAGCTTCCTAAGATTGGGGGTAAGGAGCAAACACAGACTGAAAGCCTGCTGTCAACTCAGAATGGCAAGTGGATTTTCATATTTTTTTTCATATAAAATATCAGCATCATCTAAAGTCATTCCATAAGAGTTGTCTATAGTCATTGCATATATACATGTTTATTGTGTAACATAAGATTGCCAAGACTTATGGACAATTTACCCAATAATGTGCAGGGACACACATTTTTCTTGTAGCAGGCCCAGACATGTTGGACTGAGTCTAGTAGACGAGAAAGGAAGGTTCGCTTGAATCCAGGATGGACCCAGTGCCCTGAGATCATGTAGACAGGAGACCAAAGTAAGTGGGGAGGGAGATAGGTTTCAAAGAGAAGTCCCAGGATCTGAATCCTGAAGTTGAATTTTGACAGGTAACTAAAATTATGCATATGGTAGAGCATATGCATACTTCCATGATATCTGTCCTCTATCAATACTGTTTCAGAACCAGGGTTTCTCAGAGCACATTGTTAGACTATTCAAAACCATGATCTAAAGTGATGGAAAGGTTGCTGAGAACACTCAATGGATAGAGCGTTGGCTTGGGGACTGAAGGGTCCCGGGTTCAATTCTGGTCAAAGGCATGTACCTTGGTTGCGGGCATATCCCCAGTAGGGGGTGTGCAAGAGGCAGCGGATTGATGACTCTCTCATGGATTTTTCTAACTCTCTATCTCTCTCCCTTCCTCTCTGTACAGAATCAATAAAATATATTTTAAAGTGATGGAAAGGTTTATAAAATATCAGAGGAAAGTTTGCTTCATTTTCAAACTCTAGACATTGACTTGTTGGATGCTTTCTTTTTCAAATAGAATTACTGAGACATTATTACATTGAAAGCATTATGCTTACTATCTGCTTTGGTCTTTCATCTTTGAGAATCAAATTTATAAGAAATGAATTTCAACATAGATACAATGAAACGAAGGTCCACCAGGGCAAATGTTTTACCAGGTACATGTAAAATAATTGTAACAGCAGAAACTATGTCACTTTTATTCACCACAAGATCTCTGAGTCGGATGGTATGATTATTATTACCATTTTACAGCTGAAAAAACTGAAGCACAAATAAGTTAATGCACTGGCCTCTCAATTGCAATAGAAGTTATAAGGATACCTCTTTTAAAGACAACTCTGAGAATACATTCTTGGAAAACTGGTAAGGTTAAGAAGGGTGTTATAACATATCAATGGATGAACAAAATAAATCTTAATACTAGTAATGTGATCAATATTTTGATATTATAAAAACAGCATCAGATCAACTAATTCTAGATATAAACAACCTGTTATAGCAATTAGATTAATCTCCATAGATCATGATGCAGGGACCAAAACATACACAGTAATTCAGAGTCCTAGTCAGTATAGTGTAGAAACAGTTTTGTGTTTGCTTAGCTTGAGGTATTGGTTCTTACTATGACCTACTTCATCTTGTGCAAACTTTTAACATCACTATAACGAATTTTATAATTTAATAGGGTAAAGGGATATCATTAATATTTGAAATGCTTTATAATTAATGGAAGTTAATATACTACAATAGCCCAAAGGAGAAAAGGACAGTACAGGTAAGTAATGAAGTCTATATCCAACATAACACACAGAAAAACCTCTCATTTGATTGGATTTGCTGCATAATCACTTTGAAAGTAAATAAAAGGGTTGCTTTATCTTTCTTTGTGGTTCTTTCTCTTTCCATCCCTCCCTCCAACTCCCTCATTTTTTCTTCCTTATTTCCCTCTTCCTCTCCTTTCCCATAAAAGCATGTGTACCCTAAATGAATCGAAAATGAATGTCTGAAATATTGAGAGCTTTGTGTACTACTTTATATTTAAAACTGCTCCTAGGAGATACCGGGTGTTAAATTTCACCTTGGGCTGCCTTTATACATCTAATATTAAAATCCTCTCAATGGGGGGGGGGGGGAGGGGGGCTGGTATACTGTGCATGGAAATAATTAGAATGCAAATACTGGGATTGAACTAGAATATCCTTGAATGTCAATCTAAGAATTTTCTACTTTATTCAAAAACAGTAGAAACATCTGCATGTTTCTGAGCTGGGTGACAATAGCCACTATCAAGGTTTAGGAGGAAAAAGTATTTCACCAGTGCTTGGATCCTTCAGGAAGAAAAAAAAAAAAACCTAGGAACTCTGAGAATACTTAGGAAGGTCATTAAGATATGCACAAAATAGCACATGTGTCTAATTGTTTAAAATTAGATTTAAGGTATTTATATTGTTTTGAAAAACAATAATTAAAAAATTCTGCTTAATATCACAGATTCTGCCTTTAGGCATTATATATACTTCATGTGTCATATGCTTATCTAAACATGTTTTAAGGAGCAAAAGTGTTGAAACATATTTTAAACAAAAATATGCTTTAGAAGGGGAGATAGAGAGGGAGAGGGCAGAAGAAGGAAGAGAAAGAAGAGCAGAGAGGGAGCCCGTCAGCATCCTGTGAAAACTTGTCTACTGTGCTGAAAAATCGCCCTCCAGTGAAATGCCTCAGGCAGAATTTTCAGAAATTATATTCTAGTGGTGGTCAATTTCTCAAACCAAGGGTAATGTTTCTCTCCATAAATTTTATTTCCAGTCAATATTTCTTATACATAATGTGATTTAGGTATTTTTCAGTTAAAAATAAGCAGGATTCAAATGCCCCGTCAAGGCCCGGATCCTTTAAACATTAGCCACCTCAAGTGAGTGCTGGGATCCAGCTGTTGAAGCCAGTGTGTTCTGGGCCAAGTCATCACTCTTTCTCCTCATACAAGTAAACAGGGAAGAATTTATTTACAGTCCCTACCCTCGCTTCTATTCTCATCCAAAGAGGAGAGTATATTAGTTACTATCTGTAAGGTGGGGCTACTTTTTATCAGCCAAAACAAACACAAATAGATGATCAAGATGCTAATGATTGAGGTTAGCTTCATTACAAATACATATGCAGTTACTAAGATTATATCTCTAATGTTTAATAAACCTGTATACTTGCTTTCCCCCTACATGGCCTTTCCAACTGGCTCAAGCTGGATTCCAGCACACATCTCTGCAGTATCTGTGAACACTGAAGTTGCGTAAGAAGATGGATATCTGACAGTGGTCCATTCTCCCTCTCACTCGCTCATTCAACTCCAAGGCTATCTTGTGATCCACTGGCTTGGGTCACTGCTTCTCTGCTACCAGGAAAGGCCAGGTGAATCTCCAATACTTGCTCTTCATCTGAGTCCTTTGTTACACATTAAAGCAAAGCATTTGACTTGCTGGTATTTCTTTGAGCTCAAACTATGGCCTACTACGAATTCATTACTTTCCCCCACAAATAGCTTCCTCCCCTCACAGCCCATCTGCCAGTGGACTTGCTGATGCTGACCATAAAGTTAGACTCATTTGTAACTCTGCTACTTTTATCAACGCCCAAGTCCAGCGCACCATTCCAGGAGTCCTCCCTCAGCAGATCCCCTTTGATTTGCTTCTTCCTTCCTTCCCATTTCAAGAGTGGAATACTTCACCCCAAACCACTGCAGGAGCCTCCTGCTATCTTTTTGCCACCAGACCTTCCCTGCCTGTCTGCTCGCTGCTCTGCCTTGGATCATGTGAGAGCACTACCTCTACCACAACTTCCCTGCTCAAGAACCTGACAGGGCTGCCTTTGTCCCAGCTTAGTTGTCACTGATACCCATGAAGGGGCTTACTCAAGAGGACAGACCTGTGCGAATCTGCAATATTAACTGTGCTATGCATCACAATTTCTTATTAACATTCCATTTGGGGTCAAAGCGAAAAATAGCGTTATTGGATTGGTCATTTCCTAGTGAATTGGCAGCTTTCTTGTACCTGTTGATTGTCACTGTTAAAGGTATTTTCCAAGTTATAATTGAGTCCATCTACTAGATCTACCTCTTATATTGTGCCACTTGGAAATTATTTTCAGAACTGGAAAATCAACTTTCCTAATTATTAAGGGAGAAATATTTGTGGGGATGATAGAAAATATGTATCCATTTCTTCGACTAAATTATGGATTTTCTTTTCATCTCAATGCCTTATTTTCAATCAACATGGTAAATAAGGTCCAACTCAGGAGCTCAATTCAGCCAATAATTTTATTTATGAATGGAATGCAAATGCACATGTGATAGACCATCAGCCATGACGCTTTTCTGAATCAATAACTCTCTGTCTTCTAAGGACACCTTACCCATATAGGAATAATGATCAACTTTCACTGAACATGTAATTTTGTGCTCTGTGATTTATCCTATAGTATCTCATATAAACCTCACCATAACCAGATACACTTCAATGGATAAAAAGTTGGGGCTTTAAAAAGTTAAGTAACTTGCCAAAAGACACCTGAGGAAATCTCCAAGTGAGTATTTTGATAGATCCTTCTCTGTCTTCAAAGCCCATGAATATAATTACGCAATACTGTCTTACTACGCTGCCAGTGAAATACCATTTATCATACTCAATTATAGAAAAAAAAAATATATATATATATATATATTTGTTCATTCCCTTGCCACATACAGATTTCTTGACCTTTAATTTCAAGAATATAATCTAAGACCTTCTTAGCAAACCGTAAAAGATTTGTTGACCTGAGAGCTAATTATATTTTCTGAATTAGGATAGGGAATGCATGTTCTTATAGGCAGAGATATAATGCCCCACATGTTAAATATAGTATATTTTAAATGATTTTTAAATAAAAATACATTTCAATAGACTGGACTCACAAAACTGTATTCTGAAGAGAGCTGACAGTTGTGTTTTGCTTTGATTGTTTCCCCTCTGAGAAGCAGTGGTTAACATACAGAATAAAGCATGGAGTCTGGGTGGCATGGCAGCAATCCCTGCAATCACTGTATGCCTCATTTGCTTCATGTATGAAATAGGGCTGATAACAGAAAATGTTTTGTATGAGAATTAACTCAATATGGGAAAAGGCACTTAGTTTAGTGCATGATATACTATTCACACCGCATAAATGTTAGCTGTTATCATGACCTGTACAAAACAAATGACAGTTTTCAAACATGGTCCTATAATATGGCTCCATTTTAAACTTAATTAAAAAAAATTGTTGATAACCACAAAGAGTCGCTATCACCTACAATTGTTTATTATATCTATTGTATTTTCCATATTAGAAATGAAAACTCAGAACATGGACTAAGAGTCACTAATCTATAAAAATAAAAGAGTAATATGCTAATTAAACATGTCTTTATTGTTTACTAGACAACTCCACTTTATTTCTCCACCCACTGCTTTTATTTTTTCAAAACGTCTGCCGTGGAATGAATCATTTTGTTCACCAGCTTCCCCCTCCTTCTCTATGTCAGTCTCTAGAAATAGCACCAACTTCAAAGAGATGGTCTTGCCAGAAACAAGGGATTCTTCTCAAATGTGTTTCTACCACCTAATGTCCCAACTGCTAGCTGCCAAGTCCTCAATTCCACCTGTTAAACAGCAGTAAAGATGGGATCCCTGCTGCATCCCTCTGCCTTCCCTATGGCTCAGATCCCATCCTCATCCCTCCCAGGGCTCAAGCAGCCTCTTAGCAAGCATCCTCCTCAGGCTCTGCCTTCCCTCCACCACTTCTCCAGCATGTCTATCTATCACCAGGGATGTTCTCAAATTATAAACCGATCATGCCCTGCCCTGTTTAAAGTCTTCAGTGACTTCCATTTTCACAGAATAAAACAGAAATTATTTTATAGCAGTGTTATTTACAATAACTAAGGTATGGAAATAGCACAAGTACCTATCAGTAGATGAGCTGATAAAAAAAAGTTATGGTACATTTACACCATGAAATACTATGTAGCTGCAAAAAAAACCAAAAACAAACAAACAAACAAAAAACCCTCTTACCCTTTGAAACAGCACATATGGAGACCTGGAGAGTATTATGCTACGTGAAATAAGGCAAATAGAAAAAGACAAATATCACATGATCTCACTTGTAAGTGGAATTTAATGAATGAAATAAACTGATGAACAAAATTGGTCAAGAGTTATGAATGCATAGAACAGAATAACAGATTCAGTGTGGCAGCAGGGGGGGAGGTAGAAGGGGACAAGAAGAGATTAACCAAAGAACATATACACATACATGCATAGCCCATGGACATAGATAATAGTATGGGGAAGGCCTGGAGTGGGACATGGTTTGGGTGGAAGGGGACAAAAAGGGAAAAAATTTGAGATATCTGTAATACCATCAGCAATACAAAACAAAAAAAACACAACAACAAAAAACTTTAACATGATATACAGTGTGAAATGCCATGTACTCTACTTTCCCTTTCCTTTTTAAGTTGGAGCCATCTATCCATCTTTTCTCCCCAAACGTTTAAGCTCTTTAGTCATTCTGAGGTTTTGGAAAGCACACTGTATGTCACATGATATCTTTGTATATGACTGGGATGGTGCCATCTAACTTCTCCACCTAGCTCCTACTCAAACTTCACAATACATCTCCTGTCAGAAATGTTCTCCATCCTTCTAGTGCCCTGCCTTGTTATTCCTCCAAGCTGGCATAGGGGATGCCACCCCCATCATTGTGACAGTGCTAACTTTGGCACAAGGCTTGTAGGTTTGTTTACTTCTCTGTTTTCTCCTATTAATGAACTAGATGGGAACACATCCATCCTTGCACCTCCAGTTCCTAGTGCAGTACTGGCATATGATAGGTGTTCAATTATTATATGTATAACGAGAGTCAACATTATAAATAAATCTATATTGCCATTGTTTTCCTTTCCCTTTGCTATGTTTAAAAAAGTGATCCTTTATAATACACTAGTGGCCCGGTGCACAGATCCATGCAGATTGAAAAGAAATTAATGAGAAGAAATATTTTAATATCGCTGTTCACCCAATAGAAGTGTCAACCAAATTCACAATCAATAATGACAAATGGAAACACATACATACGATTGGTGCCAGCAAGAGCTTTATTTAGATTAGGGGTGTCGAACTCAATCAGAGAAGGGGCCAAAATCTAAAATCCAGCCTAAATCGCGGGCCGAATGGTTTATTGAACAGTCATAAACTGTCATTGTGATGGAAACGCAGCGGAGTGCAGTGATGACAGTGTGGTGCGGGCCACATTGCAAGGCCTGGCGGGACGGATTTGGCCCGCGGGCCTTGTGTTTGACACATGTGATTTAGATAGATAGATAGATAGATAGATAGATAGATAAAATTGCTCAATTAGGCCTGCTTTCTGATTTAGCTAAACTTTTTCCAGCCCAGTGAAGCATCCCAACTTCTCATCCAGATAACTATCAGTCACACAACAGTAAATATCAACACGAAGCACATTATTATTATAGATCATGCAGGGACAACAAAGGGTGAAATATTTCGCAGTGTTTGACTATATTCTGTGCAGTGAGAAAATCTGAAATCATTGTCAATTTCTACCATATCTTACTTCTTTTCAGTTGGGTCAAGTTTCTAAACTTTCTAAATCTCCATTTTCTGGCTAATGAAAAGAAAATAGGATTCTACTGAGTCTCCTATCTAACTACTCCAGGACTTCTGTGAAGATCAAAGAGATGAGGCACAGGAAAATGCTTCACAGACATTTGGTTAAAGTGTAAAATGTTTGCACCTGTCTATAAAGAAATTCATGTTCCTGGGCTGAAGAAACTACAAGGAGGGTAGGGTGAGGAAGCAGAGCATTGCTATGTGACATCATTACCTGGTGCCCACAGTGACTGTTTTCAGGCTGGGCTGGGCTGTGGGCTGCATTTTGTACCATGTGGTCTTGGCAACCTTAGCTGCAATTTGATGGGGTGTTGCTGGTGGGAGGTTGGTGGAGGGAGGAAGTCCAGCGTTGGTTTTTCAGTGCCAGGTTCCCAGTGCCATTTCTTTTTAAGTGGCCAGTGCATGTCATGGCAGCTTCTCTGTTGAGCATCTGCCCCCTGATGGTCAGTGTGTCATAGCTACCATTCAGACAGTTAGATGTATACTTAGGCTTTTATATATACAGCTAGTATTCTGCTTCATTAGTTTGATTTGTCACTCTTACTTTGAATTTAAAAGAGTTGTAAATAACAACTATTTAAATAAAACATCGATCAGGTTATGTGTTTCATATTGCATAAGGTAAAAAAAATATGTTTAAATAGTAGCTTAACTGTAATAAGCTAAACAAAAATAAAGTAGGATCTCATTTCTAGGTTCAAATAAAAGGGATGGAGTTGCTGAATTTTTAATACAGCACCCTCTGCTTTCTTAACAGAATTCTCAGTTGAGTTTGCCACAATTTAAAAATGTTTGAAACAGCATGAATTCACATATGAATTCACATATTTTAAACTCTGGCCGCAGAAATTGAAAAATGTCAACATCTCCTCTGTCTGTGCCCTGTGACAAAGTGCTTAGACCATGGTCCCAGAGTTCACCTTGTCTGAATTTAAATTTCAGTTCTCTGTGACTTCCTAACTGTAGTTTGGGGGAAAGTTACTCAATCAGCTTACCTCGCTTGTTCTTTTCAACCTCAGTCTTTTCTTCTTAGGTTATTGGTAGACAGATAGAAGATAAAGCATGACTAGAACTAAATGTATTGCCAGGCATAATAAAGCTCTAGCAGTGATTCATTTCCTGGATTTTACTTTCATTCTATTGCAACTTTGATATTGTATTTTTAACTGACACTTCTTTGGAACATATCCCTCCAAGTTTTGCCTTATTCATAACCCACGTGTTGCTGGCAGCACGCCTGAGCTTCTGCGTGGTTAGCCACATCTTAAGAGGCAGGGACGTTTTTATAACATCTGCCTCTTCAAAACCAGCTGGCCTGCCTCATCAACCCTGCCTCCTGGTGTCCAAATTTCCAAAGTCAGCATGACGCTCACAGAGGATTCAAGGGAAGACACTGCTGGCGCTGAATAAACAATGGTTTATGATTCTGCAGGGTCACAAGTCAGTGCCTTTCTCAAGATGGCAAACTCTGGATTTAACAATAACTGCTTTTGCCTAAATGACTCTATCAAGACTCTCAGAGATGAGTTCTGCACTAAATAATGCTGTCGGAGCATATGGTTAGCCGTGCCTGCACGAGGGATGAACTGACTTATTTTGGAGATAAGGGCATGCAAATCATCTGGATAGGGTCCAGAATGAGATAATGAGGAGGACTGCCAGCCAGGCATAATGCAACTAGAATCACACAGGACTCCTGATTTGCAATAACTTGTGTAGGAATTAAAGACAAGAACTAAAAGGAACTATGAATGGAGGGAAGATAATTCGTTATTCCTTATCTCTTGGCACCTCTCTTGCTGTCCATATCACATTTCTCTTATTAAGCTATTTGTGGAACTGTTTTATCAACTCTACTTGGTTGTGAATTCCATAAAAGCTGGGTTTATGTCCAATTTACCAAAGGAAGATGAATAACTCAATGATTAATATGATGTCCATAGTCAAAACACGTCTCAAAATAGAATGTTAAGCTCTGATATATGCATTAGCTATTGCCCAGTAAGCAAAATAAATTTGATTGTCAATTGGCTAACCACTCCAGGTGAAGCCATTTCAATAATAAAAATGGATTGTTACAATCTGTGTTTCATATTCAAGTAAGAGAAAGAGTTTAAAATGATGTTCTTTTTAAAATATTTCTTTATTAATTAAGATATTACATGTGTCTTTATTCCCCCATTATCCCCTCAAATCCCACACTCATACTCTCACCCCCCTGTTGTCTGTGTCCATTGGTTAGGCATAATTGTCTGCATATAAGTCCTTTGGTTGATCTCTCACCCTTACCCCCACCCTCCCCTACCTTTCCTTAGGTTTGACATTCTGATCCATGTTTCTCTATCTTCCAGATCTGTTTTTGTTCATAGGTTTATGCTGTTCATTATTTTCCATAAATGAGTGAGATCATGTTAATTATCTCTAGTCTTCAGGATTTGCTCTGAGTGGGAGGAAACAGCCCCTTGAAGGGATCTATAAGTGATCATGTCTGTGGGACTCCGTGTAAGACATTAGAAGGGATGTGGTCTGATCACAATGAGATAAAATGTGAAATAAAATAGGAGGCAGGATGGACATTGATTTGCATATGACTCGCCATAGCCAAGGGCCATGTGTGAAAAACTAGGTGGATCAAAGACCCTATGCTAGCCTTTGCTTTGTTTTGGTAGCATTGATTGACTAGGTGTCTCTAGAGAAGAGGAGAGTGAAGTGAAATGTGTGCACATTTCAGTGAGGTCTATGAAATCCCTAAAGACTAATTGGCTTTATCATTTAAATTAAATGACAAGGTCTACACTCAATGGAAGATTCAATTAGACAAGATCAATTTTAACAACTGTATATTTTCAACAAGTTAAAAAAAAAGGGACAGAATGATATTACATCTATATTACATGTGACTACAATTAATTTTTATTTTGTGACAAGATTCCTGGGAAAAATAAAAATCAGACAGCAGTTAGGATTTAATTTGGGATTTCATGGACACTGTTTTTATCGATGTACCTGAGTCCTTAACAGAGATTTATCCACATAAAATATAGAGCTCAATTATAATTAATGTTTCAGCTTAGGACAGCTACATAAGAGACCTGGCAAATTATATGACTTGGTTAATCATCTCTTTATGCTTTGTTGAAAAGTTAATGGGAATTACATTTTTAAATAGGCAGAAAATTGTCTGGCACTTTATCTCTTATTCTATCTATAAGTAACAATCTGTAATATATAGAAAACCATAAAGTTTCCATACACACACACACACACACACACACACAAAAAACTTTTAGAAACACAGTAATGTTGTAAGATACAAAATCACTGTACACATATGCACTGCATTCTTATATACCAACAATGTAATTCCAGAAAAAGAAAAAATAAAATACCTAGGAATAAATGTAACAAAAGATGTGAAAGTCCTATATACTGAAAGCTATAAAGCATTATTAAGAGGGATTGAAAATGACACAAGACATGTTTTGTGTTCATGGATTGGGAGAATCAACATATTTAAAGTGTCCACATTATCCAAAGAAATATAAAGATTTAATTTGATCTCCATTAAAATCCCAATGACATTTCTTAAAGAAATAGAACAAAAAAAAATCTTTAGATTTGTATGGAACCACAAAGACCTTGAATAGCCAAAATAATCCTGAGGGGAAAAAAAGAATGGAGCCAGAGATATCATAGTTCCTACAGAGCTATGTTAATCAAAACAGCATGGCATTGGCAGGAAAAGAGACACATGTGGGTAAGTACATTGATATAGCTCACCTGTCAGAGTGGCTATTTTCAACAAGACCAATAGAACAGAATTGATAGCCCAGAAATACTAGTAAATGCACACAAATGTGGGCATATACTTTTTTATAAAGGAGCAAAAAGCACACAATGGGAATAACAGCAAGTCACATGCAGAAGAATGAAATTAGACTACAATTTGTCCCCATGTACAAAATTAATTCAAAATGGATCAAAGACCTAACTATAAGATCTGAAACAATAAATTACATAAAAGAAAAGATAGGTATTAAACTCATAGTCCTTGGTCATAGAAAAGTTTTATCCCAAAAACATGAGAAGTAAAGGCAAAAATAAATGAATAGGACTATATTTGCTGGAAAACAAATCAGTTTCACTAAAAAGAGATGTTGACAGGAAGCCAGGAAGGCTGGTCAACAACCTTAATTGTTCTAACCACTCAGCCTTTATTTGAGACATTGTTAGCTGAAGCAGCCTCCACCTTGTTTGTCCCAGGTAAGTTTCTGTTATTTCCTGCCTAAGGGCTACATGTAAATGTCTGTTTATGCTGCCTAAGATGTTTTCCCCAAAGCCTCCATAAAAGGGATGGCAGGGCCAGAGCAGAGGGTAGTTCTCCCACTAGAGTTGGACTACTGCCTGGCCTCCCATATCGCCAAATTGAATTTCTTCAAGTCTCAAGTCTTTTCATTTCTGTGCGGCCCTTCTCCAGAACCTGAACCCTGAATTGGAACTCTTTCTATACGGGACCTGAAAGAGAGTCCTATATGTATCAAAATAAAAAGCTTATTCACAGAAAAGGAAACTGCCCACTGGCCAGTATGGCTCAGTTGGTTGGGGCATTGTCCTGTACACTGATAGGTTGCAGGCTTGATTCCTGATCAGGGCACATACCTAGCCTGGGGGTTTGATCCCAGGTTAGATCATGTATGAAAGGTAATTGATACATTGGTGCTTTTCTTTCTCTTTTTCCCTTCCCCTCTCTGTAAAATCAGTAATACTTATTCTTGGGTAAGGATTAAATGAAAACAAAACAAAACTGCCAACAAAAAGCAAACAACTGACCAAATCATAGATGATATTTGCAAACAACAGCTCCAAAAACAGATTACAACAGGTTAATATCCAAAATACATAAAGAACACATACAACTCAAACCAAACAAACAAATGAGCCAATTCAAAAATGGGCACAGAACTCGAACAGGAATTTCTCCTAAGAAGACATACAAATAGCCAACCGATATCTGAAAAGATGCTCAACTTCATTAGCTATCAGGTGGCTGTTTTCAACAAGACAAGTAATAGCAAGTGCTGGAGAGAGTGTAGAGGAAAACGAAACCTCATTCCCTGCTGGTGGTAATGTAAACTGGTACAACCCCTATGGAAAACAGTATGGTAGCTCCTCAAAAAATTAAAAACAGAATTACCATATAAACCAGCAATCCCCCTCCTGGAAATATTCAGGTTAGGTGCCCACAGCTTAGGTGTGTCACCCAGTGGCAGTTCCTATGAAGGCTCTGATTCCTTCTCCTGTTTTGTTGAAGGAGCCTAGCGGGGAAGGCATGGGAGGATGCTGATGTGGAAAGCCGAATGATCTCTTCTTTATCCAGAAACAGAAAGATTAGGGCACCTTTTATCTTAAAGTAGAGAGCAAGACTGACAGAAACAAGCAATGGCATCAAAACCAGACGTACATTGCAACAACAAAGCCTTTTTTTTTTTTAATTGAAAACTCTTTGTAATGGAAACTTCTATGTCAGGTGTGGTATCTGTGTGGGATCTTACTCATTAAAAATAAAGTTTAAAAATTCATAGAGCAAGAACATAATACTTGAGATTATTAAAACAACAACCACCAAACCATTTTTAAAATCCACTAACATAATGGAAAGTGAACTGTTTTAGACTCAGAGTGACCTGGGCATCCTGTGTAGCCTGCCTATTTCTCGGGCTTAGTCCCAAAATGCCTGCATCCCAGGAAATTCAAATCTATGCCAACTAGGACAGTTGGTTACTGTATACTTAGGATCTGCTCACCAGCGTGGACTACTCTAACATTTGAGAGTGATATTGCTACCTTTAGATATGAGGGGTAAGGGCCTAGCAGAGATAAGATCTTCCAAAGAGCATATGGTGGAGGGTTTATCCAGGGGTAAGTGGAAAGTTTCCATCCCTAACACTGTGGCAAGCGACGCTCTTGATTAATGATTGTCTTCTGTGCCCAATATGCTCACTGGGTCTGTGGTGAGGGCCAGATGCCAGCCACTGCTAGTGCTCCAAAAAGAGGGAAAAACCTGAAAATGTAAGCCAGACCATCTGCTGTGGGATACAACTCAGTATTAACTCTCCATCTAAACATATCATTGGATGTGCAAGACCTCTTAAGACTATCCCTCTGTTATCATATTCATGTTCAAATATTTATTTAGTAAATATTGAGATGTGTTACTGCAGTAAGACCAGGCTAGTACTTAGCCAGTAAGACCAGGCTAGTACTTAGCCATGGCCATTGGGAGGAGGTTTATTGGTATTATTGACTACCAAGATTCCTATGACCTGTGCAAAACAATCAAAATACTCATCAGAGTATTTAATTACATAGGGGCAAAATGTGCATCCTACAGAAGGCAGGTGTTTCAAAAAGTGAATTGGTTACTCTATAGTTGGGTTGTATAATATAATGTCTTGCACTGATGTGTTATACCAATAGCATTTGATCTGAATATTTCTTGATTATATCAATTATATTTCCCTAGTTTACATTATAAAACATGTGTGATATGACTCTACTAATTTAATACATTATTACCAAACTAGATAAGTAACAACTTAAATCAATAGCTTATCCCCAAAACTATAGATTAGGAAAAATGTTCAGTCTCTAAACCCTAAGAAGTATAGAATAATGACAAATTATTAAATTAATTAATCAAGAGCTGGATAAATATGACAATGTAAGTCCGTGCCATACAGAAAAACATAGATTCTTATCAAAATGTAAAAATCAATTGGTCCTCCAAATATATTTTAGTAATATTCATATGTTCAATCACACAGGTGTTTAAATTCACCATGTAGACAAAATATCTGAAAGACTGCCTAAACTGATTAAATTCTTTCAGTTCACTAGTACTCTGTGGGCATTCTAAATATTCAACAGTTGGTCTAAAGACATATTGAAAAAATTGAAGAAGATAAAACTTCCCTAGACGTGATTTTTCTAAAAAGACTGATGCTTCCAATTCCAGGAATCTTCAGTTGCCAAATGTGTTTTTTTCTTTCTTTCTTTCTTTCTTTTTTGCATGAGAAAAATGAGTAAAAGGTTGATGCAGGACAATCAATTATCCCAAGCTATCTGTATATGGATGTGAGATCTTGGCCTAATTTAATTTTGTAACGCAGACTCTAATAAAATGAAGATCATGGATTTTATTAAGCACATTGTTTTTTCTGTTCAATGGCAATGTCCTGAGTAATCTTTCCAATCATGTTCCACAGTGAGCTGTACCCTTACTGTAAACACCCTTCACATAAGTGCAATTCCAGGACCAAGCTTCCCTGTGCTATTGGATGGAGCACAGACCTTCTCAGCCACACGTCTCTGTCAGCCAATGTTTAGACTGGACTTCACACTAGCAGTGCTCTTGATGTTAAAAGACAATTTCGGAATCACTTTTTTATGGGTATTTCCAAAACCCAATACAATATAAGAAATTTTAGAATATTCTATTCTACTAGTGTTATCAATGTTCTACTCTAGTTGGTCCCTTTCCATCCCCTAATCTGTCTAACTCCATTGTTCATTTGTAAAACTCATGGACTCCTCTCAGCTTGTGACATTAGTAAGCTCTCTCCTTATTTCCTTAACACATGTTTGGGGGAAAACGTGAGCCCTGTCTTACTTCCATCCGACTGCTATTCATCTTGTTGCTTAAAGTGCCCAGATGGAAAGGTAAGACTATCTGCCTGGGAACACCATGTTGGGAAAAGAAAAGAAATTACCATTTATTGAAAAATCTCTAGATTCTAGATGATGTCCTCATGTTTATCCCTTTTATTATCTCTGAGGCACAAGATCTTTTTTACAAATGAGGAAACAAAAACTATGAGAGGAAATATTTAGGAACTTACTCAAAGGCACATGGCAGCATTCTTTGTTCCTTTCATTGCACCTAACTAATCTTCATTCTAGGAAGTACACACACATTTTTTAAATGACAAATATATATATAGGACATGAAATGACAAAAATTGCTTAGTCCTTTAAACTAAATAGCAGAATCCTGAAATCCTCACCCAACTTAAATATTTTATGACCCTATTGAACTACAAGATACCATGATTCTTCCTAACCAGTTTGGCTCAGTGGATAGAGCGTTGGCCTGTGGAATTAAGGGTGTCAGATTCAATTCTTGTCAGGGGCATGTACCTTGGTTGCAGACACATCCCCAGTGGTAGGTGTTCAGGAGGCAGCTGATCAATATTTCTCTCCATGGATATTTCTAACTCTCTACTGAAATATGGTAGCAATCATACCTGGGTAAAAACTACTGTTTGAATTTTAACCCTACTATTCTGACTTCAACCTTCACTTACTTACTTTGTTCATCGCACAATGGGTTTAGGGAGAATGAGTTCAAGTTCTGGGCAAGGTTACAGGCAGAACTTTCTTTTTCATTAAAGAGCCAGGCCTATCTATACTAGTGGTTATCTCGATGCTGGCCTCAAAAACAATGCTGTTCTATCCAATTAAAAAAAAATGCACCTGGCATGGTATTGAGACTATGGGTATATCTGGTCTCTGGCCTGCAAGGTCAGACAGCTAAGTTTATCTTCATCATTCTTCAAACGGGCTAAAGCAAACTAGAAAGCAACATTTTTATCTAGGAAGAACAGCAGAAAATTCCAAACAACAGTTTGTTGTAGAATGGGGGTTTTCCTTCTCAGAACCTTTAAAAATAACCACCTGCCCCTAAAGCCTCGCAGTTGTTTGGAGTCTGCCTGCGTGTGGTGCTCTTCAATAAATTCTTTGCCCAGGGTTCAACCCCACAACATCTATGCCTTTCCCTTCCTTTCTGTAAAAAATCAATAAGTACATTAAAAAAAAAAAAAGATACCATGATTCCCACCTAGGTTTCTTGCTAATAAGTTATATTATATTGAAAAAGTCATTCCATATATTTTAAAGATAGCTACACATCTTTTTAATTTAAAGAGCTCTCTTTAAATATGAAACTCCTATAATGACATCTGTGGCACATATTATTTTATTCATATTCTACTAAGCACAAAGTAGTATTTTAGTGAATTTGTGTTGCTTGCATCATTTTCAATATTTTTCTGCTTTCAAAACACAAAGGGATATAATACTTAGCACTTATTATTTGAGGGTTTTTTTATATATCTTGAAATAATATAAAAATTTAAGTCACCCAAAGAATGACAATTTGAGTGTCTGCATTAAATATATTGTACAATGCCTCAGCAGAAGCAAGTAATTAATACGGTAAGAGAAAAATTACATATCCACAAATGGTAAGGACAGAAACTCACAATAAATACAGAATTCTGAAGTAATTGCCAGAGTGTAATTCATATCAGTTTATAAAAAATATAATCTTTATGTAATATGGCTACACAGAAAAATGATAAAAGGACAGAACTTATAGGTAAATGAAAGTTATTTGGCAAGGTGTGGATTTAAGCATGTTCAATATATTATTAAACATATAAAGATAACTAGACAGATACATGTCTTTGATGAAAATGTGTGATGCACCAAGGGTGAATCAATTTTGTGTAATTCAATTGTGAAAAAATTGCAAACAAAACAAATGGACATTTATGTGTGATTATTTTTGTTTACCTTATAATTTTGAGCTTGGTGAAAATTATATTTTTTTCAAAAACATGAGCTTTTTAAATTATAGTAGATAATAAAATTTCATTTTAGTGACTAAGAGAAAAGGTTTAAGGACATTTGTGCAACTGCTACAGATGAAAATATATATTTTCCACATTGTCAACACATTAACATGCATAACTTACTAGTAAATATTAAATAAACTATGTATTATAATTGGTGAATAAGCATTTAGTAGAGTATTGACAATCCTAGTCATAGTGTATAACATTTAGTTAATTCACAATGAATAGAAATAAGGGTATTCTTGTTGAGAAGCAGGTGAAAACTTTTAATAAATAACTAAGCACCTTAAAGATGAGTCTTTTGACCAAAGGAAATCCAGAATTTGAGAGCTGGATGTGCACCAATCCTCCTTTAAATATCCTATCTAATAAGAGAATATGCAAATCGACAATCACTCTAACAAACAATATGGCGACCCCCAAAGATGGCTGCCCCCATGTGGACAAAAGATGGCCACCATAATTGGGGCAGAAGGAGAGGGGAGTTGGGAGGGACCAGGCCTGCAGGAAAGGGCAGTTGGGGGGGACCCAGGCCTCAGGGGAGAGTGATTAAGGATCAATCAGGCTAGCAGGGCAGTGGTTAGGAGGTGATCAGGCAGGTGGACAGAAGCAGTTAGTGGCCATCAGGAAGGCAGGCAGGTGAGCAGTTGGGAGCCAGCAGTTCTGGATTGTGAGAGGGATCTCTGACTGCCCGTTTTGGCCTGATCCTGGTTAGAGAGGGTGCAGGCTGGGGTGAGGGAAACACTCTCTTCCCCCCCCCCCCCCCATGCATGAATTTTGTGCACAGGCCTCTAGTATTACTAATAAAAAAGAGGCATCACCCTGAAGAGGTAGCTCAGTTGGTTGCAATGTTAACTCATAGACTAAATGGTTGCAGGTTCAATTCCTGGTCAGGGCACATAACTATTATAGGTTGCAGTTACAATTTCTGGCAACATATCACTATTTCTCTCTCACATTATAGGGTGAGGATTAAAACAAAAAAAAAAAAGAAAGAGGCATCTATCTTTTACTTTGATTAATTAAGCAGGTGCTAATTAATGTCATCCAAATAGCACAATATCCATGTTCATAGTATGAACAGATAATTTAGAGATTCTTATTTATCACTGCCATCATCAACATCATCAAATTCTTTATCAGCATTGTCATCACTGAAATTACTATATTTCAAAAACTCTTATAACAAGAATTGTAATATTAGGAGCAAGAGTAAATTCATCTAAATTGTGGAGAGGAAACAATTATGAAATACAGCATTAAACAAGACAGCACATGCTATTTACGGCTGGGAGATGGCAGCATCTTATAGCAGCCAGTAATCTAAGTGGCCATTATTCAATGGCAACAAAAATAGAGCATAGCTTCTATGGGGAAGAGACAGAAATATGAACAGCAATTGCCCCTGCAGAGCACAGCCACAGCTGCTGTCCCAGAAGACATACTACAAGTGACCTCTCAATGCAAACTATCTGACAATAAATCACACAAATAGGAACTAAACTCTATATGACTTGAATGAAATTCTTTAAATCAGTGCCATGTTCAAGACCAATGACTGCTTGTTTATCACCAAAACAGAAACACGATTATTTGCAATATGATTTTGTATACACACTAGAAGCCTGGTGCACAAATTCATGCACAGGAGGGGGAGGGGCTGCAGGAGGTTAGGGGGAGACAATCCAGGTCCCAATCAGGCCAGTTGGCCACCACAGTGCCTGTCACAGTGACCGATTGTTCTGGTCTTTCTGGTCATTCTGGTTGCTTGGCGCATATATATATATATATATATATATATATATACACACACACACACACACACACTATATATATATATATATATATATATATATATATATATATATATATATATATATATTATATATATATTATATATATATATATATATATATATATATATATGTTATATATTTATATAAATATATGAGTGTATCCCAGGTTATTCTAAGATTTCAAATCACTTAAAACCTGACATACATTTATAAGTTATACATATTTAGGCTTCATGTCTTCATTTATATAGTAGATGCCCGATATACCTAAACAGTATGGTCTACTGAAGACAACATCATCAGATTTAGCATGTAACTCCTGAGGTTCGTTATTTTACTGACACTATTTCACCATCTATTAGACAAAAACACAACCTGATATTTCATTGGTGTCAGGTACTATTGTAGGTACCACACTTATAAGTTTGCACAAGACAATGTTCCTGCCCCAAGGAAATAACCTTCTAGAGATCAAGAAAGATGATCAAAAAATATCCAGTAAGTACCTAAGTAAATGTTATGAAAATATAGTGCATTAAAATGAAAACAAAAAATATGCTTTGTGTGTATATTGGTCAAGAATGACATTCAGAGGACATAATATTTAGATAAAAACCCGAATAATGGAAAGGAAGGCAATTCTGTGAAAGGCCAAGAAAAGAGTCATGTAGGCACACGGGAAAACAACTTTGAAGGCCTTGCGGCAGAACAGAACTCCCTTTGTATGCCACAAAATACACCGGAAGGATAATGCACCAGGAGGGTTGGGAGTGAGGGAAATGGGTAGACTGGGGATTCATATGGGGCCTGGGAAAAAAAGCAGCAGATTCCACATCATGTGAAAGACACTAGGAAGCCAGGAGGGGGAATTTAAGCAAGGGATCAACACAATCTGATTCATGTTTTTCCAGAGGTGACTTCAGTTTCTGGATATGTAATAAAACTTAGGTTAGAGCAGGGGAGAGGAAAGAAGACTGAAACAGAGAGATCGGTTGAGAGGATATTGGAGTTCAAGACAAATGGCACTGCAACAGTCTAAGACATCAGCCTTAGTTTGCATTCTCATTGTCTGATGCCTGTACTACTATATCTACAGCCTCCTAGATGGGCACCCACTGTGGACTTCCATTTCTATCTGCCCCGAGGCCACACCGGGGATTCTTAGCAGAAGCCGGATAGCTATATTGAACCAGGCAATCGTGGTGGAAGTTGTCTTTGTGTTGTAGGGTGCTTCTTTGCATTAGATGTCAATTAGGACTCCCTGCTGTTACAACCAGAAATGTCCAATCACATTTGGGAAGCAAAATTGTCCTACCCCACCCTCTTGCCCCTTTACCTTCATCAGAATCACTGATCTGCTCTAGAGCTTGCAATACTCGCAGGCGTTCTCATTTCTTGAAGGCTGAAGTCCAAATTTTCAATGAGATTTAGGTTCCTTAAAATCTGACCCCTTTTCCTTTTCCAGATTTGTGGCTTACAATAGTCTCTATTTCGCGCGTGCCTTTTTCCTTCAATAAAATAGGACATCTCACTATGTCCACAGCATAATGTGTCTTCCATTATAAATGGAACCTATCCATTCTCCATCATCCACCTCATGTGTCCTCATTTCTATGATTCCTTCCTTGGATCCTGTGATTTGCTAGCTCTCTGATACCATTTAGTGCTTTGTTCCATCATGTTATTGATATGTCGGTTATTCCTTGAGAGCAAGAATTGCTTCCCATTCATCTTCTACACCTAATTCTGAGAGTAGTGATCAGCCCATGGTGATAATATTTGATGAATCTGAGTGTATTATTGATCGTTTTAGGTGTGCACACATTTATACCTCAATACAGCTCATACATAGTGTTTGGGATTTTTAATGAATGTCTCTAAGTTCTGGGGTCATTTAATAGCACCTCACTCTAAATCCTAATATAATACAATAGTCTTTATAGGCTCCATCCCCTTTGGGAGGTATGCAGTGGGCATCCAATCAATGATTTGCTCTCATCATTGATCTTTCTCTCTCTCTCTCCCCCTCTCCCTTCCTCTCTGAAATCAATAAAAATATATTTTAATAGTCACATTGTATATATAATCTATAATTGTTTGATAATATTTTACTCAATTCCTAGGCCTCTTACTGTTCCTCTGTTTCGCCTAAATATTGAGGAGCTGGGTGAATTTTCACATTTGATTGAGGTCATGTCAACCAAGTACTTAGCTTGTTTCCTTCTATTGAACTGCTGGAGACAATTTAAGAGGAAAGTGGGAATGGATATGGCTGCAGGAGCCCTGAATGTGTTCCCACTGACTGCTCACCCCAGTGGGAGGGATGATGATGGAGTGCCTCTGGAGCATACTGATGGGTTTCCTTGAACAGGAAAGCAGGTTGTTCGATGCAGTGGGTGGGAGAAACATATTAACTGCAGTGTCCTGGGAAAAGCTGTCAGCCATGATGTGAGTTTGTGCAGAGGTCAACATTGTAGCACAGATGAGGTCATCCTTGAAGCATTTCTTCTCACAAATCATTATGTTATTGGAGTCATTTTAAGGCCGTTTAAAATAATCAATAAATATTAATTATTTATTAAATTGCCTACATTCAAGAGGTGACAAATTTTATCATATGCAAATGATCAATAGAGAGATACAAAGATATATGAAATGACTTGATCATTAAAACAAAATAAAAAATAGGATCTATGTTTGATAATATTCAACAATATACTATTCTCTAGAATTCAGTGATTGGCCTTTAAACACTCTGCAGCTAGGGTTAGAATAAAAGAAGGTATACATATATACATACACATATACATATACACATACTAGTACATACATACACATATACACACTAATATGCATATACACATATATATGTATATGCATATATACATATGTATATGCACATATATATATATATATATATATATATATATATATATATATATACACACACAATACACACATATATAAGATATGTGAAACTTAATGGGAAGAATCTTCTACTTTCCCAACAAAATCCCACACAGTGCTATGTTGCAAATTTTCAATGAATATTCTTAAATAGCAAAAGAACACATGCTACCCATATTGCTGGCTCCTACATGCAATTAAATATAAAGATTATTATCTTCTCTGATACTAAATAAAATAGACAATTTTATTTCATTCCTTAGAAAGTTGATTTGTTGTTTGAAAAAAGCTCCTGTGGAAAACCTCTGGGAACAAGGGTGCTTTCTCTCTCCCTCTGTGACCCTCACTCTCCTGGTTCCTGCCTGTTCTCTCCTCAGTGGGAACATGAGACCATGTGGGTCAAGTGGCCACCTGGGACCCCAGTGAACAGGGAAACTTGGATCGGAAACGTGGTGTTCCCCTGGCAGGATGGCTCCTGGGCTCTGTCCTTAGGAGTTGAAGAATGAAACCATGGATGGAGGATGGTATTGGAAAGCTGGAAATTCATTGAAACAATCACAGGCTCCCAGAAGGGGAAGGGGAAAGAGCTCAACTAAGTCCCTTTTCCCTATGGTTTATAAACACTGCAGTATTTTGTGCCTCAATATCCCCCTCTGATTGATCACTATTCCCCATCGATTTGGTTACTGTAGCAACTCCTGAGCTCAGACCTCACTGGAAGCACCTGAGGTTCCTCCTCCTCCTCCCTTATTGTTCTCCTATTCCCTCTGGGCTTTTCTTCCTCCTCTATTTTGTAAATGTCTACCTTTTGCTACTCCCAGCTACCTTGTCTTACGGAAATGTACCCTCTGCAGTACTATAGCCCTGTGCTATTTCCATGGATCCCTTAACTTCTAAAAAATTTCCTGAACCTGCTTATTTCACCCCTAAAATCTCCTTTCCCCATCAGACTAAATGGGCTGCAAAGGACTAAGCTTTAATATGAAACTGAGATTCTGCACACTGGCCTTTGTTTTGGCCTTGAGGAAAACAAGTGTGGACCTTTCCACGGAGAGGGGGTGGATATGGAACACTGGGTAGCCTTGAGGGGAACTCTTGGTTTCGCATCATGAGGAAATCATGTGTCACCCCACAGTCTCCAGTGTGGAGTCCTTAGGATTCTCTCCAGAGATCACCTGAAAGAGCCTAAGGTCAACCCACAACACTGACTCTTCTTTTTCCATTTTTTAGTTAAAAATAAAAGCTATAGAAAGCAGGAAAGAAAACGATGTTTGCAAAAATAAGAATTTATACTTTCTTTTAAATGTCAAAACCTATGGAGGAAATAACGCTATTAAATTTCCCTCACCTTTCAACACTATGTTGTGATTGCTTAGATAGTATATAATGTCTTTCAGAAGGGGAGAGGGAATTGAACTAGACAGGT
The DNA here is from genome assembly GCF_014108245.1 of Pipistrellus kuhlii. Taxonomy (NCBI): domain Eukaryota; kingdom Metazoa; phylum Chordata; class Mammalia; order Chiroptera; family Vespertilionidae; genus Pipistrellus; species Pipistrellus kuhlii. The sequence goes on from NW_023425529.1 coordinate 184,332,915, forward strand.
GGAGAAAATTAAATATGGCCTTGACTGGGAAATATATGTTGCTGCCTCCAAATAATGCCTTTTTGGCATAAGGATTATTTTGAACTAAAAGCTATCAAATCCCAGGCAATTCAGGGAGTTATTACCTTCCTCTCAACTGCCTGAATCTACATTAAAATAGGCTAGTGCCCTGAAGAGAGTTATTATCAGAGATGCCTTTTTACTAAAAGACTTGTTTAAATAACAAGCAAACTTTGTTTTCCAAATATCTCTTCCCTTCCTATGACCTTCTTCCTCTTTGTATCCCCAAGTACCTGCATCCTTATATTATACAAGTTTCAAATCCCTGACTGCCTTTTCGGTATCATATTTTTATGGGGCTTCCACATAATTAAATTTGTTTTTCTCATGTTAATCCTATATCAATCTAATTATTAGGCCAGCCAAGGGATATAAAAGAGTAGGAAAAATGTTCTGATCCTACAGCAGAAAATATGAATTTTGCAGAAAATATTTTCACCTCCTTCCAAGGGCAGAAAATGTAAAAATCAGAAGTGTGAACATTTTGACATGTACAAGGAACTATGAAGGAACTATGGAGTCTCTTTCATCCAAAAAAAGTATATTATATTTGGAATTGCTTATAGGTAATGAAAAAAAATGTAAATGATAGAAGCAGAAATGATGACATAATTCAGGGTTTAACAGCAGAAAAAGAATGTTCAAAGAAGCCAGCTCCTATGAGCCAAATCAGTTTCTCATTCACTACAATTCCAAATATTGGTTCCTGAAATGCAGCAGAATGTAAATGGAAACCTGTGGCACCATGACAATGCAATAGTCAAAGAGAGGCAATGCCTTCAAATGAAATAGCATGCATGTGTACATCTGCATGGCAATTGAAATAGTAATTCCAGGGCTACGCATAAAATCATGTTAGGTATAGAATATACACTGAGGAAATTTTAGTTATGGCAGTAACTTGAAAGGACATGGAAATGGTTAGTGTGAAAAGATGGGTAGTTAAAATATGAAAGAGAAATGGGAGGCAGAAAGGGGACATTGTCATTTCACTTATCTCTGTAGTTATTTTCCTATAACTTTATTCCTAATGTTAGAATGAGTTAAATTTTATTTTCAGTATTCGTTTTTCAGAAAATCTATCCTTTAAAATAGGATAAAAGAATTACCTTCTCTTACCGGTTCTCAAATTGCCCTTTATGTTCTTCTTGTAATATATAATTAATACTAAGAATTCCTTGTCAATGAAGTTCAAGTGAGAATTGATGAATACAGAAGAGTAAGGACACACCTTGGAGTGGAAAAAAAATAAGGCTTTTCAGTTTTTATTACCTTGGAAAGAAACCACACAAGACAAGGTACAAATTTTAAGAGTAATGTTGCCACCTATTTGACAAAATCCTTTCATTCAATTTTTCTCTTTCATTGAGAAAGGAGAAAAGGAGAAAGGTGGCTAATAAGAAATTGTTTTTATATATTGTGGCTGGTAGAAAAAAAAAAGTACATGTGAAGACAGGAGAAGCATTTCAGTACTTCAATGAAAAGAAAATAACAGATTCTCCTCAGTTATTATAGTGTGTAGATACAAAGCTGAGGGCTTCATTTTTTAAAATTCTTTTTGCACTTCTTGGGTGTTTTTTGCTTCCTCATATTTCAAATCATTGATTTGATTCTCAGGATCCTCTAGTCTACTGTTGAATCCCTGTACATCATTCTTTATTTCAGTCAGTATATGCCTAATTTCTGACTGGTCTTTTTTACCATTATTTTTTCATTCACACTAAAATTCTTGAAAGTCTCACAAAGTTCTTTGGAGGTCTCTAGAAAATTATTGAGTAACTTTATAACTAAAGTTTTAAACTCTATATCCAGTAGTTTGCTTTCTTCCATTTCTTTAATTTGTGACATGTTTCTTTGTCTCCGCATTTTGTCTGCTTCCCTGTGTTTGTTTCTATGTATTATGTAGCTGCTAAGTCTCCTTGAGTTGATAGAGTGGCCCTCTGTCCTATAGGGCCCAAGAGCTTAGCCTCCCAATCACCTGAGATGAACACCCTTTGGGGAAATTTCAAGTGTACCAACATCCGAATTATGGGGGTGCCAGAAGAATAGAGAGAGCAAGATATTGAAAATCTATTTGAGGAAATAATGACAGAAAACTCCCCCTACCTGGTGAAAGAAATAGACTTACAAGTTCAAGAAGCACAGAGCCCCAGATATGAGGAATCCAAAGAGGATCATGGCAAGACATGTCATAATTAATATGCCAAGGGCAAAAGACAAAGAGAGAATCTTAAAAGCAGCAAGTGAAAACAGTTACCTACGAGGGAGTACCAGAACTGTAGGCTGATTTCTCAACAGAAACTGTGCAGGCCAGAAGGGGAGGGCAAGAAATATTCAAATTGATGAATAGCAAGAACCTACAACCAAGACTATGCTACCCAGCAAAGCTATCATTCAGAATTGAAGGTCAGATAAAGAGCTTCACAGACAAGAAAAAGCTAAAGCATCACCATCAAACCAGTATTATATGAAATGCTCAAGGGTATTCTTTAAGAAGAGAAAGAAGAATAAAAAGGTAAAGATAAAAAATTATGAACAAAGTGACAACAAATACATATCAACAACTGAACCTAAAAATAAAATGAATAAAAAATCTGATTAACAAAATAAACTGGTGAATGGAATAGAATCAGGGGCATGGAAATGTAGGTGTTGGAAGAGATTAAACAAAAATTTTATATGTATGTCTGCATTACCTATGGATTATCATATGTATTACCATTTTCCAAGAGCTGCTCAGTCTAGAGTAAGTGGAGAGGATCTTTTGCATCATGTTTCCTTCGCCTTGAGGGAAGCAAGAAGCTTGTCAAAAATAGCATGCAACAGGGGATAGGGGAGTCTGGAGGAAGGTCAATGGGGGGGGAAAAAGGAGATATATGCACTAATATATGTAATACTTTAAACAATAAGAAAATAAAATTTCAAAAAATAAAAATAAAATGGAGTTTATAAATATCTCCCTTCCAAAGAAAATCTTTTCACAGACTGTCTATAAACTCCCTATAAAAGAGTAACTTTTCTGGTTATATTTAATATGAAAAAAAAATACCCTTAGGAAAAATATAATATAATATAAAAAAATATAATTCCATTTACTGATAAAAACAAATGAACTAGAATATGCTTTCTCCCTGACCACCTCATCTACACGGTATAATGCATTATTCTGAGTACTGCACGTGGTTCCCTGAGAACACCCTTCTTAATTACTCCTGTGCACACTTAGCCCCTTGGGGCCATGTAGTCCACAGACCCTGAAGTGAGGCCGTCCAGTGCCGCAGGGTTTCCTTTGGGACTTTTGCTCTGAGCCTGTGTTGAGCATTGGGAACTACATCTCCATCCACTATTGAGACGGCGTTGCAACTCAGTCTGATGTCAAGTGGAACTGTTATTCTAAGACGGAGTCATGTTACTCAGGGGTTAGGTTGTTTTACCTTCAATATCTGTTACAAAGGGCATAACACACACCTCACAGTGCTGAGCTGCAACAGTGACTCCTGAAGCATATGATACTTGACTTTTCCAATAATAAGGGGTGGAAGTGAAGCTTACATCTCATTTCACCTCTTTGTCCTACTGGGGGGCCAGCTATGGCAGATTTCTCCTTCTGTCAAAGTCCCACTAGCCAGGCTGTGATAAATCCATACACTGGGATTGCTCTCTCAAATACACCTGCTTCTTTCTATAATAGTCAAAGGGTAGCATGCTAATTAGACTGGAAGTCCTTCTGGATGACCTTCTGGATGAAGCTGGGGCTGCGAGGGAAGCCAGTGCTGGCAGCCGAAGGAAAGAAGGCCTACTTTGCATGAATTCTGTGCACTGAGCCTCTAGTAAAATATAAACTACAACTTTTCAGGCTAAAAAAAAAACATGCTCCTTCTTTTATTAACAAAGAAAAGCAAAAGAAAAAAAAATTTTTTCTTCTTGTTTGCTTTCAGATGCCTTTATTCTCTGTTCTCTGACTGATACTTATCTAGTGAGATTACAGCAAAGTCTTTGCATTGTGAATTCTCTTGAGTCATATTTCATATCATTGAATATACCTCCTTTATTCTAAAGTAGCCTTGGCGAACTTTTTCTGTGAAGGCCGTGAAGTAAATATTTTAGGTTTTCCAGCCTGGACTGCCTCACATCCTCATCTCTGCTATTGGAGCACCTAGCTGTGGGCCATCTGTGTATGAGTGAACGTGGCTCTGTTCTAAAAAAGGCACTAGGTGTGGACACTAAAATGTGAATTTGATATCATTTTCACCGGTCATGAAATGTTCCTTTTCCCAAGCATTTATAACTGCAAAATCTCTTCTTAGTTCACAGGGCACAGGCATAAGTGCTGCTCATGTGTGGCCTGTGGGCCCTCCTGTGCAACCCTCTGCCCCAAAGCCCAGGGGTTTGGGACTCTGGGCCATTCAAATTTTCTGTCAAAAATGTTGTAATCTACATTCTCTACTTAAATCAAAAGAAGTCAAACAAACAAATAAGCCTGTATATGTTCCCATTACAGAAATAAATCAAACAAACAAATAAGCCTGTATATGTTCCCATTTCAGAAAACAGGCAATCCATTTTCCTAAATGTACACAGGCTCCGATGTCTTGAAAACCTGCTGTCCTCTCTGTGTGTTGCAGTCCTTTGTCTAAGCTCATTTATAATCCAATAAATCTTACTTCTCCACATGAATCTTTGGAGTATTTTTTTTTCTGAGATAAAAAGAATCAATTCTGCATTGATCAATGCAAGAAACGCATCATGAGCACATGGGTCTCCCACGAACTTCAAAGCAGCCTTGGATTAAACCCATGAGTTGCAAAGGCAGAAGCGAGTCAGACCCACATTCCAAACAACCACATTGCTACTGCATATGCAGTTTAAAAAAAAGTCAGGATTTATCATAGGAAACCAGTTAGAAATTAAGTTCTGTCTTCCATGTTATATATATATAAAGTCCGATGCACGAAATTCGTGTAAGGTAAGCCTTCCTTCCCGGCTGTGGGTACCGACTTTCCTCTGGAACCTGGGACACTGGCTGGCTTCCCTCCGGCCCAGACCCGGGCTTCTGTCCAGAAGTACATCCAATCTAATTAGCATAGTACCATCTTATAATAGTAGATACGGTATATAATTTTTGCAAGCACAAGAATTACACAACTGCCTTGTCTAAAGGTATTCATTGCTGTCTCTGGATCAAGGACAGGATTATCATGTGGGACTTTGCTATTACTAGGTAAGTAATACCTTTGAAATTAATGTGTACCTCCATGAACTCTGCAACAAGACAATCTACTAATGACTTAAGTAGCTGACTGTCATTTATTAAACCAGTGTAAACAAGCAATTCTCTTCCAAATTTCAACCAGACATATGCATATTCCTCCAGCCCCTTTTTCCTCTTTTTATCAGTATTCCCTACGTCTCTGAAGCACATCCACATTCAAATCTCTCAGCGGTGGAAAACTATCAGAGAGAACCCAAGAGCCTCGTGAAGCTGGAACTGCCAATGTCAGACATTCTTCTTTTCCCATCATGCAATGTGTGCAGAGTGTCTGAATCTGAGAGATACCAGCAAGGAGAGTTATAGATCAATTACACAGGCAGAAAATATGAATTATAGGAGTTAGCTCACCTGCATTGGCTCAGTAATTGAGCAGGGACCTTTAACCAGGAGGTCAGGGTTCAATTCCCAGTCAGGGCTCATGCCCTGGTTGCAGGCTCAATCCCCAGTTGGAAGGCATGTAGGAGGCACCTGATCCATGATTCTATCTCATCATTGATGTTTCTATCTCTCTCCTCTCCTTTCCTCTTTGAAATTAGTAAAAAAACAAACAAACAAACAAACAAATATATATGTGTGTGTATATATACATATATATACATATACATACATATATATATATATATATATATATATATATAATAACTAAAGGAATTAAAAAAATATTTAAAAGAAGGGAAAGAGAAAAAATAATACATTTTCTTTATCATTGACTTCCCAGTCATGGTACCCTCTGAATGCGCCACATCATCTCTAACCCTCTCTTTCCCCTCACTGCTCAGCCTGCTAGGCACCTCTCATCCCCACAGGCAAATGCTGAGTGTCCACTCCTGCTCCAGAGTCCAAATAGACTTTCCTGGTCTCTCCAGGCAACCCAGCACCCGCCTCCCAGACCCCACACTGCCACCTACATATTGGATTCTACAGCCCTTGTCAGGTGGTTGCAAAGAATATTGTATACCGGCCACAAAGCTTATTTCTCATGAGGGTTTTTTTCTGTGGACGTTGATGTCTGAGTCACAGGGAACAGTGTCTGCCTACCATGCTTAGCCCACAGATGGGTGAAAGGAGGCCAGCGGAGCAGCAGGAGCCATGGGTTGATGGAGCCCTTCCCATCACAACAGGTGCCACTCCTTAGTCAGTCTCAGTCTCTTCAACTTGCAAGAGACAACTAGCGTGTTGGCTCCCCAAGGAGAGCAGACAGTCCAGTACTTAAGACAAACTTAATATTAATGAGATTAATTCAAATGCTAGTGACAGCCCTAACCAGTTTGGCTCAGTGGATAGAGTGTTGGCCTGCAGACTGAAAGGTCCCAGGTTCGATTCCAGTCAGAGGCATGTACCTTGGTTGCAGGCACATGCCCAGTGGGAAGTGTGCAGGAGGCAGCTGATTTATGTTTCTATCTCATTGATGTTTCTATCTCTCTATCCCTCTCCATTTCTCTCTGTAAAAAAAATCAACAAATATATTTTTAAAATGCTAGTGACATTATTCATGAGGTAACAGTGAGTGCAATTGTCTACAACTCTGCTAAGCATTGCCTGTGTCTTGCCTTCTTTCCCAGCCTGTGGGTGAGAATGAGGAATCTGTACTGAGGGTAGATGCTGGGATGCTATGGAGCAGGGCCTCCTCCCCTCCCGCTCCCCTAGGCCCCCAGTGCTGCCCAGCTCACAGCACAGCCCTCCCTGGGCAGACACTGGCACTAACCCGCCCTAGAAGAAAGTTTAGGTCTGAAACATGGAATCCCAGCTTTGGTCTGATCTGGTTTGTCAGAAGGATGGGACAGCTGTGTGTGTATTACTGTGAGAATGAAATTCATTCCCAATTACCCATCACCCACAAGCACAGCGGGAAGAAAAAGATAGAGAGAGAAGCAGATGGAGGAACAAGTGCAGTTCAATGATGATTCACCTCAGTCTGCTATTAGGTATTGGCTTATCCGTGGCTCTTCTGTAATGTGCAAATGGTGACGTTGGTTACATTTCAGTTGTTCTATAAGACGTCTTCTACAAGTTTATGAGAATGAAGGAGGAACGATAAATCTCTCAAGGAAAACGGTTCTAAATATATCCACAGCTTTACTACTTTAAATAATTAAAAGATGTTTCCATTAAAAAATAATGTCCAAATTTAGTTATTTTAACAAAGTGTGAGAATAATCTTATTCCCTAACATCTATATAATAAAAACCTAAGCCAGACCTTCACAGCAGAACGACCAGAATGACCAGTTGCTATGATGCTCATTGATCACCAGGGGGCAGACACTCAAGGCAGGAGCTGGCCCGTTGGTGGTCAGTGTGCTCCCACAGGGAAGGACCACTCAGCCAGAAGCCAGGCTCACAACTGGTGATGGCAGGAGCCTCTCACGCCTCTGTGGCAGCGCTAAGGAGCAGTGGTCCAAGCAGTAAAGAACAGCGAGCAGGAGGGCAGTAAGGAGCAAGGGTTCCTGGGCTGCCAGAGGGAAGTCCACCTGCCGACTTAGGCCTGATCCCTAAGCTGGCAGGCAGACATCCCCCCAGGGGTCCCAGACTGTAAGAGGGCACAGGCCAGGCTGAGGGACCCACTACCCCATGCGTGAATTTCATGCACCGGGTCTCTAGTGCTTAATATTAAACTGCAAAAACAAAACAAAACAAAACAAGAAAACCCATAGCACAGAGAAGTAGAAAAGTTAATATTACTTTAATATGGGAAATCCATTTTTAATGAAGCTCTCACATTCTTCCATAAATAGCCATTTGCTATGCATTACGAAAACATAAACCCAACACACATATTTTTGGTTTGAATCTTCAAAGATTACCGAGAATATTTGGAATACGTACAGCATTATTTGTAGCTCCAATATATATTCACTTTATCAAAGATTTCCCATGTGAAAATTTTGTTTTAAAAATATATCTCATAGCCAGTTTGGCTTAATGGGTAGTGTCTACCTATGGACTGAAATGTTCTAGGTTTGATTCCATCCCCAATGTGCAGGAGACAGCCAGTCAATGGTTCTCTCTCATCATTGATGTTTCTATCTCTCTCTCTTCCTCTCTAAAATCAATAAAAATAAAAAAATAAAAACAAAACAAAAAACACTTAAAAATATCTCAGGATATTCTATTTAAAATTTAATAAGAAGCCATTGACATTATAAACATGAAAATCATAAAAAAATTCCAAATGAAAATATGTGTTCAGTTTATCTTCAACACTATTATCATTTATATAATTACAGTTCCAGCTGTTGTATTTACATAATTGTGTCCATTTAATATTTATTTAAAAAGTACAGTCAAAGAAATTGCCATTGTATTGCCAGATGTTTCTCTGTTCTAATAAGCGACATTGCATCTACATTAGCACCCCTGATGAGAACAGATGGCAGTTATCCCTTTTAACATTTTTCAAAGTATTAATTACTTGAGTTTAATTTCTGTTGTGTGGTACACTGGGCACTTTAAAAGGTAACATGTTCAAGCTCAGAATGAATATTTGCAGTTCATTTATAGCAAGACCATAAGTGAAATTCTGTTGTCGTTTTAATTAACTCATTTGGGATGCATCTAAATTCATCATTATTGATGGCTGTTTTTGTAAAAATTCTCTAATGATGCATTACCTTCCAAATGGCAAGTGACATATTATACTTATCAGCAATCATGGAGCTGAAATGGTTTCTGCTATGTCTTAACAGCTGCTGATGGTCTCAAGTATGACACACACATGAAACTGGCTCTGTTCTTAGCTGTTTACCTTGTTATGATAAAAAAAATTTTCTCTCTCCACTCTCTTTTGGATTTAGGGAATCATGTTTAATCTATACTAAATGAAAAATTAATGCTTATAAACTAGCCTTAACAGGTATGCAGAGAAAAACCTAACGCTCAAAATGCATCCATGTATCCAGCCATTCATCCTCATAGCCATCTCCACCTAATATAGTGGTCAGCAAACTCATCAGTCCACAGAGCCAAATATCAACAACAAAACGATTGAAATTCCTTTGGAGAGCCAAATTTTTTAAACTTAAATGTCTTCTAATCCCACTTCTTCAAAATAGACTTGCCCAGGCCATGGTATTTTGTGGAAGAGCCATACTCAAGGAACCAAAGAGCCACATGTGGCTTGTAAGCTGTGGTTTGCTGACCATTGACCTAATATATCCTCAGTGAATTATACAATGCTAGGTAGGCATCCACCTAGGCACCAAGGATATGATACTGAACAAAATCTAGAACATTCCTGTCTTCAAGCAACTTGCATTAGGAGATAAGGTAGAGACCAAACAGATTCCCAGGTTAATCAATGGCCTTTGTGTGTGATAATGCTTTGGAATATTTAAAATCAGAATGCAACAGACAGAAAGCCCTAGAGTTATTGGTGGTTATTTTTTAAAGATCTCACCACAACCTTTAGCATCTTTTTACAATCTGTGGGAAAGAATGTCTGATAACTAGCCAGATGTATGTTAATGAAGTGGAAAATGTATTCCTTTTGAAAAAACGTTGAGATTGTCTGGAAAAAAATGCTTTTGAAGATTTTTTTAGGAACCGGGGTTACAGGTTTTTCTTTAAAACTTCCACTCAGTGTGGGTCTTTGAGTACTTTGTGACTAGAATCTGAAGCCTTAGGCCCCTCACATATATCATAGTTTATTCTTTTAAATGAAAAGTAATAGCCACTGTGTAATAAGGATATCATACATTCCAGAACCTATCTTAAGGATTGTCTCATTAATTCCTACAAATGCTCTTACAAAACTGGTGCCATTGTTTTCATTATAAAAAAGAGAAGAAAAGTTACATTACAAGCAGCTACATCACTTTCTGAACAGCATATAGACTTGAATACATGGCAGACCTGAGATTTAAATCCCACTTCTGTTCCATGTCCACTCTTCCATACAGCATCTACTCTGTATTATTTTATAAGTTCTTATTCTGCTGCTAGTAAATTAATGGATGTTTATGAATTTTAAAAGTAAGTTTTGTGGGGTTTTTTTTGTTTGTTTGTTTGTTTTTGTTTTGTTTTGTTTTTGTTTTTTTTTGCCAGGGTTAGAAAATTATAAAATTGAAAAATTAGCTTAAAGTTCATACATGTAAGGTATAGCTTAGAGTTAAAAAGAAAGATTATAAAACTAAAAAAGAAAAGAAATGAAAAACACTATTCTGAAAGAAATTAAGGGATAAAGCTCTTCAAGAAAGCAAAAGGGAAGAAACAACTGGTGAAAAACCATTAACGTTGGTAGAAGACAGGCTCAAAAACAAAATTCCAGATCTTGAAAGGATCATATCTTTGAAATAGACATGAGCAGGCATTGAAGCAATGAACAAAGAAGATGAGAAACAGGAATGTAATCATACTACATGATTACATGCAATCAAATCATGAAATATGATGTATTTCTATCATAGCAGCCATCACCTGTGCACTGCCTAGCACTGATCAATAAAAGACTGAAACCCCTAATTACAAATCACATTCTTCCTGGGCTCACAGGGTAAGAGGCGCAAACTCCCAATGTGTCAGGCAAGTGACAGGGCTGGCGACAAGTCCTGAGCTCGTCAAGAGCTGGATGAAGTGCCAGCTTCTGCACCAAAAAGTAAATTGGGCCTCCGGCCCAGTGCTGCAGAGCTGCCAGACCACACATTTTAGAGTGTTCATGGCGCATTTTGTCAAAAAGGCAACATAGTTTGCCAGAAAAAGAGATCAGAAGATATTGCTCAAGCTAGGTAGATATTCATTAAGTGAGATTGGGCAGGTAGACTACCAGAATTCTTGGGCAGAGAGATCAGAACACTCAGGTTCCCCTGCCCTCATCCCCCTTTAAGGTTCATGCAGAGCTGTCTAGCCTGAGCAATAAATAGAATAGGGTTGGAGTAGATAAAATTGGGAAATATTACTTCTGAATTATATATATATATATATATATATATATATATATATATATATATATATTTGTATATGTTCATATCTGTGGCTGTGTATACAAATGTGTGCATTTATATCCAACTGCTTTCTTTAAAAAGTGCAAAGGGTAAGATATTAAATGTAAAACCATTTTTGTCCCAAAGTAATGAAATGGATTCTTGAAGCGAAGTATGCCTAGCAAATACACTGGGTTATAATTCTACTGCATCTTGCAGGAGGGGTTCCCTTAAATCATGATGAAAGCTTGTGAGGAATGTTGAGGAAAAATTAAATGAATCTAGACCAGAAACACCTGAAATCGCTTATTAAGAGAGCCAGTGTGCTGAAGGAAGTGGAACATAATTGAAGAACTCTTAATGTGCATTTTATGAGCACATTTGTTCCCGCAGAGCCCATAAAGCAGGGAAGTAGCCAACACGATGTCTTTATTTCTGAAAGACGGAAAGGATCCAAACACACACGGGCTGCTGCCATCTAATTTAATGACCACTGTGGCAAATGTCATAGAAACAATTATAAAACTGAGGCAACGGAAGCATATTTCACATTCTGGTTAAGGCAAATGTGAGCTATCTCACAAAACTCATCACTTTCCTTTGAAAATGCCATCTCTCCATTTCTAGCACAAGATAACACCACCACAGGCACACTCCCCAGAGTCTCTCTGACAATTGAGAGCTTTCAGGGAAAAGTTGAACATTTTATAAGATGGAAGATTAAGTAGAATATGCACATTCAACATCTATAATGCAAATTTATCCTCAGTTTGGAGACATGGGGAGAATTTTTCCCTGAAAAAAAATTTATTATAGATCATAAATCATCCTGGAAAACAGCTTAGCTATCAAGAAAAGTAAATGTTTGTGGAACATAGTTATCTTACTCTGCAATATTAAAATATTCATATAGTTATCTATACACAAAGTACATGTAATAGGATAAGTTTCATTTACATTCTGAACTTAAAAATAAAACACAAGTAGAATATTTATTTATTTCCATTTTCTACTTTGACTCACAGAGCATGGAAGTTGAATATAAAAATATTCTTATAAAAGGAGGGCTTTTCACTAGACTACATTACAACGATTTAATGTTTCCCAACCCTAATGAAAGCTACCATTAGAAGGAAAACAAAATAAAAGCCCTAAGAGTACAAAGAAAGAGAAATTCATAGCATAGATAACCAATTTGTAATCCCACATATATAAAGTTCACTGAATACACTAAACATAAATAGCAAGGAATCTACTGAAGCTGGCAAAGTAAAAAAAAAAAATACATTTAGTAAAATAAACACTTAAGGTTTTCAAGAGTGATTGCTAATAGTTTTAGTTTATGCATTCTCTTTCAAATAAAACTGGTCAGAAAAATATCTATTAATTAATGTCCATGACAATTTCTGACAACCTTGTAACCAGAGTAGCAAAATAGAGAGTTGACAACTCTGACCTACAAAAACAAAAACTAAGCTCATGTGGTTATTCGTCCCACCAGAAGTTTATAAAGGAGAATTGCGACAATATAAAGGTCTACCTGGAATGGGTTTTCTCCTTCTCTTCCAAAAATAAAAGAATGTTCTGGATGTGTTTGAACTTTCCAGATCGGCAGTACTGTCCCATTCCCACTCTGATGGCAACACCCACCCCCCCCACACCCCCACTTCCATAAAAAGATCTCAAAGACCAAGTGTAGACATCTAAATTGCCTCCCAATGGGAGAAGTACCTTTTCTATAATAAGTGAATTTCTAAACCTAAAAGGCAATCAACTGTCCTAGGCCAGATATTGGCCCTCAAACATGTCTACATCCAAACCCTTGGACCTTGACAGCTGGATGCCTTACATTGCAATGTGGATATGGCAGGTGTGCTTCACTATGGAATGTGAGATGGGAAGGTCATTCTGGAGCACCCAGGTCAGCACAGGGTAGCTCAAGGATCTTTGTAAGAGGGAGGCAGGGAGATCAGTGAGACAGGGGATGTGAGCCTGGAAGCAAAGGCAAGGTTTTCAGCCAAGATTCAGGACAGGCTCTACAACAAACATGTCAAACTCAAATGAACGAGGCATGTAGCCCATGGGCCATAAGTCTGACATGTGCTTAAAACTGGTCATTTTTAGATTGTACTGCAGATAGAGTTTTTATCAAGAATCTGTGGATTGAAAAATGCATATATACACATATGAGTTTCTTAAAACCAATAAAGAAAACCAATCAAAAAGCACTATAAAGGGTTCCCCTTAAATTAAAAAGATAATTTTATAAAGGCATTGTTACCTTTAGGCTCCGTTGCTGCCTTAATTGTATGGAAGTACAGGGAGATCAATTTTGTGTCTGCAAAGGTGACTTTCAGAAAGCGTAGATTATTAAAAATGTAAATAAGCCAAACAGATATCTCTTGTATGTTTATATGTCAGGCCCTGACCTGGACACCACGATGAGCACAGCCTGGTCCTCTGCATGTGTTTGGTGTGTGTGTGTGCTCTATGGTTACAGAGGAAACCCCATAACAAGGAGGCAGAACATGTGAGCAGCACCAGATGTTGGAGTCCTCCAAGGACTTTTTCCCACTGTAGGTGGGATACAGAAATTGTGGGAACCATTATTACTAAAATCCATGACATCAGAGGAATCACTAACCTTTGTGACCTTCTTCCCTGACCTCTAACCAGAATGGACCGGTTGCTTTAAGAGTTCTGTCACCTTTGGCTTGTGTGAGTCCGAGGACACAGGAAGACTTAGGTTGCAGTAAGATGTACCGCTTCTTATCTGCCCTCTTCCAGTTTGTGAGCTCTCAGAGGACAGGGGTCTTTGTCATCTGAATGTTACCTAGTCTGAAGGTAAGGAAGGTGCAATTGCATCCAGGTTAGATTTTGCCTGTGAGGATTTCTTCAATGTCTACTTTAAACAATAATGTCATCATTATAAACTAATGAATGCATCTAGGTCTCCTCACAGTACAGAATGATTGTGAAAGATTCAAACAGTAAAACCACAAGAAGAAAAATTGTTGTTGAACTCTATCACTGTTATTGTGAAACTTGCAATCAACAAGGAATAAACCTTTCCATCTGTTCTCCAATTAGGCACATGCAAATTATACACGGATTGCACAAACCATGATTGTCAAATTGGTCAATAATGTATATTGTTCTGGGTCATCTAGAAACTCAAAGAAGTTATATTGATAATATTATTATATAAATATAAATTGCATTTTAGGAATAACTCCCTAGACACCTCCATTGATAGACTAAACTAATGAAAATACTAGCTTTAGTGGTATTAAAAATACTTGATATATAAAATTAGTTATGAAAATATTGTTTTTCATTTTATTGTTATTTGTTGACCAAAATACACTAAGTGGCCAGATTAATATGATCTCTGAACACATAATAATCTGGCCACTCAGTTTATAACCTATATAATAAAAGGCTAATATACAAATTGTCCCCTTGACCAGGAGTTTGACCAGAGGCAGGCCAGCCAACTACCCAAGTTCCCTCCCCCTGGCAGGCTGGCATACCCCAAACATGTACAAATTCATGCACTGGGCCTCTAATATATATATTGAGTGGCCTGGTTATTATGCATTCAGAGATCATAATAATCTGGCCACTGGTGTATATTTATTCCTTAAGCATAAAGCAAAACTTGAAATACATTTTTAAAATCTAAATAACTATATGATGTTAAAGAACAGCAATGAAAACAACCATGGTAGTCTTGCATTAGCTAGGCAATCAGCCAACAGAGTGTGTGTATGTTGATGGTAATTTAGATTGTAAACCTTAAAACATACTCCAAACCTAAATGTTTTCTCTTTGTCACTGGGATGGCACATATCTATTTTGGGACTTAACTAGACTGATTTGTTCTGATTTCAGAAACAAGCAGAAAATGATATTTATTTGTTAGACTTTGTGAGCATAACTTTAAAATGCATCAAGTTAACAGTTTCCAGTTCAACAGAGGACATATAAACAAAATTACGTGTATACACACA
This sequence comes from Pipistrellus kuhlii, assembly GCF_014108245.1. Taxonomy (NCBI): domain Eukaryota; kingdom Metazoa; phylum Chordata; class Mammalia; order Chiroptera; family Vespertilionidae; genus Pipistrellus; species Pipistrellus kuhlii. The sequence goes on from NW_023425529.1 coordinate 184,348,177, forward strand.
TGCAGTCACACACACACACACACACACACACAGAGTCAGATAGAGGCTTATTTTTATCTACATGAATTTATAAACAGCCCGAGGAGGATCAATTTCTGATGCTAATTGCTATTCTGCAGGTACCATACTTGCCTTGGTCCATCCAGATGGTTATGGCAGAAGAGGCGCCACTTTCATAATCAATGTTGGCATGAGGGATGCCATGGTTGGGGATGATGCAGAAAACTATGGACCAGGCATTTCATCCATAACTGATTAAAACTTAATGTATTACTCCCCAAACCACAGTTCTAGTCATAGCTCATTCCTAGTCAACTATTTTTTTCCTATTGCTCTTTTGCTTTTAACGTAGCATTTCCATGACTTCCTAACCTGGGACTAATAAACTAGAACAAAGCTTTCTGAATCAAGTCAGACCTATGGAATGCTCTAGAGTCCACATACATCCTTGAGATTGCAAGTCCCATAAGCTGCATACAAATAATACATTTTGCATTTGAGAATTCTGAACATTAATAAAAAGATACAGACTCAATGGGAACCACATGTGTGATACCTTTTGCCTACATAAACACAAATATATTAACCCCTGCAGAACAGTTGGTGAAAAAATTATTGCATTTGGGCTGTGAAAAATAACAAAAAGCTAAAATAGTATCTGTAAGGTTATATATCTGATAAAATGCTATATGGCCATCAATATTATTCTAGGTTTTACACTCAGCTATATAATTTAATGCCATTTATTTGTTAGACTTTGTGAGTATAATTTTAGCATGCATCAAGTTAACATACATGGTTTCACATATTTCCTAATATCTCTAAGTGACCTATAGCTTCCAAGATGTTTCTATGCATTCTCCCTTTTCATTAATTGAAAGGCCAGTTAATCAAATGTCTACCAATTACCAACTACGTGCCAGTAACCATGAGCTGTGTTCAGGAAATATGTATTGAAATAATCACTACCTAAATTTCCCTAGTGGTATAATTATAAATTTTTACTTTTATCCAGGGGATGAGGTGGTTTTCATTTATTCAACAGATACTTACTTCAAGTGCACTATGTTTCCTTTAAGCTGCTAGGACTGGGTAACTAAAGAGTGTGCTAAAAACTATTTGGCAGCTTATAGGGAATTTCGGAGGGTATACTTGCAATTCCATTATTTCAGAGAACAGGGTGAAGGGACTAATGCTTTCTAGGCAATGAGGATTTTTTAGAGAAAAGAAAGACTAACTAGATATGCGAGTGATGAGCAAGGAACAGCCAGGTGAAGAAAAGATTTGTCAGTAGCAGAAATGACTTCCAGCAGAGCAAAGGCATATGCAAATGTCATTTGCCTTTATCCCTCCCTCATCCCCACCTCCCCTCAAAAAAGTGACATGGCAAGGAATACCAGGTGGCATTGTTGGGTGGAAATGGCAGTACATTAGCCTGGCTGGAATGCACAGTAGACTGAAGAAAGTAAGAAACACACTCGGATGTCCATAGGTGTGTGAGGCATGCTAATAAATGTAGAATTTTTACTATGGGCAATGGAGCATTTCGTAGAAGGTGATTAAAATGGTTAGATTTGCTCCCAGCAGCATGGCCAAGGGAAGGGAAAGCATCACAGCCTAGAAAGCACTGATCTGGAGTCATTGTGGTGTCTGTGTGTAATTCAGTCCCACCTATCAGCCTCCGACAGGCAGTCACACGGCCTGCAGCCTGTGAGCTGAGATCCCAAAAAGAGCCACCTGTAATGAAGACTTTGGGAAACTGTAGCTTCCCTGTTGCTGTTCATTTCTATCTAAAATACAAAAATAAATCATTACATAAATAAAGCATGCCTGCTCTCCCCCTTTCATCCTTAAATATTGGTAGAGCCTTTATCATTTCTGTGATCCATTGTATCCATTTCATCATTTTGACTTATTAACAATACTTTTAAGAATTATATTTTATTAAATAAATAAAAAGCAGCTACTATTTCGAATTTAAACCTATGTTTTTCAAACTGGATGAAAATAAGGAAATAGCAATAATTACTCTACTTTTAAAACTATATGTTTTTATATGCTTGAAAACATTAATGCGTATAAGTGTATTTGCATAGTTTTATCTATCCATTTATCAAAGTTTCTAGGCCAAACCTATTTTTACTTATTGCTCCAATAATCTACACATATTTACTTGATTGGTGAGATTATAAAGAAATATCAATTAAAAATATGATGCCTTAATTTTACATATTATATCTTTATGTCATACTTTTTAATTTTGTCATTACATTAGCTCTGTATAATGTAATAGCACGTATTTCAGACAGCTTTTATGGTCTTGACAAAAATCTAAGCCTCTCTTTAATATGAAGTGTATCCTAGACTTCCGGGTAGTCCTGAGAGACTACTTCCTTCATGTGTATATGTAGTCACAGCAAAGGCATGCTGACAGAGGAAATTGGGAGGAAGTACCCGGATAAATGACTGTAGTGACAATGCGGACAAACGCAGGATTTAAAAGGCCATAGAACAGGTTATTGGGAGTCCTAACATTATTGATACTACTCCAATGTATGATCCAAGACATTCTTGCAACAGAAAAGAAGCCTTAGGCATTGCTGTTTTGCTGTCGCCATTCATACTTTTAAAGGTTCTTGAGAGATGACATGGGCTCTTTAAAAAAACACAAATAGAAGATGGAGCTACATTCCCACATATCCCAATTACAGGGAGGCTAGAGGAGTAAACGCTGACTCCTAAGTAACCTTGTCTATTAAACCCTACCATGTGCAGGGGACAGTCACATCCCCTCTGACTCTGTGCACCTCCGCTGATGCCTGCTATTTATCATCCTGTATGTTTACTTAAGTTTCGTGCTTTTTTCTTTTTGTTTTTGTTAATCCTCATCTGAGGACATTTTTCAATTGATTTTTAGGGAGACTAGAAGAGAGAGGGAAATCAGAGAGAAATAATAAGAAGCACATTGATTGGTTGCCTCCTGTATCAGCCTTGGCCAGGGACCAGGCCAAGGAGGAGCCTGCAACCAAGGAACATGCCTTTGACCAGAATCAAACCCGGGACCCTTTGCTCTGCAGGTCAACACTCTATCCACTGAGCATACCAGCTAGGGCTCCAATCATACAGTTAACAAATCAGATAGTCTTCACTGGGAATTGTATATTTTAAAAGAAAATCATAAAATCTAGGACACACTGCCAAAACTGGTTTGGCTCACTGAATAGAGCGCCAGCCTGTGGACTGAAAGGTCCCAGGTTCGATTCCTGTCAAGGGCATGTACCTGGGTTGCAGGCACATCCCCAGTAGGGGATGTGCAAGAGGCAGCTGATCAATGATTCTCTCTCATCGATGATTCTCTCTCATGGATGTTTCTATCTCTTTGTCCCTCTCTCTTCCTCTCTGTAAAAAAAATTCAAAAAAAAAAAATCTAGGCCACAAATCTCAACTTCCCTGACTTTTACTTTACTACCACATTTTGGTGGTTATATATATTTCAAAACTTTCAAGAGGTGACATTGATAGTCTTCACTTCTAAAATCAACAACTTAAATAAATTGTTCTCAGTTTTCCAAGCCAGATGGCATTGCAACTGTCTATTTTCAAATAAGGTATAATAAATTCAGGAAAAAATCTTGTTCTGCAGAGTGAAATTATAAATGTAAATAAGAGAGAAAATTCATCTTTTTATCCTTCTCACTGAATGCATGTCAATAAGAATCGTATTTCTGATACCTAAGAAAAGGTCAAAGATTTTCATGGTATTAATCAAGGATTATTGCTAGATCTTATTCTGTTTATGAAAACCAAACAAAAAAATGTATTTCTATTATGGTTCCCTTTTGCAAATATGATATTGATGACTGCCACTGAGATAAAAAATAAATTAACTTCTTTCCACCCTCACGTCTTCTCCATTCCACACACATGTAATGCCCTATATTTATCAGTAGAATATTTATCCCATTATCTAGCTACTAAAAAGGAATTATCTGACATACTGCCTTCTTACTAGATGCATAAAATATGTCCAGCTTATGAATGATAAAAAGTTGTCTGTAATCATTAGACCGAAGACAATAGTATAATGTAACATTCAGATAGATCCATCTAAATATGTGAGTGACATATGATGTATGTAGGTAGTATGCATCCCTTGAAGACAGAGGGAAGGGAGTTGGAATCTGAAAAAAAAATGTCATGAAGAATAAGGTCTTAGCTGGGTTGAGAAAGGAAAACATACTTTGAGCAAAAACTGGAAGAAACAACTATGTATATTTGGCAATCACTGGGGAAATCATCTTGAAATTTCATACATAGAGAACAAGCTGGAAAAGCATGAAAGCAGTATATAGAAGATACACATCTAAAAGACAGTTCAGACTTTGAAGGCAAAGTGTAAAGGTAGAAAAATTCAGGAAAATATTTTCCATAACTTTTGTAAAGAAGTTATTTTAATAACAAACAGAGAAAATTCTGGTTTCTACCACAAACTAACTGGTCTTTATGATTATGCAAAATGCTTTGTTGAAAATTGCATACACAATATTAAAATTTCCAAGTTCAAAGAAAAATACCCTGCTATCCCATGAACCACTTAATTAAGTGCTCAAATATGTATAAACAAATCACAGAAGAGAATTTAGTGAGATGGGATGGTGAATTGATTTCCAATGATCCACCTTCACACTTGTGATTAATAGTTAAGCATTAATTGTAAAGTAGAAACAGCAAATAATCTTTAGCATTCCCACATCTCATTGCAGTATTGATTGTCAGATACTGAGGTGTGAACTAGCTTTCCTAACATTTTATAAACAATGCATAACATTTACTGAATGCCCATTATATAATATGTGAGGGTAAGTGCATTACCTACATATTTCGGTCAAGCACAGTAGTTCTTGAAGTAGTTTATAATTAATACCCTCATTTTAGAGGTGAGTATAATCAGACCTTAGAGAAGTTACGTGAATCACATGAGATAATTCAGCTAGTGAATGGCAAATCTATGATTTGAACTCAAGTCCCTACTTAACAAGGATGTTTTAAACTATAAAACTAAGCAAGGATGCTAAAACTATAGAATTTAAAAGAGAGAGAGAATGAGAGAGAGAGACAGAAAGAACTGAGATTTTTTTTTTCTTTCTAGATTGCAACCACCCTCCCAAAACATGAGTTGAGAATGTGGTTGGTCAAGTGTTATTTAAATCTGTCGTCTTCAGCAACCATTGGGAAGGAAATGAAAATGATGCAAAGTATTCAAAAGCTCATCATACATACAAGGACATGTGTATAAAGAGTCTATCAAAGTGATGTCACTTAGCTAACTTACAAGACCTCTTGCACACCTGTGATGTGCATGGTAAGCGCAATTGGATTGAATTGCAGTGGTAGACAACATTACACTCTGGCAGCCCCCTAGCTTTTGTCACACTGACCCGGTCTCAAACACCAACCAGCTTTCTAAAGAATATCCGTGCTACTGCACAAAGGTTTGCCTCCCATGGAGTAACGGTTTATCAATCCATCTGTTCTCAGTGCTGTGAATGGAGGCATTTTCCTACCACAAAGGTACTGCACCTGATTGCCATTAAATGGATGTGTGATATTTTCCCCCTAGGGGGTGTAAATTACCCTCTTCAATCTGTGTATGTACTCTTTATCCTGACTTTTGCATATGGTATTTTATGAATGCCATCAAAGGGTTTTCATGAAAATTCTCCTTAGAATAGAAACAGACATTATTCCAAAACCTGGATCCTAGTGTTGTGGGACTTTTCACCTGGAAGTTAATCAACCCCCATAGTACATGCGCATTTCAGCAACCAGTCAGCACCACTAGAAAGACATAGCAGAAACCCAGAGGTTGTTTTCACTTAGTCCACAACCTAACCTATGGCTAAAACACTCGGAGGAAAAAGTCAGAAGCCCAGGGCTTGGCTAATATTTTTCAGAATCAAGGAACAGGTAGCCAATTAGTGCAAATGAATTCAACTTTAGATATCATCTAACTTTCCCACCTGAAACACAGCACTACCCTGCTCAATAGACTTTCTAATAATATCAGACAAAAAACCACCAAAGCCATGGCTAGGGATGGATGTGTCCACAGTAGCATGCTGGGGTCAGAATTACACAGCGTTTCTACTTATGATTCTCAGTCCAGGCTGCCCCTGGGCTCTGCCTGAGGAACTCCTTCCTCCAGGTGATAGGTTTCAAGCTGTCAGAATGCACAACTGAAGGAGAAATAAATACAAATGTATTCAAGGTTCATCATAAGCATCAGGTTATCACCAAACAGTCTAAACAAACAAGCTATTCCTCTGCTCCCACCCTGCGCCCGCCAGGAAAAACACCCAAATGTTAATGCATTGAAAGTCTCAATTTTTAGTAAAAAATGGAAGGCAGGTGTTTTTTTTGTTGTTGTTGTTGTTGTTAAAAATACAGTTGCTCTCTAGGCTTATTTAACTTATAGGAGGATCTTTTCTAATTGTTGCAGAATCTCATTCAGGATCTTTTCCTACCAGGTCTCTACTTATTGTTTGCTTTCTAAGTCACATCTTCTTGGGAAGTTTTAAACAAATCTCCAATGAGTGTCCAAGCAAAAGCAAGAATCACATGGTGACCATCAGAGTGACTCTTCTTCAGTCAGTAACTATCTCCTCAATTGCTATTCTGTGAATTTTACATGAGGGTTTGTTCCCGCAGCAGATAAATCAAGGTAAAGATATCAAGGGCTTGTTTTCAAAAGATATGTTTTAGCGCCATGGACTCTTTCCTAAGAGAATCCCCATAGACAAACCTCGGTGAGTGTATAAAAATGTGTTGGGGTGATCACAGTTTAAGCTGCTAGGAACAGCAGAGTGGTGAGATCTAAAGGGAGATTAATTCCATCAGGCCAGGTGAAGTCTGTGAGATGACATTACACATCTCAGAGCAATATCAATGCAGATCTGGAGGGCAGCAGTTGAGCCAGTCAGTTCCTATAAAATAGTATTAGAATATAAATTACTTGAGAAATTGGGAAGGCGATTTGATATAAATTTGATGGTGCTCACACTCAAGAAATATAGAGAAGGGAGGAAAATCACTATGCAAATCCTAAGGGTAAATATAAATAAATAGAAAAATATCTATCTAATCACCAAAAAGGTTTGGAGGCTTATACAGAATTTTAAATCAATCCTTAAAATTTACCTTGTTTTACTCTGGTGACTATGAGATAAAATTAAGGTATGAGAAAAGTTTATTTATTCTCATCAGGCTTGACTAACTCAGAAAGGCAAACTTATATTGTCTAATGGAATCAGTATTTAAAACATCTGTTGACTATATATGACATAATTAAATGAGTTTAGAGATTTAAAAAAAAAAAAAGTATCCAAGTAGAGTGAGTTCAAACATGGAGTGTTTTTTCAGGCTACAAAAGCCACCATTTACTTTCTGTCACTCAACCATTTCCCCATTCTTCTTTATGTTCTATTAGATGAAACCAAGATGATGGCTCTTGTGCTGAGAATGTTTTATGGTGTACTATAGACTGAATTTCTGTAGCTCACCAAAATTCATATGTTAAAATCCAAAGCCTTATGTGCCTGTGATGGTGCTGGGAAGTGGGGGCCTTTGAGAGGTGACTATGCCATGAGGGTAGCACCCCTGAGAATGGGGTTAGTGCCCTTATAAAAGCAACTGCAGGGAACTTCCTTTTCTCCTTCACCATGTGAGGACATGGCTAGACGACACTTTTCAATTAACCAGGAAGCGGGCTCTTACAGACACCAAATCTGCCAATGCCTTGACCTTGAACTTCTTAGCTTCTCTGTTGTTGAATCCACTAAGTCTAAGGTATTTTTGTCATAGCAGCACAAACAGACTAATGCAGTTCACCCATACAATGGACCTTTCTATGTACATTTACTTTTTCATTTTACATGCAGCTCCCTCAGTCCTGAATGACATAAAGAGCAGTTGGTGGTTGAGATAGAGGGACAACAGTCACCATGTCATTTGCCGAATTTTTTTCCTTCCCCATCCACCTGTGTCTTTCTTTCTCCTAAACAACACATACTTCACTATAAACTCATGAAAATAAGCTTTGAGGGTTTAAATGGTAGTTGTGCAATGGTGGGGATAAGGAATTGTCTTTCAGAAACATGCGTGTATGGAATCCTGAAGTATGTTAGTGCAGTGTAAACTCAAGCTAGGAATAAGCCATTACTACCAGATTTCTAATTCATGAATTCTCTTGGTGCCTAAATATTGGCTGTGCATTAATACAGAAGTAGGAATTCATTAGGAGTTTGGTAGTTGAAGTGGATATGTAGAAAAGTGGATATGTATTTAAAGAAATAAAAAGTGATATACTCTTGATTATATACATAGGGAATCCTATATAATAGAAGCCTAATATGCAAATTGTCCCTTGGGTGGGCATTCCGTCATGAGTTTGACTTGGAGACCTGGAGTGTGACCATTCGTTATGACAAGTGCTGACCACCTGGGGAGGGGAATGGAACACAGAACATGGCAGGCATTGGCGACCTCTGGCGACCTCTTGCCAACTACTTGGTGCAGGGCGATGGGGATGGAGGTGCAGGGAAATGCAGGGTGACTGCCAGACTCACTCTCAGTCCTCCTCCTACCCTCCCCCAGGATGCCAGTGCTCCCACACTCAGGAGCCGGGCACTCACGAGTAGCCCTCTCTGTACCCGCATGGCCTCTTTTGGGTGTGATGGGCCACAGCCGCTGGGACAGCAGGGCCTGGATGGGGTCCCCATGAGTTTGTGCAGGAGCTGGTCTTCCAGGCTGGCTGGGAGAGAGCGCATTGCTTGCCTGGCTTCTGTGAGGTACCACTGGGCAGACCAGAGGCCCACACTGCGCCCTGGCCCATGGTGTCTGGCCACACTCACCACATCTCCATGTGGGGATTTGGGTACCATGACTCAGGTGGAGGGAGGCAAGTGGTGGCTGGGGGCTCAGGTGCTGTCCAGGGCCCAGAGGTCAGCTGGGAGCTGCCCTTCCATGCCAGATGCTTATGCTTTAATAACCAGACAGGCCTAGGGGCCACACCCATGCACGCATTTCATGCACTGGGCCTCTACTTTAATATATTTTGCAAGGTCAACTCCCAGAGTAAACAAAGGAAAAGTGTGTGTGTATGTGTGTGTGGGGGGAGGAGTCATCTATCCATACCTAAGCAAAGCTAGCAGATTCCTATAAAAATCAAGGATCTATAAGCATAGTAAAATCTAGAGTCTCACAAAGAATGAATGTGATCTTAAAAAGAACTCCAAATGTAATATTGAAAGGATTTGTTAGATGTAATTTTTTATATTAGAGAATTAGTGAAACATTTTGAAGTTTGTGGGAGATAAAGTCTACTGACAGTAAAAAAGATAACTCAGAGAATATATTTGAATTTTTAGGAAAATATGAGGATGATTTTCAGCAACAAGCAGTTAGACTTGGGAAGAATAGACAGTGCTCAGGATGTTCTGAGACACATTAAGAGAGACATAATGACTCATATCAGAAGCCCAGTATATGGTCATCTGGAGCATTGAAGAAGCTAATAATAAGCCTTGAAAATAGCACTGACCCTGTGATCCAATTTGAGATATGCTTGTTTGGGCTGTACTAGCATTAAGAAATTGAAATGGCCCAGATGGTGTGGCTCAGTATATGAGTGCTGACCTATGAAAATGAGGTCACGATTCAATGCCCAGTCAGGATATCTTATCTAATAACCAAATAATAGAGAAACATGTAAATTGACTGTACCTCTTCTACACTCACAATCAGAATGAGTATGCAAATTAACACAACAAAGATGGCGGTTAATTTGCATACCTACCTGGGTACAGGTAACCTCCTTGGAACCCAAGTCAAGCTTGGGATGGGGCTGAGTCTGTGATTGGAGGTGCCTCGGGGGAAATCCTTCCCAACTCTAAAGCCTGGGGTGGAGGCTTTAGGTTTGGGAAGGAGCTGAGCCTGGGATCAGAGGGAAGGGGGGGAAAAAATCAATGGAAGCATACACTCAGGTGAGGATAAAAAGAAAAATAAAGAAAGAAATGTCATATCCTATGAAAGACAAGTCTTGAAAATGCTTAAAGAAAGTTGTTCTTTTTTCATGGTGAAGGACTGGAGTCTATGTTGATGAAAATACTTTGGTGGCTGTGGAGACAGGCAGTGGCTGCAGCTGTGGGGTGATGGGGCTGGCACCTTCCCTGATCAGCTTGGTTGCCTCCCACAAAGGGAGGCCGTATTTTGAGGGGCAGGCTGGGCTGAGGGACCCCTCCCCAGTGCACAAATTTTGTGCACCAGGCCCCTAGCATGCATATATATATATATATATATATATATATATATATATATATATATGTATGATACTGAAATGCACTGCTTTTCTAGGAAGGTTCTTCATAGCTCCTACCCTCCCTGTGGGAGGCACAGGCCTACTTTTCTTATTCACATGATCTCTTTACATTCTCTCCTCACATTACATTTGGACATCCATGAGCAGTTGGACATTCTCTGCATTGTGAAAAGGAAGCTGTGCTGGCCAGGAACTGAGCTGCTAACTATCAGCTATGCCAGGTAGTGGCTTTGATGATAGAGTGCAACTTTAGTAATGAAAAATAACTTAATGGAGAAAAGTGGTTATATTAAAGAGAAACAGAATTATAATGATGATCAAGCTATAAGAAACACATTGGAATCATTGAAAAGAAGATCCACAGGTATATAAATCAATAGGATTTAAAGGCTATAATTTATTTGAATATCTTCCAAGTGGTGAAGTCCCCTGTCCATACCTCTTTGATAAAGAAAGTCTCAGAAGAGGGACTCCTCTCATCATAAGTGAAAACACTTCATTACTTAAATGTAATAAAGAAACAGTAAGTCTTCATGGCTATTTCTCTACCCAAGAAGTAGAAGGTATAGACAATATTGATATAAAAAACATTAGGCTAATTAAATATGACCACAAAGTAAACAGTTGTGTGATTTATCATAAACTAGTGGCCCGGTGCATGAAATTCATGCAAGGGGGGTGGCGTGGGGGAAGGGGTGTCCCTTAGCTCATCATGCACCCTCTATAATCTGGGCACACTCGGGGGATGTCCAACTGCAGGTTCGGGATCAGGCCTAAACCAGCAGTGAGACATCCCTCTCCCAATTTGGGACCTTAGGTATTGGCTCCTAACCACTCACCTGCCTGCTTGCCTGATCGCCCCTAACCACTCCGCATGCCGGCCTGATTGCCCTCATCTATCCCCTGACCCAACTGGCCAGATTGCCCCCAACAGCTCCCCTTGCTGGCCTGCTCTCCCCAACTTCCTCCCCTGTTTGCCTACTAGACCCCAATAACCCCACCCTGATGGTCTGCTTGCCCCAAACTGAACCCTCACCCCTTATTGGCCTGCTCTGCCCAAAGTGCCCTACCCTGACGGCCTGATCACCCCTAACCTCCTCTGCCTTAGGCCCGCCACCATGGCTTTGTCCAGAAGGACATCTGGAAGATCTCTCAGAAGGTCTTCCAGTACAATTAGCATATTACCCTTTCATTAGTATATTAGAGATATGCCCACATTCAATGGAAATCATGTCTGATCAGTATTTTAAAAGCCAGTGAGCCTGGCTGAAGTTGCTCAGTGGTTGATTCCCAGTCAGGGCATAGGCCCAGGTTTCAGGCTGGATTCTCAGCAGGGGTTGTGCAGGAGGCAGCCAATCAATGATTCTTATCATTGATGTTTCTCTCTCTTCCTCTCTTTAATATCAATTAAAAACATACCTAAAAGAAAAAGAAAAAAAGCCACAGAGTCTTGGCTCCTGTTTTCCTGGGCTTTATCCGCTCTATGAAGATGCTGCTCCTGGGACCCATGCTCCCAAGAGTTAATTAGGTCTTCTGGTAACTATGACTTCCAGTGAGGAAGGCAATAGCGGATTGCTTTCTCTAATGAATACTTCATTTCTTAATTTTAGTGTGTTTTAATACTGCTGGTATGACTCTATTTAATCAACAAGTATAACTGTTGCTTAAATATTCTTCTAATTTCAGAAGGGAAGGAAAATGATCTAATTTTGTTCCTTGTATGTCATTTGTCTAACTGTGAGGAGCCTTATTCAGAGATACTAAAAGGCAGGGCCACTGAGCGCTTCCTTAGGCACAGCACACCGGGGCTTTGGGGAGAACTGTTTGTTCAGACAGCCACCACAGGAAGACAAGTTCATGCCATGGAAGACACAGGGGCCAGGAGAATCCTCAGCTTCTCCCTATTAAGGAACAAAACCTGTTTCTCAGTTTCCAAATGTATAAAATATGTCCTGTAACAACAGACCACAGTGAACTTGGGGCCAGGGCTGTCCGTCTTATCTTAATATGCTAAGTGTCTGGTCATCCATTCAACCAATCAAAGTGTAATATGTTAATGATATGCTAAGGCTGCTCAACCACTCATTATTATCTGTACTGACCATCAGGGGGCAGTCGACTGGTTGACCAGTCACTATGATGTGCACTAACCACCTGGGGGCAGACACTCTGACTGGTAGGTTAGCTTGCTGCTGGGGTCTGGCTGACTGGGACTGAGCAAGATGGGCCAGACCCACCCTGGAACACTCTTGTGGTCCATCCCAGGCTGGCCAACATTGCATCCCTCCCTGGCCCCAATCGTGAACTGGTTGGGTTCCTCAGCTTGGCCTGCACCCTCTCACAATCCAAGCTGAAGTCCCCCTCCCCCCCACCCAATGCATGAATGTCATGCACTGGGCCTCTGGTAAGAACAGAATAAGTATCATTTATATTAATATTTTGTGGTTATTGCCAAAGAGTAAATGAAATGTAACATTTTTACATGTGTTTTCCATGACTGTTTATCTGATGGAATGTGAATACCTAGAACATGGTTGGCAAACTCATTAGTCAACAGAGTTGCAGTTTGCGGGCCACTGGCCCAGAACATACAGTCATTTTAATATTTTCAAATATATTCACTGCTGGTAAAATGGACCTGGTGAATTGCAATGTCTTCTTGTATTAGTCACTGATTCTCTCTGATCTTAAGAAATTATTTCCTTAATATAGGCCTATAGGACATAGTATATGAAATAAGAAATGGATCCTCTAGTCAACTGTGTTGGAAGAAAACCTTCTTTTATATTGAGCAGTTTCAATTATAAAAATAATAAATTCTTAAAAAATCATTATGAAATTGTTCAGAATATAATGACTAGAATGTTCATTATCAAAGCATTGTTGATAATATTGGAAATTGAAAAATTCCACAACAGAAAAGTGGTTAAATAAATTAGAGTGCATTCATATTTTAGGCTGTTATTTTGCAGCCAGTTAAAAACCAAGTGGGCCTTGGCCAGTGGCTCCGTTGGTTGGCCATTGTCCCATGCACCGAAAAGTTGCCAGTTGGATTTCCAGTCAGAGCCTATGGCCCGGTTCTGGGATTGATCCCCAATTCGGGGTACAGAGGGCAGCTGATCCATGTTCTGTTCTTAAATTGATGTTTCTCTCTCTCTCTCCTTCACCCTTCCTTTCTCTCTAAAATCAATACAAATATTTGAAAAAAAGTAAAAAAAAAAAAAAAAAAAAAACAATTGTGGGAGAATAATTACTGATGTAAAAATGTGTAAGTATAAACAAAAATATTAGGTTTAAAACTAAAAATACAAAATGATCCGATTTTATAAAAGAACAACTGCCAAAAGAAGCCACAGAAAAGTGTCTTCACACAGAAATTAAACAGTGCATAACCATTCAAATGTAAACAGTGCTTTAGAACTGGGCGATGGGCTAGGGTATCCATAACTTTTCACTCCAACTTGTTTCTTAAATGGTGCCTTTCCCATGTTCTAGCATGAACATCAGAGTGTTCTACTAATAAGCTAAAGCAATCCCGTTATTTTAACTTTGAAAGATAAATAGGATTTCTTACTCTCCTTATCAGTACCCATAAAATCACAGCAGACAAGAAAAGATGAATTACAAACTTTAATTCTCTCTAGTTCACAGAAAACAGAGTTACCACATTGCCAAACAGAAAACTGAGACCTCCCACGGAGGAATTGTATCTATTTGGCCTGGCTTAAGCTAAAAAGGAAAGGAGAAGAAGGAAGTCCTTGTGCTCTAGTTCCAGCAAGAAAAGCCCAGCTGCATTCAGCAAAATGTATCTCCTAGAAGGAGTGTGTGACTTCTAAGGGAAAAATGAAAACCACATCAGCACAGCTTAGGCAGAAAGGGTCATGAACACAAGAACCAGTCCTGAGCGAAGGGGATGGAGCTTAGGTGACCCCACGCAAGCAATGCTTAACATAAAAGTGGGAGGCTCCAAAAGGCCCTCTGAGGCGGATGTATAACAAACACAAAATGAACAGAAAAGGTAACACAGTCGGAAGCAGTTTTAAAGGATAATGTGTGCTGTCAGTCACTGCATTTGGGTTTCTATCCAGTCATTGGAAATGTCTTTATGTGCTGTTTTCTTATGAAGATATATTGGAAAGGTTGTTCAGAATTGTTTAGAAAATCTATACATTTTTCTCTCCTGTTTTGGCTGTAGGCAAGTAGAGAGCTGAATTGAAGCAGCCAGGGCATGGGTGGTGCAGGACTTTGTCTCCTTAATGATCTATTTAGATGGTTCCATGCTCAATTTAACCATAATAAACCTATCCATCAAACTGGACCTAGCCAGTTGCTATGCTGAGCCAGGTGATTTCAGGAAAATCGAGTAGCATCTCAGCAATAGTATCTTGAAATAGTAGCATCTTGAAATATTTTATACACACACACACACACACACACACACACACACACACACACACACATTCCAACACTCTCATTGCTCAAGCCTGCTTGGTATTTTGCCCTGTTTCTCCACTGTGTTCATTTGGAAAACCAGTATTGTCAGTCTAACGACAACTAAATTACAGTTCATGAGGCGATGTTTTGTTTAATTTCTTTTTAAGCAAACTTGCCTACCACAATTACTATGTGTAAGAAGCTTGGGGATGCGGTAGGGATACAAATAACATGGCTGGGACACAGCTCCCCTCTCAGGAGAGTTCACAGACAAAGGGAGACGCAGAGTTTAACCAGTGCACACAGTGTTAGGGAGAGGGGATCTAACAGGAGTGCACATCCTGCTCTGGGTAGAGGCCTGACCGAGTGACCATTCACCTGCCACGTCCCTCAGGGACCATGAGCAATGGCACAGGACTGCCGGATGCATGGGGAGTGTGGGTGTGAGATTTGGGAGTGAAAGCTAGGCAGGGAGCAGACTCTCAACATGGTTCAATGTATTTTTTCTCACTCTATGAAATTTTTGTATCTATTTTTTAGTTTTTCCTCTTTATTGTTGCTTCTCCTACCCAATGGTCAAGACCTTAAAGGAAAAAGACCAAGAACATAATTACAAGCCCCATGTACATATATACTTCACTGAACAACTACATTCAGCCAAGACCTCTGGCAGGCAGTTTGAATTTTTTCAGGCCCCTTTTCATTCTCAAGTATGAATAACGATACAATCTATCACAAAATAGTATTATGAGAATGAGATTAAATGAAATATTGCAAACTACAGGCCAGGTGCACAAAATGTGTGCATTTGTGGGGGGTGGAATCCCTCAGTTCGGCCTGTGCCTTCTCACAGTCTGGAAGCCCTCGGAGGATGTCCAACTGGATGTCCAAGCCATCAGTAGGAAATACTTAGGACAAATTTATCTCTTTCATGGAGGCAGGAGAGACTCTCTCCACCACATTTGCACTTACCAGCTGTGAGCCTGGATTCTGGCACACTGGCCACCAGGGAGCAGTGCCTGTATTGAGCATCTGCTCTCTGGTGGTCAGTGTGAGTCATGAGACTGGTCATTCTGCTGTTTGGTCAATTTGCATATTAGCCTTTTATTATATAGGACTAGAGGCCCGATGCACAAAATTTGTGCAAGAGTAGGCCTTCCTTCCCCCGGCTGTTTGCACCAGCTGCTTTCTGGTATCAGGGACCAGGAGCAGCCCAGGCTTTGTCCAAAGGACATCCCGTCTAATTAGCACATTATGTTTTTATTATTATAGATAAGTGCAATGCCTGAGACAAAGTCAATGTAGAAAAAAAAAATTAGCTTAAAATAATGAGAGCATAATGATTACAGGCTCATCCTTGGAATCCTTCAAAAACACCTAACATAAGGTTTTACATAATTGCCATTCAAATGTGGAATGAAATTGATATCTGTCACTGTAGTCTCTCAATCCTGAAAGCCAAGAGCAAACATCTTTCAACAGCAAAATTATTCAGGAATTCTAAAATTCAAAATCCTTTGCTTGGGTTGATATATTTTCACCAGTATGAGTTACCTGCAAGATTTCAAGTTTCAGATGCATAAATCCCAATCTCTGCATGATATTGTCTTTAATGGCTAAACAAGCGAAGCCCTGGGCATAATGTCTGAGGCAGATAATAAAAGCTGGGCTCAGGCAGGAGGCCTCCGAGAAGTTTAGTATCACAGATTTCCCGTTCTCCTGCAGCGCGGAGCACTGCTAAGATAAGGACACTGGAAACATGAGTTCTGACTACATAGGCGGGGTGGGCATGTGGTGGGCATGCACCAAACCTCTCCCCTGTGAGGAGAGAATTTCACCACATATTCTCTGAGCTGCAAAAATACCTGCTGTTTCCTAGATCCTTAGATAATTTGACTGTGGATGATTTGAAACAAAT
The DNA here is from genome assembly GCF_014108245.1 of Pipistrellus kuhlii. NCBI lineage: Eukaryota > Metazoa > Chordata > Mammalia > Chiroptera > Vespertilionidae > Pipistrellus > Pipistrellus kuhlii. Next base: position 184,364,904 of record NW_023425529.1, read on the forward strand.
GCAGTGAAAACAAGTGTCTTTGATGGACTTGAGCCTCATGTCTACTTTGCAAATAATGAACTCTGATAGTTTGCATTCCCTGTTACTAAGGTAAAACATGAAAAATATACATAGAGAGAGAGTATTAAAATCACTCTTTGGAAGCAAATTCTGTAAGATTCTGAAAAGGCTTATGTGTAGATTTAAATCTTATAGTTCTATTACGAACAAGGCAGTAAGAATTTTATTTTATGTATAAATTTTATGTATACATATTTGTTTATTATTTACTAGAGGCCCAGTGCATGAAATCCGTGCATGGTTGTGATCCGTAAGTGTGTCTGGCAATTGAAGCAAGAGCACATGGCATGGAAGGCAGGTCCCAGCTGACTCTGAGCCCCTGTGCCCCTGTACAACCCCTGACTGAGTCATCGGGCCCCCGCCTGGCTCCCTCAGTGCTTGGGAACTGGGCAGCAGTCCTACCCCCCTGCCACCCCAATTGGTGACCATCTGCTGAGCAATTGGTGGGGTTATAAGGCCCCTGCTTGCACCCACCTTGGCCTGGCGCTGCCTGCTCACATGCTCCTCCATCCCACTCTGGTCCCACTCTCACCAGGACCCATAGGGGCTAGAAGCACCTCCACTGCCACCCACTGTCAGCACTACATCACCAGAATCTCACCATTTTCCATGATGCCCCTGGTGGTCAGCCCACATCATAGCAAGCAGTCGAACTACTGGTTAATGGAACAATTTGCATATTAGGCTTTTATTATATAAGATTAATACAATTTATTCTACTAGACACCTCCAACTCCAATTAGTGTTAATAATATTAACTAACTGAATTTTGGAATATTTTTTCAATGATAGCATAAATCTTTAGATAATTGAGTATCAATTTGAATTATAGCTAGTTAGAAAATTGGAATATCATAGAAAGATCCTAAAAATACATATTTTTTAAGTTTCTTCAATAATTCCCTGATAGCCATGTCTGGAGCTCTCTGTTACCTTGTAAGCTAAGAGATGAGGTATCAATTGCTATCAATTGCTTCTTTCAAACTAAAGATTCTTTTAAGTGTTTTTTTTGTTTTTAATTGATTTTAGAGAGAGAGGAAGGGAGAAGGATAGAGATACAGAAACACTGGTGATAGAAGTATCATCCATCTGCTACCTCTTGCATGCCCCCTACTGGGGATCTAGCCTGAAACCCAGGCATGTGCCCTGACTCTGGATTGAACCAATGACCTCTTGGTTCATGGATCCACAGTCAACCACTGAGCAACACCAGCAAGGCGAACTAAATATTTTGAGTAGGTTGAAAGACAAGTAGAATTGAACAGAAGGAATAAAAAATTTATCTGGAATTTGTTGTAAAAATTAGTTTGATGTCAGTCCTGCCTGACTTAATCTGTGGATTCAGTATAATCACAATACAAATCCCAGAAAGTTATATTGTAGATATCGAGTAACTGATTCTAAGTTCATAAGAGAGGTAAAAGACTCCGAATTGCCACCAAGTCATTGAAGGAGAACAAAGTTGGAGGACTGTCATTACCCAATGTCAAGAGTTACCATAAAGCTATAGTAATCAAGACAGGGTGGTACTGGCAAAATAATAGACAAAGAGGTAAATAAAATATCACAGAGAGTTCAGACATAGAACTCCATAAATAAAGTGTACTAATCTTGAACAATGAGTCAAAGGCATAAGATGGAGCAAAGAAAGTCTCTTCAACAAATGAGTCTGAAAACACTGGACATCATGTGGAAAAAAAAAAGAAGAAGAAAATCAGACACACAACATCCTTTACAAAAAAAAAAAAGCTAACAATGAATCATAAATATAAATGCAAAACTAAAAGCAAATCCTAGAAGACAATCTAAATGATCTTGTGCATGGTAATGAGACATTATATGCATATATATGTAGTACCATCGGCACAATCAATGAAACAAATAAAGGATAATATGTACTTTATTAAAATTAAACTTCTGCTTTATGAAAGATAATAACAAGAGAATGAGAGGACAAACCACAGACTGAGAAAATACTTAGAGAATATCCATCTAAATAACTATTGTCCAAAATATTATATAAAGAACACTTAAAATGCAATAATAAGAAAATAAATAACCAAATTAAAATGTGAGCCAAAGACCTGAATAGACATCTCACCAAAGAAAATATAGATGACAAATAAGTATGTGAAAAAATACTCTATACCATTCTGTCATCAGGAAAATGAAGACACAACATTGAGATACCACTACCCACCTATTAGAATCACTCAAATCTAGAATACTGACAACACCAAATATTGGCGAACATGGGGAATAACTGGAATTCTCATACATTGCTTGTTTGTGGGAATGCAAACCAGTACAGCTAATTTGAGAGACAGTGGTTTGGTAGTTTGTTATAAAACAAAAGAAATGTGGATGCAGGAAGTTCATTCTTTGCCAGTTCGTTCTTTGCTGAAAAGAGATGAAAACATATTGGCACACAAACCTGCCATGAACATTTATAGCAACTCTAATCATAATTAACAAAACTTGGAAGAAACCAAGATACCCAACAATAGGTGAATGAATGAATGGATTTTGGTACATTTAGACAATGAATGAGATATTATTTAGAGCTGAAAAGAGATGAGCTAGCGAGTTAGGAGACAAAAGAAGAGAACAAATGCATATTACTAAGTGAAAGAAGACAATCTGATTCCAACTATATGACATTCTGGAAAAGGCAAATCCATTGAAGACAAAAAAATAAAAATTTAAAAAATCAGTAGTTACCAGAGATTAGTAGGAAGAGCACGGAGGATTTTGGCGGCAATGAAAAGACTGTGTATGAGACCATAATGATGGACACATACCATTATTCAACTGTCCAAAATCATAGGATATATCATGCCAAAAATCCCTAATATAAACTATGGACTTCGGGTGATGACTATTTGTTAAAGTAGGGTCATGGACTGTATGAATGTCGCTCTCTGCTAAGTGAGGTTGATAATGGGAAAGTCTATGCATGTATTGGGGCCAGGGCTGGTATGGGGAAACCTCCGTGTATTTCTATCAATTTTGTTCTGTATCAAAATCTTCTCTAAAAATATAAAGTTCTTTAAAAAATTAGTGTGATGTGGCCCGGTCAGCATGGCTCAGTGGTTGAGCATCAACAACCTCTGAGCCAGGAGGTCACAAATTTATTCCCAATCAGGGCACATGCTCAGATTGTAGGCTTGATCCCCAGTGTGAACATGTAGGAGGCAGCTGATCAATAATTCTCTCTCATCACTGATGTTTCTATCTCTCCCTCCCTCTGCCTTCCTCTTGATATCAATAAAAATATATTTTTAAAAATTAGTGTGATGTTATGTAGCATCCAATCTAAAATAGTCCAAATGAGTTTTAGTACCTTAAATGTTTAAATATCCAGAATGAAAGGCAGTCATAAATTATTGTAAAATATAACTATGCATTATACTTCATAGGACTTTTAAGAGATATTGTTGATATGTTGACAAAGATATGGATTTAAATGGAGAATGAAATCATTTTCAACAGGTTAAATTAGGTTAAACATGTTTTAGAATTAATATAAAGTAAGAAATTAATATCAGTTATTATATAAATATGATGGGTAGGGTGATAAATAATATTGTCTACCCTGTACTTCCATATTTCCAAAAATTTGAAAAGTGGGAATTTGGCTTTATTATCAGAATGTATATTAAGCCAAATGTATGTGATAAAAATTAGCTCTAAGTAGCTTCAGTTCAGATTTTCTTGCTTTACCTTTATAATTGATCTCACACAATCTTCCTATAGATTATAACTATATTGATAATTAATAGTAGTATTTTAAAAGTAAAGTTTCATTTAACTTAAAATAGGGAACACTAGAAAAGTTGAGTAGTGAGAACATCTTGAACAGGGAGGTAATATTGTCAAGCAAAGAGGCTCAAAGGACTCTGTGCATGACTCACTTGGACTGCACACAGAATATCTTAGCAGGGTATAAAAGTAAAAGAAAAGATCTCATTTGGTTGTCACCAGCTAATTCAAAAATCCCTACAAACCCATATCACTCTTGAAAATGATCTCTAAACCGCAATAACAAATTTGAGTTCAAATTTAGAGGAAAGACAGAGAATAGAATAGTGACCATGCTTTATTCCCTTCTCCCCAAATCTCCAAACCTCCAGCCTCTAAGTCTAAGAAGCCAAAGACTTTTGCCAGAAATGGATGGGAAGTGGGCACCCTGGTGCTGGGCTTCTGTACACAATGGCAGCATTGCTCTTTTTCCTGAGTCTATAAATTCCACAGTCCAGCCAGCTTCCTATTGCTACACATTTCAAGGAACAAAACCAGTGTTTGCATTAATTATTTTGTAGTTTTGCCAGTGGAAACATGTCTTAGATTTGATAAAAGATATCAGAGGACTGGAAACCCAGCTCTCAGCCCCTGGGACTCAGCACTTTTCTGCCAAGTGTTCTGTGACTGTAATCTCGGTTACTTACAGGTGCATGTGCATGTTCATAAGATGAAAACATGGAAGAAGAGTCACTGTACACAGGAGATCCTTCCACAGCACTATGGTAACTGGACAATTTTTCCATATTAAAATGTGACTGCTGTATTCTAATTGAAGGAGAGTGAAATCGAGAAGAAACTAGTTCCTGATTTCAGATACAGGCACCACCTAGCTCAAGACATCTGCCTCTGCCTAGGGACAAGACTGCCGTGTGCTTTAGATACAGAGTGGCCCCCTCGTGTTTCCATAGCTACACTCCTGTACCTTTAAAAGGAGCACACCAATGAATTCCATTATATTGGAGAACAAAACACAGAGACGTTTACTTGTCAGGAAATTTAAATGCATGGCATTACAGAATACCCATACGTCTTTGTCACTCTGCCGGTGAGTGACCTGTTATTGTAGTTCCATTCATTAGGCACACACATGTCTGCAAAGCTTGCTCTTTGCACAGTTCAGAGGAAATGTTTGCCTGCTGGAGCATAATGAGAATCCATCCCCGGGAAAAGTTTCATCGTGTATGTAGAATAGTTAGTTTTAATTGTTTTAGTTCTCCCATTTGGGATTTGGGATTTGGGAATATATCAAGTTATTCTGTAAGGTCCTACAAGTGGTGATGATTCACTCTTGTCACTGCAAAATGCCTATGGAAAGTAGGCTTAACTTTTGTGGGTTGCCACGGTCAAGAAATTTTGATAGAAAGGTGAAAAACATATATTTCATTTTCTGAAGTGATTAACATTATAACAAATCATCACTATTTCACAGTGGAATAAAAAAATCATAGTTCATTTGTGAACATCTATGCTGTTTATGTAACTATCCAACTAGTAATTATATTTCTGTGAGCCAAAATGTCCTGCATTTTCCATTATCTCATTTTTAATTAATTTTTAATACTTTTTCTCATAAATGAGGCAGCATCATGCAACGTTTATAAGTATAATCCCTTACACCCAAGATCTGGATTGAAACTTGTCAATGTTCTCTTATAACTGACCTATTAAATGGTATTACTCATGGAGCCTACTTCATAGATTGGTCATAAGGTTAAATAAGAAGTCTTTGCAAAACCCTAAGCCCAGAACATAACCCAGTGAATTATCAATAGGTGTTCACTGTCACTGGTAGTTTGCAGGTAAGAAAGTAATAATAATGATGATAACTGATAAAGTTCCTTACCAGGTGCATGGGAAGCAGAATAGACAAGTCATATATATCTCTACCAACTGATCTAACAATAACTCAAATCTGGAATACAATGCTGTTTTATACTTCAAGTTAGCTTTAACTCTCAAGCAAGGACATTTAATCAATTAACAACAAAATGAAAGAAGTAAAAAAAGTGCAAATAATATGTTTCCTTTTAGAGATCTTTCATGGAGTGTTCACCCTTGGACAGCATCTTAGTAAAAAATATTATGCTCAGAAATCCATCCATTTAGCAGCTATGCATTGAACACTGGGTCAGAGGTTCAGTAGCAAACCAAGGAAAACCAAAGCTCTAACAATACATAATGCTCAATTATATTTAGATTAAATTTCTATCCACATCATATTCACTGGTCCAATTATCAGTCATGGCACATGTCCAGTTTATAGACTCAATCCCCAGGATGGGGCATGCAGGACACAGCCAGTTGATATTTCTTTTCTCATTGATATTTCTATCTCCCTCTCCCTCCCCCTATCTCTAAAAATCAATAAAGACATTTTAAAAACTGAAGAAATTAGTTATCAGAAAATTAGTCACAAAAATTGAGAAATAAATCTCAACATTTACAAATTAAAATGTTAAAATTTATAAGATATTGACCTAGGTAAATCCAAAAATATATTTTTAATATGTTTGGTTGACAGATGGTTTCTCAGTGGAGAGATAGTTCAAATATTATGCTAATGTGTTAATTATTTTATTCCTTAGTTGTTCTGTTAAAAATGTGTAAGAATACATATAATATTTATAAGTAGATATTTTTTAATGAGTTAAATTATATATAAATATTTCCACTCATTCTAAGTTAGGTAAAAACAGTTAACAACAGTATGTAATGCAAAAACAATTATGATAATACTGGAGGCCTGGTGCATAAAATTTGTGCACAGAGGGGGTGTCCCTCAGCCCAGCCTGCACCTTCTCCAATCTGGGATCCCTTAGGTAGGGGTGTCGAACTCAATCAGAGAAGGGGCCAAAATCTAAAATCCAGCCTAAATCGCGGGCCGAATGGTTTACTGAACAGTCATAAACTGTCATTGTGATGGAAACGCAGCAGAGTGCAGTGATGACAGCGCGGTGCGGGCCACATTGCAAGGCCTGGCGGGACGGATTTGGCCCGTGGGCCTTGTGTTTGACACATGTGCCTTAGGGGATGACCAACTGCTGGTTTAGGCCTGATCACTGCAGCAGTTGGACATCCCTCTCACAATCCAGGACTGCTGGCTCCTAACTGCTTGGCTGCCTGCCTGATTGCCCCCAACTGCCCTCCCTTGCTGTGGCCTGATTGTCCCCAACTGCCCTTCCCTGCCAGCCTGATTGTCCACAACTGCCCTTCCCTGCCACAATGCGCCTCCTCCACTGGGCTCTGCCTCCTCTGTGCACGCAGCCATCTTGTGATGGCCATATTGTGACAACATGAGGGTGTGACACCACTTAGGCTATTATTAGTATAGATGTGCACTGATAAGTGGTTGAGAAAACTCTAGTTATATACACAGTGATATATATATTCAATGCATATACATATTTAATTGTAATATGTTAGCCTCTGTGAATCAAAACTATCCAGGTTTGCCACAATAAATTTAAGTTTCAAATTTATCATAATTTTGAGAAAATTTAATGTATCTGCAATGGCTATACTAAAATGTTCCATTTCACATTCTGAAATGCAGTCATTTTAAATTATGGGTGCAGCTATATGTCAAGTTGCATGTAACATTATGGCAGAGACATAAATCTATTATTTACATTTGATCATTTAGCAAACACAGTATACTGTAGACTTCTTTATTGCATTTGCTTTTTAGTTTTGTCGATAGCGGTGTTTTATTTCTCCCCGATTTGAGAGATACACCTTGTTCTTTATTCTGGAGAATTAAAATATGCAAATAAATTAAGATATGCTCTCATAATTTGATTTTCTTCAACAGTGCAAAGATATAAATGTAGAAACATTACTTTCTAAATCTATGGGGATGCATAATGCAAAATTATAAATACCTTAAGCTATACTGACTATGTTTGAATAAAATTTTTACTGCTGATACTTCCTGTATTTAATTATAAGGTCTGAAATGTATTTTCCCTCCAGGTACTGGATACCTTAAATTAAGAATGCTATTTTTATGGCACATTAAAACTTCATTTAGAATATGCATAGAGTATAAATACTACATTGAGTCACATAGCATAATGCCCATTGGTATGTGCTTCTGTCCTGGCTACTGTAGGGAGACTGAAAAAGGAGCTAACGTTTGCTATGACAACAGAAAAACCCCGTTGAAAAATACGTGGCACTGAACAGAAGTGAATGCACCTGATTAGATCTAAATTGCTCTGGTCTAACACCATCTCACAGTGGTAGCGGAAAAAGGAACTCCTGCTGGAATCCAGATCTCCCTCACAGACATCACAAGAGCTAAGTGGTGTTACAGAAATGTGAATCTTAGGATGTTTCTCCAGGGGCCAAGGGTATCTGAATGTTCCCTGCAATGTGCCTCCAGCTGTCTTTCTCAGTAATGGCCATTCATAAGGCTATCAGGAAACCCAAGGAGAGGGGACCCTTGCTTATGTGGGGAGTAAATTTAAAGTCCAGGTTCTGGAAGCAATTTCTTAGAGTTTCCCTTTCTTATCACCCAATCCTGGTTCCTAATATCTACATAAAGTTCTCAAAATATCTGAGCACAAGTTAAGGGCAAGCAGCACTGTTTTACTAGCAATGCCATTGTTCCTAACAACAGGACCCATGTCCAAGTGTCCCACTGGAAGATCTTGATCTGGTGGGGTTGGGGTTGGTGGCTCTGTGTGGCCTTGGTGAAATCTCGAGGGAAAGTCGGTGGCCCATGCTTTGGTTGAGGGCTTTTCTTGTCGGAGACTGTGGCTAATAGCAGGTTCTGTGAGATGTAGCAGAGGCTGTCTTGTCTGGGTTGGAGAACACTGAGCAAGGGCATCTCTCTGGAGTGAAGTCTGAGGACCGAGCTCAAATGTCTGCTTCCAGACTCTCACATGTTCTAAAACATTTGGGCCTTCTTTTTTTATTTATTTACTAGAGGCCTGATGCACGAATATTCATGAACAGAAGTCATTCCCCCCTTCTCTCCCCCCCACCCCCACCCTACCTCCAGTATCTGGGAAGCAGGCAATTCACCTCCAGCCTCTGGCAGGCACCTGGGACCTGTGCTACTTGCCTCCTCTGGCTGTGGGCAGGCACCCGGAACTCAGACTGCTTCCCTTGGGCCCCAGCTTTGTCAGGAAGGACGCCCGGAAGGACAACCAAAAGATGTCCAGTCTAATTAGCATATTACTCTTTTATTTATTATAGATTCATTTTTTTCTTTATTAAGGTATTACATATGTGTCCTTATTACCCCATTGCCCACTCCCGCACTCATGCCCTCACCCTCCTGGTGTCTGTGTCCATTGGTTATGCTTATATGCTTCTCTCTCTCTGGATCTGTTTTTGTTCATCAGGGTATGTTGCTCATTATATTACACAAATGAGTGAGATCATGTGGTATTTATCTTTCTCTGCCTGGCTTATTTCATTTAGCACAATGCTCTCCAGGTCCACTCATGCTGTTGCAAATGGTAGGAGTTCCTTTTTATAGCAACATTGTCTCCTGCATGCATCCAGACCAACAGCGTAGTATTCCATCCTGTAGATGTACCACAGTTTTCTAATCTACTCATCTGCTGGTGGGCATTTAAGCCGTTTCCAAACCTTAGCTATAGTAAATTGTGCTGCTATGAACATAGGGATACATATGTCCTTTCTGATCGGTGTTTCTAGTTTCTTAGGATATATTCATAGAAGTGTGATTACTGGGTCTAATGAGAGTTCCATTTTTAGTTTTTTTGGAGGAAACTCCTGGGCCTTCTCTTATATAGACTGACTACCCACCCACAGATGATCTTTTTATTTGAAATATCTAGCAACTAGAATGAATTAACTCTTTCTACATACAAACCCATCCATGGATTTCACAACCATTATACTGTCTATTTAGGTCCTTTGTCCATTTTTTTTTATTGGATTGTTTGTCTTTTTCTGGTAAGTTATATGAGTTCCCTATATATTTTGGAGATTAATCCCTCATCAGTTGTATAATTGGCAAATACATTCTCCATGCAGGGGGTTGGTTCTCTTGTCATTTTGTTGATGGTTTTTTGGTTTTGCAGAAGCTTTTCATTTCTTTTTTTCTATAATTCGTTATTGCTGAAAGTATTGCATATGCCCTCCTTTTCCCCTCATTGACCCCCTCTAGCCTGTCCCCACTCATCCCCCTGCCCCAGGCCTTCACCACCATATTGTCTGAGTCCGTGGGTTATGCATGGATGCACACAAGGTCTTTGGTTAACTCCAACTCACCCACCCTCCAATGTTTCAGTGTGCTGTCTAGTGTCTTGTCTGGGATCCTTGTGAATGTTTTTCTCCTAACTAGGAGGGAGGTTTCTGAAGGAAGGGACTATTACACAGACACTGACACAGAATCAGAGCTCATTGCAAACAATTAAGTTTCACAGAAGCAGTGAACTTTGAACAAGACCAAAAAAAATGCACTTAAAAAAATCTGTCCAGACTACTATGTGAATTCATCAAATTATAATACAAAGTCAAGTGTAAAAACTGACCAAGCATTACATGAATTTTTTAGCATCTCTGTTGCCTGAATCTCTGTATTTCTGAAGTTTATTCATTCATCCTATTAATCTTTGATTAGGGGTTGTCAACATTAAAAGTAATTTATTACTGTAATGTTTGATGTTAATAACCAACAATTATTCCCAAAGACTTTTTTTAATCAGTAGTTTTATAAAGCAAAAAGCAAAGTAAAGAGCATATTTTTGTTAATTCTAACCTGAGGTTACTTTTTCCATTGATTCCTAGGAGTGGAAGGGGGAAAGGTGGGGCAAGGAGAGAGCGAGAGAAACATTGATGTGTGACACATGGATCAGTTGTCTCCTGCATGCATCCAGACCACTGGGACCAGGATCGAACCTGCAACTTCAGTACATGCCCTTGACATGAAATAGAACCCACAACCATCCCTGTGCAGGTAAACACTCTAACCACTGGGAAACACCTACCAGGGAAGTGAAGTTCATTTTTTAAAGCTGCATATCTAAAGAAGATCAGTGATTAAAAACAATAAACATTTTTAAATAACATGTTTATAAGATAGTGGCCTCTAAAATTAATAATATGTAGTAATCTCATTATTTAAAAAAATATTTTGTAAATCCTTATTGCATAGACTTGTAACCAGACAATCAATGGGTCCATACTGCCTGTCACTACTTGAGCCAATTCTGCAGAGACAGGGGTTGAATCATATGAGAGTTTAGTCAAATACTGCCAGCAGCATGATAGAGCAGCAGGTCATCCTCAAAAATGTGCTCTGCCTCTCCCCATAATCCAGCTGCTTGCATTGGGTAGAAGAACAGAGATTACACGGGAAATAGGCAAAAGGGTGTGCCAAATGGGCAGTTAACAAATAAGGCAGGCTGGAGATATGCAAAGGCCCACTAGTATGCAAAGGCTGGGGGTCTTCAAAGAACTGAAGCTTTGCAAAGGGCTCTGGTTTCTGCAATGAGGATGTTCATCTTTCCGTGAGAATAGGCAGTTCTGGGATGGGAGGATGGGCTGCATCTCCAGGTGAGCAACTCCCAGCCAGGTTAGAATGCGCTTTCTTTAATCAGAACAACACAATCACAGCTCACAGAACATGATTAATATTTCTTACAATAATAGCTGGTCCCCAATATTCTGTTGCTGCCTCTATTAGACTCACTTCTACATTTCTACTAAAATAAGTTTCTTATATTGAAAAATTCACTGAAGGATCACTAGTATGCTGGATATAGGATAATAATGCATTGCTATTGTTTCTCTCTGTGTACACTTTTACGCCGCACCCATATCTTTGGGGAGGTATTATTTCAGCAAAATAAATGTTGGAAATACTTCTTAATATCGTACCACATTTATTATAGCTATGGGCAAGTCTATGGGACAATGTTTTAACAGGTTAAAAGAAAATGTTTTCAGATTCTATATTGTCACACATACATTATGGGAAAAGCATAAAAAATGGCATTTAGAGTTGTGCTCAAGGGGTAAACTGTAAGTTTGCTTTCTCTCTCTATGGGTGTGTAACATGACAGCCCATAAAGAAAGGGAAAAAAGAGATACTATCAGGAAAGAGTAGAAGCCTCTAACATCAAGTGTAATGTGGATTTGCCAACATGGTCTAGTTTATGCCTTCCCCACGGCAATGAGCCCGCGCAGCTGTTGTGGGAATCAACTTCCTACAGTGTTGGAAACACAAATCATTAACTTGTTACCAGTCTACAGTGCAAGTCGGAATACAAAGCAGTTTAAATATGTTAACATAGAGGCAGACATGCTTTCTCCACACTGAAGAGTCAGTACAAAAACCCACTAGCTTCCTGTGCCTTGGAGGTTTATTTGTTCTCTTAAGAATACTTCTCAGTACATTCTCTAGAGAGTTCTGCCACTCAACAGTTTGACAGACAAGCTCCTGGTAGGGGGGAAAAACATGTAGAAATCTATATAGAAAAGCAGGAATACAGAATCCTTTTGGATGGAACCATCTGCAAGATTCCATTGTTCAACTCACTGCTCAGACCCTGGGCTCCATACAAGGAGCTAAGCAGCTTGGGCCCTTCACCACCATTGAAGTGACTCGGTCCATTCAGGCTAGAGGCATTCATTCAACGATTATTTGTTAAGTGCCTACTGCTTCCTAGAAAACGTTCAAGGAGTGGATGTTTTTATTGTGGAGGCAACTCGGGCTAGCAGCCTGAGTCCACCTGCTGAAGCATATGCTAAGGTAATTAAGCCCAACCCCCTCCCACCAATGCTTGTATCTTAGCCTTGCAAAACCTATATACCTAAAAACTTAATTTACAGGGGCCGTAAACCATGCACAAGCCCCACAAGGGGTTGATGGCTGGCCAGTCAGGGCCATTGGTCCTAATCTCACATCCTCCTTACAGAAAGCCCACGGAAAGGCCCGGAAGTTGAGACAGAAAAAACATAGTGCCCTTTATAAGAGAAAGCCCACCTCCTGCATTCTGGGCTCAACTTTGGGAACTGATTCCCCTGAGCCAGCCAGAACAGGTGCTCCTGCAGTAAAGTGCCTCTCCAGAAATTTATGAGAGCCTGGCTGTCTATCCTCCCACCCCTTGGTAATTTATGCAACATAATCGGGGAAAATAAAACCCTATTGAATTTAAGTTTGGGGCAGGGGGAATAAAGTAATGCAAATGTAAATAAGGTTAAGTAGTAGAAAACACAGCAAAGATATTTAAAACTCAATGGTACGATACCATAGGGGAAAAGAGTTGAAGTTGTAAACAGGTCTCACTGAGATTGAAGAATAGGTCTTCAGGAGAAGTAAGCCAAAGAGATATCTGCAGAAAAACATTCTAGGTAGAGGGAAAATATGGGAAAATCCCTGAGATTTATGGTGGCACATCATTTACTTGCTATCTAGCTTGTCTGAGTATTGAAGATCAGCTTTCTCATGCCTAGTCTAGGACAGCATAGTAGTAAGAATTAAAAGACTAATGCTGATCAAGAGCTTTGCCCAGAATATGGAATCATCATCATCATAATAATAGAGGGATATGCAAATTAGCTGGGATGCCATAATGTCACAACGGAACAGCAGGGACCAGGGGCTGCATGGAGCCTGGCAGGGACAAGGGACCTCAGGCCATGCCCTCTGCCCGACTGGGCTTGACAGGAGACTTTAGGCCATGCCCCCCGTCCTGCAGGGCTTGATGGGGGACCTCAGGCCGTGCCCCCTGCCTGGTAGGGCTTGACAGGGGACCTGAGACTGTGCCCCCTTGGAGTCCTGAAGCTGTCCCCCCTGTTTGGAGAGGCTTGATAGGGATGGGGCCAGTCTGCTCTGGGTCTCCTGCGTTTTCAAAGTGTGTGCAGTTGGTGGGCGGGGACTTGACTCTATATCCCACTGACAGGAGGGAGATTTTCATATACATTTTACTGATTTTCTTTTATCTCTAACACTTATATTATAGAGAAAGGACAAATAGCAATATTAAAATATTTGCTCTAGTTAATTCCTTTTTAATGTGAGTGAATTTTGTGCACTGGGCCACTAGTCCTATATAATAAAAGCATAGGATGAAAATCGTCCCTTCAATCAGGAGGTCATCTGGAAGTTCAATCAGGATTGGGGTCACCGGAGGAAGGTAGGGAGGCTCCGGTGGTGGCAGGCAGAATGGGGAAGGGGCAGGGCCTGAAGTCCTTCATCTCCGCCAAACACTTTGAGCATCATGTCTCTGTTGTTCAGTTGTGACGTTAGCCATTGTCATAGTATGATGATACTGTGTAGTTACTTATTCTTCCAATGTCCCCCAAGACATTAACATAAACAGTCATTTATCAAACAGCTGAGATATATGCCCAGATATCATAGGATAGGACACATGTACTGAATTCCAGAATTTCCATTATATGAAGGTGCTAAAAAAAAAATACCCACCTAGCCAATGAACACATAATTGAGGGATGGAGCCAATAGTCTAAGAAGTTGGTTAGAGTACTACTATCAATATTTGCAGTTAATCACCCAACCATGTCTGAAGACAACTTCAATTTTTAATTCTGTTTTATGTATTACAGGTAGGTTTGTAACTGATGACAAAATCAACCTGCATTTCTTTCCTTGACATGCACGTGACAGTAATCTACAGATTTTGCATAGTCTGCTGTAGCTTTGAAAAGTTGCCAGATTTTTTTTTCTCTGTTCACAGACATTTTTTGTTTATTTTTTTCTTTATTATACCATCGATTGGAGACATTGATTCTCATTTCAAGAGTAATAAGAAGGACTCATAAAATCAATATCCCTATTATCAATTGGAGCTTGGTGGTCAGAAATAGATCCATTGTCTTTGCAGACACTGCTTCATTTGAAAAGAAAAAATAAATAAATAAAAGCATCCGGGTTAGCAGTATGAATGCCAACCCACCTTTCAAGAGCACTGAGTTGGTATGGATTTGAGAGGAACTGATTGCTATGGAAAGAACAGCAGCCACTCTCTTCTTTCCTTGGAAACTAGAACCTGAACCTACTACAGTTTCCTTTCGGGTAGCTCACTACCAATACACACTTCCTTAATTTTGATAATGAGACAGTATTACCCCCTCAAAAAGAGAAAAAATACACGAAAGTACTGGAGAGACAAGAATAGCAGCATGATAAGGCAGTATTAAACAGCCATCTGTTTCCACACAAGGAATTCATGTGGATAAAAACTGAAAGCACCATCTCATATTCACTGAAGACAGACAAATATTTGTAAAATGTCTTAAAACCACTCAGCTTAGATCACAGGGAAGCGACACATGGTTTCTGTAGAGATGTTCATAGAAACTATGGATTTACTGTCCTTATGACTTTCTGTTCACTATGCAAAAAAATACCTTTGTTAGCACCCACAGAAATGAGAACACATTCTCTCCGGGAATATTGTAGCTGGGCTAGGTATATGGAAGGGACTAATATTGCAGGGAATATATGGTGCTTTTCTATCATATATGCAGAAGGCCAAGGCAGAGACCTTTCCTTTTGCTGACTGAGGTCTACTTTCACGTGCAGGCATGCTGACCACCAGATCCATTCTGACCTCCCTCTGCCCGCGGGTCTCTCTGAGTGAGGGCAGGAGAGTTCTCAGGTTGTTTATTTGGGAAGGAAAGGCTGTAGGTGATCTTTCTCTCCTGAGCAGTCATCTTGCAGGGAGAAACATTCAGAGCTCCGACGGAGCAGGCACTTCCTAACAGTTAGTGTCAACTGTGTTTTAGGCTTCAATCTGTCACACTTTGTTTTGTTTCTCCAATTGTTTGGGAGCTAAATGGGGGAATTGGGTGCTATCCATGGGAACATTTCTAGAGATGTAATGGGTGCTTTTGAGACCTCCACATCTTAGCCATGTGCCCTTGGAGGTTGTGATGACTTAACTAATAGGACAGTGTTTTATGGCGGTGTTTCCAATGGAACAAGAAGCAGTGTCCTGTGCTCTGTGATCTAACCTTAATGATCTAACCTTCATGGAGGGCTCCTGTGTCAGAGAGCGGTTGTGGACACTGACTAGTGCCCATTGGAGTCCCCGCAACACCATTTTATAGATGACAATGACACTGAAGCACAGAAAGGTTGAGTGACTTGCAAAGGTCACAGAAGGGGGTATAGGAATCCGGCCCCAGGCAATCTTGCTTGAGAGCAGCCCCTGGAGCACTGTGCGATGCAACTAGAAGCAACCAGAAGCTAGAAAATAAAACCATGTCATGAGTTTCAAGCCTGAGCACAGACCAAAAGCACAGCCTTGGGGATAATCTCTAACAATACCTACTCCCTCCTTAGAGGGTGGGGTGACTGCCACTGAAGTAAAGGGATTCAACGAGAGATTGAAAGAAGGAGAGAGAGCCCACTAATGAGTTCAAACCCCTCCCAGCTCATGCACGTCATACATACTGGTGCCCCTCCCAAAATGTATACACATGGTGCATCATTATTCACTCCAATGTTGTTGTTGTTTTCTGTTAAGTTTAACCCGCTGGAATGAATAACGATGCACTGTGTGCATACATTTGTGAGGCCCCATAGACGTATAGCACACAGAGGCTGGTCTGATTTTCTTAGAAGGAGCGAGCCCATCAAGCTGATTAGCTGGAAGAGGCTCTCTTGACGCTTCAGCTGAGGAAAATGAAGAATTTCCTTGAGTCCGAGGATAGACCCTATTGGCTATAGCCGTCCTAAAAGGCACAGTCACCTCAGAGGCCACTGTTGTCAGCCATACGCAATTTAACAGATTAAATTAAAATTTTCAATTAAAGGTGTGATTTCACATAGGAGAGTTCAGCTGTAATGGGCACCATAGAGTGAAAATTAATAATAAATTATAACTCAAACCAATCTCCACAAAAAAAAAAGTGCAATGTGAGTTTTTGTTTCATATTTTTGCTTGGAAAATTTTTAAAAATATATTAATATTTTAAAATCTATGCAATATGCACTATGCTTATCTGCAATTATTCAAGGTGAAGGATTCACTGAAGGAATGGTATTACTATTAAATATTCAAAAAATGTGAAAGTTTTAGTATTTGTTTCCTGGTTTATCATTATGTTAGTGCTTGAATGGAGGGATAATGAGGTAATTTTTTCTAAGCACAGGGCAGAAGAACCCAGGTGTAACAAATAAGCTTAGTCTGTATGAATGCTAAGCTCAAGGTCACTACCTAGCAGAAAATGTATTAATTCAAGTATGCGAAGGTGCATGTCCAGCCTACACTTTGTTAATAGCAGGGGATATATGTAATGCAACTGGATATTTAGAAAAAACAAAGGAGACACAAGAAGGACTGTATCTAAAATACTAGAGTTAGGTCAATTGCTTCAAACTCATCTCCAAAGGAGAATGGTTAAGGGGTGCCATCTATGAAAAAATAATATCATCTTAGAGTAAGAGGAAAACTACCCAAACTTCTTTGAATCTCCATGAATGCTTTCTTCTCTAGTCTCCATGCTTTTCCAGCTGAAACCGGAACAAGAAAGGAGTTCATCTGGCATTCACTACTGACTCATTCCCGGAATGCCTTAAATCTGAGAGAGCAGGCGAATGAGAGTCCAACAGGCCACACTAATTCCTAAGTCTTCAGCTATACCAGAAGGCATTGGGGTAAAATAAGAAATTTGCTGAATTGAGATTTCCTTGGTTAATCTGTGTGTGTGACACACACACACACACACACACACACACACACACACACACACACAGAAATATCAGTCCAGGTTTCTGCTTCCTAATAAGCAGGTCATGAAAAAAATAATAAACAAATAAAATCATTCAGTTAGTTGTGATCCACCAAAAAATAATTGACATGGACACACTGCTGTCATAAAGACGAGTCAGGAAGGTAAAAATGGAAAGCACCCTGTGTTTGCCATGGCGGGGGCGGGGGGCGGGAAGGGCAGACGGGGGCTGCAAAATAAAAGTGATGCATCTCTCCGTGGCCCACTGGCTCAGTTGGGTGGAGAATTGTCTGGTACATCCAAAGGTTGCGGGTTCCATCCCCAATTCAGACACATAAGGAGGCAACCCATCAATGTTTCTCTCTCCCCTCCACTCTCTCCAAAAATCAATAAAATCATATCATCAGGTGAGGATTAAACAATAAGAGAAAAGAAAAAATAAATAAATAAAAGTATGTCCCCCATTCCTTTTCACGGAATTGCTTATAAAAACAGGTGTTTTATTTCCAAGGTTACGGTTTCACCATAAGGAACCGCTAAGTGAACATGGCTACCAATTTCACCCCACAGTATCCATTCCCTTTTGCCTTTCCCCTCTTCTTAGTCCACCTGCCCAGAATGAGAGTAATTGGTTAGGAAAGGACCTACTGCTGAATAGAAATAACAAGGTCTGTCCTATTCCCTTCTATGCCAGCCATGTTAAGTGATGCCAAGCATTTGATCAAAGAGAACAGCTCAGCCTGAGAGGTCCACAGCCAGCGATTTAATTCTAGCCTGAACTTGAGTTCAGAGCTGACTCATAAAAGGTCACTAAGGTATCAGCCTAACAACCTTCTAAAAGCTACCTACAATGTTCACATTAAACTATACAACTGACGTGTGGAATCGATAGCACATTTAAAGTACACTCATGTCAGCAACACTCATTTTGAAATTCCATTAGTTGACACATTGAAATTATATTCATATTTCTATATTTTAAGTGACAATGTGAATATATAGAATAGATCCAATGTGTCCATCGCTATTTTCTATATATTAATCTAAGGTCAAATTAATAACAATTTGTTTTTCTGAAAGATACATTTAGCCTCATATCCTTAATTCTAATTCAACTCAGGTCTATTTCAGTTTTGTACAAAAAAACAACAACCTGTAGATCTTTAGATAGAAGTAAAACATCTTCCATAGAATCTTTGATATAATCCAACCGAAATGTATAGTTTATAACTTACTATCTACCACCCAATAGTTTTTGTCACTACCTCATATTCTTCCAACTTTTAGTCTATTTAGAAACACATCTTTGTTCCCCATTCCTCTTATTAAAGCATGCCTGCAAATAAAAATGTGTTGACATTATAAAAGTTTTTCACTAATATAATAAAAATGATTAGTTTTCCTAACTGTTATTAATGGCTATGTTCTCCTCAACTAAAATCTTATTAAATTTGCTAATCTTCTGTCTGTATTAAAGTATTCCAAGTAACACTGGAGAGAAAATAGAACTCAAAAGCCAAGGATTTAGAAAAATTAACTTTTTCAAAAATAGCTTCTTATTGGAAAACGTCTTTCATTAAAAAGTCAGTTCAAATTTCCAATTAGAGCAAAAGGTGTTAAAAATGCCACAGAGATGACAGAGCAAAGGTCCAAAATAAAAGCCTCAAAGTGAAGCAGCAAAACTAACAAGGAGCTGAAAGAAAAATGCTGTGCCTAAAGAATTGTGTAAAGAGCATACACACACACACACACACACACACACACACACTCACTCACTCACTCACATTCACACAACACCCACAGGATATTTGTGGGATATATTTGCACAGTTCCATTTAACCGAATTAAATGCCTTCATTTTACAGCCGTTCTATGCCAATCTTTCAACAGAGCTTTGATCACACTCAGCCCCGAAAGAAACTATTCCCATGTATTATGATGCTGTAAATGGCTTTTTCCCACGTGAGCTTCTATCCTTCCTTTTGCTTCCTTCTCCTACAGTCACAGTTCTAACTGAGGATTCCTCCTTTGATGAAGGGTTAGCTCAGCAAAAACACGTTTATAGCACCATTTCCTTGCTCCCAATGGCTCCGTTATTTCCCATTTGTGGTGTGTTATTTCAGCTTTTAGGTTGTTTGCTCTGTGCTGGCCTCTCATCTAAGCAGTTTGATATATCAACTTATTTAATTCTCACAGCAGTGTTAACAATAAGCTGCTATTAAACACAAGCTCCATGTAGACTCTTCAACAGGGATTGGCTAAGTAGCTACCTTGCTGCCATCCCAAAGCAAAGTGGTGCAGATGGGGAGAGCCCGATCAGAGGACCCCAGAGTCCATATTCCAAAGGCCCAGAATGTCTTCTCCTCACATGTTCACTATGCCCAGACTTCCTAGTCCAACACTCAAGGCACTCCACAGTCTGTCCCCCAAATACCGTCTTCGTCTTGTCTTCTGTCACTCTATACGTGGTCCTCAAAGACCATTTCCAGGTCACATGAACACAAAATATTCCTTATAGATGAAAGGCTCTGAGGAGTTCGGTGGTAATGTATTTATTTGTAGCAAACATTTTTCTAAATTATGCAGTCCTAATGGGGACACGGTTTGGGAAAATATGTTTTTCAAAAACATTGTATTTCAGACTGATCCATGAACTCTTCTCGGAGTATCATAGATGGATTTCTCATTTCTGTATCTTTGTCCCAATCACTTCCATAACTAAAAATCTTTACTCTTTCTCTTCTTAATTATTTAATGTTTCCAAGGAAAGGAAGACAGTGAAATATGGGAAATAAATGTAGCACTAAACAATGAAATTTGACTGCATAGGTAATTTAATATTAATTGCAGTCCATAGAGTAAGAACAATAGAACACAACACAGGATGGCAATGCTCAGTCTCTTCAGCCCTACCAGGGAGGCAGGCACACGCAAGGCCAGGGTGGGCCCAGCCTTGCCAAGCACTTGCCTCAGGAATTCCCCAGCCCCCTCAGCCCCCCAACTGCCCAGGGCCAGCCTGAGGTGCAGGCAAGCCTTGGATGTCAGCTGCCCAGCCGCCCAGGGCTTCCAGAGGCTCTGGTAACCAGGGGCAGCTGAGATTTGCGCTGCCGGCAGTGGCAGCAGCAGAGGTGTAATGGGGCATCACCTTCCTCTGATCACCAGGTCACCTCCCTCCCCTGAAGGCTCCTGGACTCCTGGACTGTGAGAGGGACAGGACTGGCTGAGGGACCCCCCTCCAGTGCATGAATTTTCATGCACCAGACCGTTAGCTGTATTATAATTATTTAAATTCCATAGGATTCGTAAGAGGATATCTATACCTTTTTTCAAATGTAAAAACAAAGACAAAAACTGATTCTTAGTGAAGTGTAAAAGGCAATAGATTTTTTTAATTTATTTTTTTAATAAGAGACACCTGGCCAGTATGGTTTACCATGAACCAGGAAGTCCCTGTTCCATTCTCCATTAAACACGCCTGGGATGCAGGCTTGATCCACAGTGGGGGGCATGTATGAATCAGCAGATCAATTATTTGCTCTCATTGTTGATGTTTCTCTCTCTTTCCCTCTCCCTTCCTCTCTGAAATCAATAAATATACATAAAAATAAAAGTAAGACTCAAAGCCTATCCTAGAACTCAAGCCCCCTCTATTCCAAACCCACATAAAATTGTAATGGGGGGAGTTCCAAGCTGACCCACAGACAGGAATAAGGGGGCTTTTATCCAAACAGCTTTTGATGCACATGGTTTTTGAACTTTGAACCATGGAAGAAGAGAGGGAGGAAGGAAGGAAAAAAGGAAAAAACAGGAAAGGACAGGACAGGACAGGACAGGACAGGAAAGGAAAGGAAAGGAAAGGAAAGGAAAGGAAAGGAAAGGAAAGGAAAGGAAAGGAAAGAAGGATCATTTCCTGGAAAAGTTTGAGCTTGAGCTGTCTTGTATGCTTGGAGCCTTGGAGGACTTTAACATGATTTTTATAAAAAAATAAATAAAATCTTGAGCAGACTGTTTCCCAGTGGATTTGTCAGGATAAATCATCAGCAAAATGCCCCCCTAGACAACTAAATTAGTTAAGCTGCTGAGTTGAGTTGCTCACTGTATCCATCTGGATGATAAATGTCGCCAAAACAACAGTCTCCATTTTGGCATAATTCATATTTAGCCCTTTCTTTTCTGAGGAAAAGTGGCCAAGAACTTTAACTGAATGCTAAATGCAGTCCTGAGAGATAGTAATTAACGCCATCGCTATCAGCATAAGGAGAATATTTGACTGCCTCTCTGGTGGAGGGACAAACAGTTGGGCAACATCAAAATCTGTTAAGTTATTGCCACTTATTTTTAAAAAGATATTATACCCATTGAAACATAGTCTGTAAAAAGTCCTCTCCAATATCTCTAGTTCCCAGGGATGTACATTGCTATTCCAACATGCTTCTCATCTTGCAAATGTAGCTCTCCCAGCTGCCATTCCTAGTACATTCATAAGATGGGGGTCGAGTCCATGAAACAATGTCTTCAGAGGAGTTTGTCTTTTAAACTCTACTAATATTTTAGAGGGTCTTTCTTTTTCCAAGCACCAATCATGTTATACTTTTAGTACCTAAATACATAGCATCCACTACCCCTTTGGATTGTAACAGAAAACCTTGAAGGTAGAAATCTATGTCATTCCTCTTTGTGTCTCCAATATGTCTTTCAATGGGGCCACCAATCTACCAAATACAGAACTTGGTGAAGAAATGGACAAATAAATACAGCAAATTCTGCTATGTTTAACTGAATTCTCACTGACTGTCTTGATTTTTTTTACTGCAGAAAATGAGGGACACAGCCTGCCTGTGACTCCCTGAGTATATCAGATGACTGAGACCTTGGCCTGGAGTTTATACACAAAAGCTGGCTTCAGGTTTTGCAGAGGCATCTAGCCAAATAACAGGCATACATTAAGAAAGGGCAGAGGAATATCCACTCTCTATTCTTTTTTTAAAATATATTTTTATTGATTTTTTACAGAGAGGAAGGGAGAAAGATAGAGAGTTAGAAACATTGATGAGAGAGAGTCATTGATCAGCTGCCTCTTGCACACACCCTACTGGGAATATGCCCACAACCAAGGTACATGCCCTTGACTGGAATCGAACCCGAGACCTTTCAGTCCCCAAGCTGACGCTCTATCCATTGAGCCAAACCGGTTTCGGCTCCACTCTCTATTCTTGGAGGCAGGGAAGGCAGAATGGGAGAAGAAGTTGAACAAACATAACACATCTCTATATCTATAAAATCTATGTGATCATACCAACATTTGAAGGTCCAACTGGTAGCTATGATATGCACTGACCACCAGGGGGCAGATGCGCAATGCAGGAGCTGCTGAGCTGCTGTAACTTGACAGTTGCATTTCTCAGGTGACGCACCTGCAATCAGAGGAGGGAGCCCGATTCCAGGCTGCATCACCTGAGAACCGCCCTCTCACAATCTGAGACCCTCGGGGGATGTCTGTCAGAGAGCTGGTTTGGCCCAATTCCTGCAGGTCAGGCCCAGGGACCCCCTAAATGCAGGAATCTGTGCACTGGGCCTCTAGTATAATCATATTTATAATACTTTCAGTATTTCCACACCAGACTTCTCAACCATCACTCTCCACAAGGGAGCAAAATAGATAAGAATATCTTTGGTCATTTAACATGTGAAGTGGAGATTAAAGAATTTGAAATATTTAGTTGTTTGTTTTTTTTTTATTATTATTATTATTATTATTATTATTATTATTATTATTCCTCACCCAAGGATATTTTCCCATTGATTTTTAGAGAGAGTGGAAGAAGAGGGAAAGACAAAGAGAAACAGTGATGTGAGAGAAACACATTGCTTGATTGCCTTCTGTGTGTACCCTAACCAAGGCCCAGGCCTGGGAGGATCCTGCAATTGAGGTAAGTGCCCTTTACCAGAATTAGACCTGGAACCCTTTGGTCCACAGGCTGACACACTATCCACTGAGCCAAACTGGCCAGAGCTAAAATATTTAGTTTAATAAAGCTGTCACAAACCCACTCCCTATCCCCCCACCCCCCCAAAAAAATCCTGTTATAGGAAACTTCCTCCATATTCCACTTTTCCAGATGGCTCTCTCCCTCCTCCTCCAGATTTCAGCAGCCACTCACAAAACCGAATTAGAAAACATGACATGTGACACCGTCCGCTCTCTAATGCTTCCTACCTACTGCACATCCCACTGTCCTTGTCAACAGAGTCAAGTGTCTGACTCGAAGCAAGCGAAGGCTCCAGGATCAATACAAAACCATGTACTTCAAGGGGATGCTGCAATTATGGGTTAGAAAGCACTGGAGTGAAATTTCAATATTACGTCAATGCTCCAAATGCTTGTATTTTGATAGGTGTTGTGCCAGCTGGAAGGAGGAGAGATATTTTAAGCTGATTCTTAAGACAGGTTAATGTGCACAAAAGGGGCTGCCCACTCCGAAAGATGGAGAAATGGAGGAAGTGGGGCAGCCAGCTCTGAAACCACTTTCCACCAAACAATATTGATGGCATGCAAATGAAGTGATGGAGAGCATCTCAAATTAACAAAGTGCTGCTTTGTGTTGTCCATCTAAATCCAACCCAATGCTATAATTAAACCTTTTAAAGTTCTGTTTATTGGATAATGCAAGGAAAATCACCTACCCCCTCTCTCCTTGTGGAGCAGACTGTCTAAGTGATGCTGGCAGAGGTTAGAGGGATGGAGCACTACAGCTTCTCAGTAAGTGACCACTTCCAAGTTCCCAGAGCCTTGAGGACACATCCTGGTGGAGTGCTGATTGGATGTGACTGTCCAGATCAGGTCTTCCTAAAAAGTCATAAAGAGCATAATCCCCTTTATTTAAACTAACAATAAACATGCTCCACACCTTTCTATTCATTCTGATGAGAAACTGCTGAGACACTCCTCAGAAAGTTGTATTTTTATAAAAATGCCAATGACATTCCAATAAATGTCATGCTCCACACTTTCTGCTCCTGGGCTGATGCGTATTCCTGACTCTCCAGGTGAAGCTGGCAGTGAGTTGAGTCAGGGTTAATGCTCTTACTGACAAAGGCCTGAATGCCATATTTTCCATTTTCAAGACAGAGAAATCAGCACTGACATCCCAACCAAAAGAACATATCATGATTTATAAATAAGAAGAAGATGATACAATACACCTCATTTTGACCTAAGTGGTGGGGGGGAGAGGACAGTAAATATGACCAAATAAAACTTACATATCCAAGCACTTGGTCATACATAGCAGTTTTGGAATTTCACAAGGGTAAACAGATAGCAGTTCTGGAAATTTCTGAAACTCCGAAAGTACTTGTTCTTCTATTTTTGACATAAGTAACTAGGATTACATGTAGTTAGCATAAGGGCATACTGTAGATTAGAGATAATCGGGCTTTTCCTCCTGAGAAAGTGGGATGCACATTATCCCCAGCACCAACCAGCCATGGTTATCTTTGGAAAGCTGAAGCTCTCTGAGCTCTTGCTCATGCACTTATAAGATGAAAATAGCATTGTACTTAAATATTGTGAGAACTGGATTGGTATCACAAACAAATCACCTAATGGTTCCCAGGGCCCAGTAATCTCTCAATAAATAGCACATATATAACACACCTATTAAAAAAGAGGAATATAGCCCTGGCTAGTTTGGCTCAATGGATAGAGAGTAGGCTGGTGGATTGAAAGGTCCCAGGTTCCATTCCAGTCAAGAGTATATGCATGGGTTGTGGGCTTAATGCCCAGTAGGGGATGTGTGCAGGAGTCAGCCAATCAATGATTCTCATCATTGATGTTTTAATCTCTCTCTTTCTCTTCCTTCTCTCTATATATGAAAGAGGAACATAATCAAAAAAAAGATAAAAGGAAAACTCAAATTTCATCTTAGACAGTCTTTTTTTCTTTTTAGCTTATACATTAGAAGATTGGAGTAAGGACAAATATAAATTTCATTCTATACAGATATTGATAAATAACAGCATCAGTTAGAAGTCCCAGTAGTTCGAGGCAATACTACTCATCTAACTAAACAACTGAAATGTGATTATGTTGTTGTTGATTTTTTACCCCAGAATGTCCCCAGAAATAGGACATGTGTAATATTTTCTTTGTCAAACTGGCGAACTGAGGAAGTAACAGGAGAAAATAGGAATAGTCTGGGGGTAGGCTTATGTGAATGTGTATGTGGAACTTAATAGTGAATGTGTACATATGTGGAACTTTTGCAGGTCTTGTAGGAAAGTGGGAGAAAGAATTAGTAAGAGGAAGAAGACCTAATTTATTCAACATTATTTTACAGGAAATAGTTAGCTAGGAAGTGGACCACGGAATGGAGGGTGCAGTGAAGGTAATATGTTTAAATGTGAAGAGGGGAGGACTGATTGGGCCAAATGGCCAAATCTTGAATTCTCACATGTCGCTCTGGTGGTACTGTGGGGCTTGAGCACAGGAATCATGACCCCTCAGATAAAAAAAAAAAATCCATCCCGAGAGACATATAACAGCAAATCGCCATGGACTTACTGGACAGAAAGGAATCAATTAAAAGGCAAATTATGGATGAAATACTTTAGCTATTGGGGTAAAATGTTGGCCATAAAAACTAAAAGCGATTTTAAAATAGCGAGGTACTATGGCCAGGTGGAGAAAGCTGTGCTAATACAAGATGTTCCAGATGAAAAGAAAGCTATCATTTGTTTAGCTCCTGTTATCCTGAGTTAATAATCCTATTTGGCTCAAATATTAATTTCTGGATGACCCAACTTTCATTTTACTTATTTTTCCCCCCACTGGTTTTCCCATATAATTAATTAATTTTGTTAAGTGAGTGTACAGTACAAGCGGATGACAAAAGTGAAAAAATACATATGTAGTTAAAATAAAGAGTGGAATACTATGTGAAATTCAGAAGTAGTCCATTTTTCATATTATTTAATATATGTAATGTTAATTTTCTATGTTTTTAAATATCGAGCAGATAACTGAAAATGAAACCAATGAATGGAAAACAATTAGAGGAGTAAAGCAAATCAACTGCATCCAGAGCTTATCATTAATCACTTGGAATACAGATTAATACTAGAGGCCCGGTGCACAAAATTTGTGCACAGGTATGGTCCCTGGGCCTGGCCTGTGTTTAGAGCCATCTTCCCCAGCTTCCCACAGCCAATGCCACCCACTGTTGCCACACCTCCAGTTCCTCATTTGCCATCAGGTGATCAGTGCCTGAGGCCGGGGGAAGGGACCAGGAGGTGTTCAGTGTGCCTCATAGTGACTGGCCCAGCGGGCTTTCTGGCTGTTCTGCCATTAGGGTCAATTTGCATATTACCCTTTCATTATATAGCATAAAGTCCTGGTGCATGGGTGGGGGTTGGCTGGACTGCCCTGAGGAGGGCCCTGGATCGGGGTGGGCGTCCCCACGGCGGGCCAGGGCAGCCTGGGCAAGGAGCCATGGCTGGTTTGCAAGCCGCCGGCTTTTGTCAGAAAGTACAACTGGAATGACATACAGAAGATGTCCGGTCTATCTGGTCTAATTAGCATATTACACCTTTATTAGTATAGATAGTTGTATATCATAAGACCTTTTATACAGTATTTGAATGCATGCCAGGGCCTCCTTTTTTTACTCAGATTCATAAGGTATGCCTAGAATGCTCATACAGTAAATATAACATCCAAAAACATCTACTATAAAAAATAAACCTGATTTTGAATAATGTTATTTTTTTAGAATGTATATGACTTCTCTCAATTATTTAACCATTTAAAGAAGTTCTCTAGGAGGGGAAAAAAAACACACACTATATAACATAAGTTAACAGGCAATAAAGATTGACCTATTGCTTTTTATGTTGCTTAAAATATGCTTATTTGATAAAATCAGATTACTCATTTGATACTTTAGGTATAATGTATTATATTATTATAATGAATGTCAATTGCTGAGTTTTATTGTATTTGAATTGTCATTACTAAATAGATTAAATGAGTGTGGTGAAACCAAGTGTATTATATTTCAAACAATATATGATCTTTAAAAATTATCAATGCTCATTTTATTTGAGTAATTATTTTAATCTAATACAAGTTAAATCATATGGATTGATTCTCACTATACTTTACTGGCAAAAGTATGCATTTTGATTTCTTTAATGAGACACATCAAAAAACATTATCACAAAGTCAAGCATTGCCATGAGCCATAGTTTATCTTTCCTTAATAGCAAAAAATCACTGCTCTTTCTGAGAGAGGCCCTAATAAAGATTCATTTGAAAATGCTAAATAGTAGTATTATAAAAAATACATACATTTTAGGTAATTGTTTTATCACACACACACACAGCTCAAAAAGAGGAATTCAAAAACTTGAACTATTTTTCACATTGAAACACTTTTTAACCACCAGGCATTTTTATTTTTTATTATTCAAAATATACCTTATTGGTTTGAGGAAGGAAGGCAGAGGGAGAAATGGAAACATCAATGATGAGAGAGAATCATCTATAGGCTGGCTCTTGCAGGCCTTCATGGGGATGGAGCCTGTAACCAGGGCATGTGCCCTAACAGGAAATTGATTTGTGACCTCCTAGTTCATGGGCCCCTGCTCAACCACAGAGCCATGCTGGCCAGCTACAGTTTCTTTTAGAACAATCATACTTTAAGGAATGAATTACCTCCTACCATCATGTACAATCCTCTGATGTGAAAGCAGAGACTAATTTTGGCCAGGTGGCTCAGGTGGTTAGAGTGTCATCCAGTGCATGGAAAGTTGTGGGTTTGACTTTTTGTCAGGGTGTGTTTGGGAGGCAACTGACTGATGTTTCCCTCTCACATGAATGCTTCTCCCTCTCTCTTCCTCTCTCTCTCTCTCTCTCTCTCTCTCTCTCTCTCTCTCTCTCTCTCTCTCACACACACACACACACACACACACACGCACAGGCACAAACATGAACATGCACACACGCACACACACACACACACATCAATAAAGACATATCGTTGGGTGAGGAGTAAAAACACAACAACAAAAAGAGACTACACTTATTTTGTTCCAAATTAACTCTTTGCCCGCAGGGAGGGCTGTGAATTTCAGACCCTTCACAGCCTTTTCCTCTTCATTTGCTGCCAATCTCCCTCTCACTAATTAAGCAGACCCAGGATGGTTCCCATAGCATTGCCAACTCTTCTGGCCATTCAGGGCCTTTGTCTTTCTTCACTGCCTGCCAGGGAAGCTCTCCCTCCCGCTGCTCCTCCCATCTACTCTCCCTCCAGCTCCAGTCTAAGCCTCAGTGTTTTTCCTTGAGGAGACTTTCTCTGTCCAGCCAGCCTGTGGATAAGTCTCTCTCGTGGTACCCAATAAGTAATGCTCTGTGAGGATGTTATTTGTTTAGGCTGTCTCCCTGGCTAGAGTATAAGCTCCATGAGGCAGGAAGTGTGCTTTGTTAATTATATTAATTTATATTAATCAGATACATGATTTTTATTTCATTATTGTATTCATTCACTGACTATAAGGCATTAGTTGAGTGGTAAGATTTTTCTGGGAAGATGAATGGGTATTTTTCTTCACTGTCTCCTGACTACATATCATGCTCTATATGATTTTGAGGCAGATTTATAAACCAAGAGAGGATACAACAATGGTTATGTAAGTCATAAGTCAGTGGTTATAAAACCCCAGTGTGCATCTGAGTCACCTGGAAGGACTGTTAAAACACAGGATTCTGCACCCCGTCCTCAGAGTTTCTGATTCAGTTGGTTGGTCAGAGGATATACTAAGCCTTTCTCAGGTGCTGCTGCTGCTGGTCCTCAAACTACTCTTTGAAAAACACAAATATAAATAACAAGTCACAGATCTGCAAACAAATTGCACCTCTTAAGGAATGATTTTCTATGAATCCATATATTTTATCCCTGGCCTCCATTCTGCCCTAGCTCTTTTGTAAAGTCATGATGATTTAGAGGTTAGCAAGCATCTGAGGTAGAATTTTCTCTCTTTGGTAACTTCTAAAACTTCAAAGGTGTAAGTGGAGAGGATCTAAGAGAAATTGTCTAATAACTGTGATGAGACTGTGTGACTTTTTCTACCTTTCCTGCTCAATGTAATTAACTATCTGACAAATGTTGTATTTTGCATTCTCTTGGTAGGAATCTCACCTTGCTGTTCCTATTTTATTTTTGATTATTTTGTGACTCCTCTAAAGTTACTAATTTTACCTTGGAGTTCTTATTTTATTAACTTAACTAGATGAATATATCAATATTTTTTTACTAAGAATCTTTCAATAAAGAACATTTATTCAAAATATATTTTATAATATTTTTATTGATTTTAGAGAGGAAGAGAGACAGAAACAGCAATGAAGAGAGAGAATCAGCCATTAGCTGCCTCCTGCATGCCCCACACTAGGTATGGAGCCCCCGGCAAGGTGTCCTAAGCTAGAATTGAACAATGATCCCAAGGTTTATAGGTTGATGCACAACCACTGAGCCATGCCAGCGAAGCCAAAATATTTTTTTGTCAGAAGATACACATAGTTTTAAACATGTGTATGAGGCAATTTTCTCATGTGTAACTGGCTTAAAATATCTTAACATGATATATACAAAGAATACTTTCAAGTATTCCTTTCAGCAGAAGAGTTTGATAAGCACATTGTAAGTGGTGCAAACTTTCATAGGAGAACAAGGCAGAGGAGTACATCGCATTAAGTGAGGGTGAGAAGGAAATGACATTGCATATAATCTGTGCCCTAAAAAGAAAAGAGATTTCAGCAAGTGGATATTGAAGGCAAAGAAGAAAGGAAAGAACAAAAGCTCACAATCAGGAGAATGTAAGAGAGAGGAATGGTTCAGACAAGCAAATACATGCAGCTTGTGCAGAAGTGAGGAGGGTGAGGCTGGGGAGAGAGAGCTGGGAGTATCTGCTGAAACCTACAGCCCTGCCCATGGGAAATAATGAATTAGAAAAGTGGACATGACAAGAGGATTTGAGTAACTGGAAGATGTTTTCAAATCATTTTAGGAAGATGAATTAGAAAGAAATTGACAGGAGGGATGGGATTGAAAAAAGTGGAAAGGGGACATCTAAGGAGATGGCCATTTCAAAAGTCTAGACAAGGATGACCACAGTGGGACACAAAAGAAAGTAAATATATGAACTTTCCATAACAAACTGTGATGGCAACTTTGAGATTATGAAACTTGACCTTGATGTGAAAGATCAAAAATCAAAGAATGATTATGGAAACAAATAAAAAGTGGAATGCTGAAGCTACAAAGTATTGTACTTGACCTGTCTTTCAAATGTTTAACCAGAGAAGGGGGTAAAACAATGTAAGGACTTTCTCCAATTTGAGGGCCAAAGGAAGTAATCTATGCGAAGTCTGCCCTATCAAGCAGACCTTGACCAGGTACAAATTCATTCACCCACGTCCACATAATTATTTCCTAACAAGGTATGCTGAGAGTCAAAAAGAATAAATAGAAGTTTCCAATATGCTAAGAATAAAAATTCCTTCCATAGTGGAGAGAAAAAAAGCAAATAGAATTTTAGTGTTTCAGTACACTCGTGACACAGGAGAGATAGAAAGGAAAGAGATTTGCCCAAGATACAGGGTAGATGAATTTACTGTCTTATAGGTGGAGCCTGGAGAAAATATGAGTGGCGTCCAGTGGATGATGGAACTTCAGTGGCTATTGCAGGGATGCTAGCAAGCAGGGCAGGATACCTTAAGGTAAGAGAGTTACACACAAGTCCACTATATGGAATTCTACATGGCAAAAAGTAGGCTATAGAGTAAAGCTTTGAGCAAGGAACACGAGTTGTTAAGGAAGAGATAACACTGTGAAGGTGGTAAACAACAGATTGTGTATATGACCTTGTTTTCACTTTTCAAAGTGAAACCTTTGTTAAAGCATTTTGACTAAACCACGAAGTGGGATATTCATTGGCAAGCAATGCAAAGAGAAGATTATTGTCCTGATCTGCTGATAATTTTTCAGGAGCGGAGAAGGACACGGTGGCCAGCGGAGACAGAGGAAAATCACCCACAGTTATGTCGGAGTGGAATGAGTTATCAATGTGAATGAGGGTTCTCACAGTAGAAGGGGGCTCTACAGCACACGGTGACTGTTCCCCCTGCATCAACACAGCTGTCACTCACCCGGTGCACAAAATTCATGCATGTGTGGAGGGGGTCCCTCAGCCTGGACTGCACCAGCTTCAATCTGGGATCCCTCTGATAGTCTGGAACTACTGGCTCTTAACCACTTACCACCTGCCAAACTGATGCCCCTCACAACTCCCCTGCTGGCCTGATGGCCCAAACTGTTCTCCCCTCTTTACCTGCTCCTCCTAACTGCCTATATTCTCTCCCTTCCTGTCCTGATCCCCCTTTCCATTCTCCCTTCCTCTCAATGCACTTCGGACCCCTAGCATAGGCATGATGAGATCTCTCCACTGCCGCCCTGCCCCCGTCCTGATCGGTCATTCTGAGATGGCACCACTGACAATTTGTATATTCCTCTATTATGAATATAGATTTTTTAAATGTTAATAAATGTTGGTATTACATGTTTCTTTATGAAATTATTGGTGACATTTCATTTAAGTGGCTCACAAAAGGTCACATGAACTTTCTACATATAATGATGTCAAATGTCATTCTATAAATTTTACTTTGAAAATTTCTAATGGAAACTCTAATAAATTATTTAATGCCACTGTATTTAGCTTTTAAGAAACATTTCCTATCTAGTGCATGAAGAAGGGGTTTATTAAAACATTTTGAAGTGACTATTAAAATATTTTTTAACTATTCAAATATACTGTGTCCCACAAACCCATTAATATGCACAGTAAGACAATGAAAATCATATAACTAGGACTGGTTTTTAAATGATCATTGGCCAATATCACAATTCATTGAAAGTGACTCTTACAAGTCTAATGTGAAATGGCAATGTTAGTATGTGTGTTCATAATACCATCTTAAATGCAATATAGTATAGTAAATACACTAAACAGTCATAATGAATAAAAGTGTCAACTATCTAGTTTGTCTTTGGAGTGCAAAACAAAACTGTAAAATCTTTAGATATTAAAGCGTGGATTTAAGTGAATTTTTTTTTCAGAAACATTTTAGTAAGTATAGTTATGCTCCATAATGAAAGAGCTGAGCTGTTTACATATAAAGCAAAACTGTGACTGTCCTTATGGCAGCCAGGTGGTCCAGCATTAACATCCCCTTGAGGGGATATGGAGAGCCACAACATGCCACACACAAATTTAACACCAATTTGGAAATTACTATCAAGTTATACACTTTATTGTCCCCATAACGCTGCAACCGTGCCCGCATCTTGTACAGGAAACGTGGGAAGTGAGTGAGGGCTGAGGAGGACAGAGTGACTTGAGGAGAAGGAAAAAGTATCATCACAAGTTTACACTTTGTGAAAGTCAGAAACGCAAAATGTTGGATGAAACTGCAATCTTTCAACTTTGGGGAGCAATGTTAGCAAGGAAAGAGTTTTCAATCAGTGCACGATAAGTTGCTTCAGTGTTCGCATTTACTTGGCTATCTGCATGAGTGTTTTCTATCCATGGACACATGCACTTTGGCAATTTACTCAAAGTTTAGAGTTTCTTAATCATTTTTTTCTCTGAAATCTTTGTATCAAGTACTTCTCTTTGGTACTAATTGCCTTCAGTCCCTCTTGGTCAGCTTATAAATGCACACAGCGCTGTGTAAAATGTGTTTCAGTCTTTATCATTGCAGGAAAAATCCAGACCATTATATTGCAAACGATATCACACCCAAGGTACTATTTAGTTGAGTAGATCCACCTTGTTGTTTTATTGTTTTGTTTTATTTTGTTTTGTTTTGTTTTTTGTTTTGTTTTTATGTGCATACATGAGCAATGCTACTCTGAGTTTTGGAGATTAGGTTATATTTTATTGACTTTCTAATGAAAAATTATTTTGGCCCAGCCGGTGTCATTCAGTGGTTGAGGGTCGACCCACCCAGAAACCAGGAGTTCAACGTTGGATTCCAGTCAGGGCACATGTCTGGGTTTCAACTATATCCCTAGCAGGGGGCATGCAGGAGGCAGCCAATCAATGATTCTTTCTTTTTGATACTTCTATCTCCCTTTACCTTCCTCTCTCAGAAATCAATGAAAAGATATTTAAAATAAATAAAAATTATTTGGGAGCAAGTATAAGTTTTTCAGAAAGAGAGTTAAGATTGACACTTGGGGGGTGACACTTTCCAACAGGAGGTAAGGTGGCCACTTCAGCCCCTCGTTGTCTCATCAAGTGAAGGCACTGGCACGTGGGTCCTACATGCAGGCTCTCCCCCTGTTCTCAGGTCTGCCTCGTTCCAAGCGGCAATTTTTAAAAATACATTTTATTGATTGTTTACAGAGAAGAAGGGAAAGAGAGGGATAGAGAGTTAGAAACATGATGAGAGAGAAACATGGACCAACTGCCTCTTGCACACCCACCACTGGGGATGTGCCCACAACCAAGGTACATGCCCTTGACCAGAATTAAATCTGGGACCTTTCAATCCCCAGGCTGACACTCTATCCATTGAGCCAAACCAGTTTCGGCCCAAGTGGCAATTTTTGTGGAGCTGATAGCCTTAGCTTTAGAGGTAAACTCACTAGGTTTTTCTTTGTAATTCTGACTTTTTAGTCTCATTCCCTGTAAATTCATTTATTTAAGCTTGGACATATGTTGACCCAGGGAAATGAATATATTCTTTCAGCTCACTTGATTTCTACTCATATTCACCCCAAAACTGCACATGGGGACTCCCTCACACCTTAAGCCTCTATTTATTTTTGCCTTAGTACAAAGGCCATTGCTGTCACAGGGAAAGAGCTAGAAAGTGGGGAAGAGAGAAGCATAATGGGGAGGATGGTGACAGCTGTTTGTTGGTGGCTCAGTCATAAGTGACTGCAACAGCGAAGAAGGTCCCACATCAACAAGGACATTCAAAACATTTCCTGTTAAATGAGTGTTTTAATTGTAAAGTTAAAATCTTTCCCTCTCTAGCCGAAACCAGTTTGGCTCAGTGGTAGAGCGTCGGCCTGCGGACTGAAAGGTCCCGGGTTCGATTCTGGTCAAGGGCATGTACTTGGTTGTGGGAACATCCCCAGAAGAGGATGTGCAAGAGGCAACTGATTGATAATTCTCTCTCATCGATGTTTCTGACTCTCTATCCCTCTCTCTTCCTCTCTATGAAAAATTAATAAAATATATTTTTAAAAAAATTGTCGGCACCCACCACTGTACGCCTACTTTTGCTCACCTTGTATGGTTTCCGAGATCATGTGTCACAGCTCAGATATATGTGTCACTGACTCTGAGGTTCTGGACTCTCACAATACGTGGCCAGCAAGGGGAGAAGAAGGCTGCCCCGGGTGAAGGGTCGGGAGGAAGGAGCATGGGGAAGCACGGGGCAGCATGAACCTCTGGGAGAGCGATGATGTGGCCCAAGAGGTCAGAAGAATGTAACCCAAAGCGAAAAATCAATGTCAGATTTATTATCCGCTGGCTTCATGCTGAATCTTTAATTAAAGTCGTAATTCCCCAAGTTTCAGTGACGTGTGAAGACACCGCGCTGAAGTTGGCTTTGCAGGATGGCTCTGAGTTGAAATACTGCTTGCATTTCTGGCAATAAATATCCTGTAATAACTTAATAAGAAGGAGCCTGGGAGAGGCAAAGGCGAGGTCTGCAGGGGGCTGGGGACACAGCCAGCCAGAGCCTTACCTCCTGAACAGACCACCCTGCGCTTCCTCATGCACACAAGCCTCTCATGATTTGTGCAATATCCCATAATATGTTCAGTACCTGCAGTTTTTCCTGATGTTTACGTTAGGAGAGCTGTAGAAAACACTTCCATTCTAACAGTGGGCTAAGTGCCTTTTCCTTGATCCCAGAAAGAAAAAAAATCATCCAACACTTTTGTTTGTAGAATAATCCTCAGAGTTTGCTTTAATATATTGTGAATCCATCGGGCAAAGAAGCTTCCTGGTTATTTCACGGTCATTGTCTGGTGTGCATCCACTCTTCAATAAAAATGGAAGGAAACCAATGAAATATTCAGGTAAGCCTTTCAAAATATTTAAAGTCACATCTGTAGGTATAGGTGCCTTCAAACCCTTAAACAATCAAGTGAAAATGAGAACTGAGAAGCTCTTGTGAGGTTTACCTGTTTACGGTTAGAAGCCAATTTCAGAGGCTTTAGGGAAGAACGCCCTTTCTTTCCAGCTGAGTTGACAATACTGTCTCCTCCAGACATTTAGTGGGCAAAGCGCTGGGCATCCTAACAAGTCCCTGATGCTCATATAAAGGAGGCTGATGCCCACAGTGAGAGCAGCGGCCGTTACGTGCGCTCCTTGAACACTTGTGGTCTGGGCAAGTCTATTATATAGATTTTTTACAGAGAGGAAGGGAGGGAGATAGTTAGAAACATAGATGAGAATCATCAATCAGCTGCCTCTTGCATACCCCTTACTGGGGATCTGCCCACAACTAAGGTACATGCCCTTGACCAAGAATCAAACCTGGGACCCTTCAGTCTGCAGGCTGACGCTTTATCCACTGAGCCAAACTGGTTTCGACTGGGCGAGTCTATTTTGAAGAAGTGGAGTGAGAAGAAGTTTAAGTCTAAAAAAAATTGGCTCTCAAAAGAAATTCAAATCCTTGTACTGTTGATATTTGGCTCTGCTGACTAATGAGGTTGGCGACTACTGTCCTAGAGAGTATTATTTCCCTTCATCCCAGTAAATCTTGCCTCTACATTTCAACTTCTCTCAAAGGTGTGCTCCTTGACATTCTTTCCTGGTGACACAGCAAGAACCCACTTTTCATTGGCGAGAGGAAGTGGCCCAATGTCTTCACAAGCTGCTCTTGCTCAGCAAGCTTTCTGTGAAGCACACCTGTTGTGACTACAAGTTAACGTGTAGAAGATTTTGCTCTGCGGCATTGTATGTGTTGAGACACAAGTGACATTAAAAAGTTAAGCAAGATCAGATTCAGGGAGAAAAATACCTATTTTTGGTTCTCACTGCAGAAATGTTAAACATTAGGCAGAGGTGTCAGAACAGAGAATCTGGACAAACCCAGTGAGAAGGTAATATCCGTTTGTGAATAACTATTTGAAAGGGAAGTATTCACACAACACATTGAAGGACATGGGCCACACATCACACTCAGTGCTGACTTTGTAGATTAATTCTTTGGGCTTTTAATGTGTATTTTCTGAATAGTAAATGGGAAACTCATGTTACTATTAGCCCTGCTAAAAAGAATAAGTGAAAATGGAGTGGTATGCATACTTTCACTTCTTTAATAAAACAAAAATAATTAGTATATAGAAATGATATCACTCATTTTTAAAAATCTCCACCTTTGCATTTTAGCTTATTTATCATAAATTTAACAAGTTCTCGCAGGTTATGGTGTATATACTTAGTGATAAAAGAGCTAAGAAAGACACAGGTTAATTAGACAAAGTTAATTAGATGGGAATGAATGGCATTTGAGCTAGAGAGGAGAATTAAATATTTTCAAGAAGACTGTAGTAGAATCAGTAATTAGCTGTGGAAACTTATTTCATCCCTCAAAGAATATTCATTTTATTAATATGAATTATTTAGTGTGGGTAAAACACTATGAAAATTATAAGTACGTAATTTAATATCAGTTTTACCAGACATTTCTAATAAATACAGAATTCTTGATTTTACCAAGCCATTTTCTAATACTATAGTAAAACTGTTAACTGATTAACATGTTAAAATATGACCTGTAAAGATAATTTGATAAAATATTAACATTGTATGAAATAGCATCCTTTTCTCATAGAACAAACTAATTCCCGTAGAGTAAAAGCTTTTAAGTTGTTTGACTCATATAATCTTAAATAAATTGTGTGTGATTTACTTTACATGCAGTCTGATTTTTAGTTTATACTTATGTTAAGCTGATTGGAATGGAATTTTAAAAAACAAGTAAAAAGTCAAATTCAAAACAGTATGCATCAAAGATTAAAAGATCATCTATTTTGAATCACCCATAAGGTGCTTACTAGAACTTCAATCTTGTGCCAGGTCTCATCATGTCTGCTGTACTCATTATGCTTTTAAAGATATGATTTATTGAACATTTATTATTTGTCAAATATATACTAGAGGCCTGGTGCATGAAATTCCTGCATGGGGGCAGGGTGTTCCCCTCAGTCTGCCCTGTACCCTGTTGCAATCTGGGACCCCTCAAAGGATATTATCTTTGCAAGCCTAAACTGGTAGTTGAATATCCCTTTCACAATCTGGGACCACTGGCTCCACTGGCTCCTAACTGCTCACCTGCCTGCTTTCCTAATCACCCCTAAGCACTCTGCCTGCCTGTCTGATCGCCCCTAACCGCCTCTGCCTTGACCCCTCCACTGTGGCGTTGTTCAGAAGGATGTTCGGAATGACATCCAAAAGGTCATTCAGCTGTCTCATCTAATTAGCATATCACACTTTTATTATTATAGATATTTACGTTATTTTTCAATGTAGGTATTTTAACCTATTTTTGTAAATGAGGAAGCATTTGGGAATTAGAACCTACAATAGATACAATAAATATACCATACATTCCTTTGGCAAGGTAAAAATGGAAATTTTTATCATTGTCCATGCAAGAAACTATGATTCTCTTGGTGTGATATAAAAGATTATTTTCAGACTGAACAAAAAATAAATTGTAGTATTTATTGTAAAACATGTTACATCTGGAAAATTCATGGAGAAGAAATCTGTATTCATTATATGGACAGCTTAAGTATATATTGTCTTTCAATCTTATTCTCATAATATTTTATTCATTTTTTGAAGCACTGGTAAGTAAGCAAAGGAGGGAGGGGGTAAGAAAATATCTCCAATAATTGTTGGTCATGGGAAACAGCAGAAGAGATCTGGATGGAACGTGGGTAAGAAGACCTGAGTTGAAATTCCAAGCCTTCCACATGTAAGTTTGAGCAAACCAAATCCCCTTCTTGAACCTCACCTCCCTCCTCTGAAAATAAGGATGACAGTGCGAACTCTCCATCTGGCTCACGTTAAGAGGTTCCGATGAGACTCTGCTGACTGAAGCTACTTGCAAAACTATAAGTTGCTCTCGTCACAAACATTTAAAATTTAACTACTCCCAAGGTCCCCATTATCCTACTGACTCATTTAAATGTTTAGATTCAAAGCACTCTTCAGGTTTTCTTTGAAGGATTGACATCATATCATTTATTTCACTGTGTGCCAAGACTGCAGGAAGAAAAACTTTGTGGTGAATAAAAATAGCTCTTGTTTTGATTTCTATGTGTCTAACTTTTAAAGAATTGAACAGTGAGCAACACTGTAGAAAGCGCAAAACTTTTAAGCCTGAGGAGTGAAAGCTGCTGGAAGGAAGGGGTCTGGAATATGGACAAAGGAAGAAAGTACTCTGCTCAGTGCAGCTGCTCGCCCTCCGGAGATCCCAACGGCCACTCACATACAAGCAAGAAGACCATTCAGAAGGCACATTTCAGAGCTCTTCAAACCCATATTTATGCCACAGACAGACAACATGTTGAAATACATGGATAGAAAATACAAGTGGTAATGTAGATGTTTCTGCCAGGGCTTGGTGAAATGTATATAAGTACATTTAAAAACTCAAATATACTAAATCATGTTTCTTAGGAAATGTTACAAATCCTATGGGTCAAGTTTATTTTTTAAGTAACTACAATAGCAGGTGGATTAGAACAAAACATCTGCAAATATATCTCCTACTAAAAAAATAATGACATAGTGTGAATATAGTTATCCAAAAACGTTACCAAAAATGGTATTTTTAAATATGATATTGATAATACTGTAAAACTAAATCTTCCACACAAAAAGATAGGTGGAAATGGTTGCGAGAAACACATGAATCTGTGATCCCAAGTCTTAAAATGTGTCACCTTGAAAATGAACAAGTATGTATTATAAAGGAGTTTTTGAGATTCAGGCATGAAGTAAAGTAGAATTTAACAATCAAAAGTCATTTTGACTGCAAATAATCAAATGAAAGTAGGGTTTTATAGAAAAAAAAGTCCATCGTTTATGTGTCCTTCCAGTATTTTAACAATGGTATGCAATTCTAGAGCTATGTAATAATTTTGGATTTTCTGTTTGGCAATGAAATGTCATTGACTCTTACTGAAGAAGCAAGAGAGCCAAAGAGTGTACTTCTGCTATGTGAATGCAGTCAAGATACCAGATAACTAATGGCTGCCTTTAGAAGTATGATAATTCCTCTAGGTCTTATTAAATTTGAGAATTTGAAAAATAGTAATAATTGTAATTCTCATTTGCTACTTGTCCTTTAACATCTGAAGTCAGGTTTTCTTCGCTGCATATTAAATATTTAACTTGGGAAAAATACCAGCGGGCTGCTGTGATAGCTCTAGCCCACAACTGTTTCCTAATTTAACATTTTAACTGTGACCTATCCACCAACCCATATGATTTTGAATTTGTTAAGTTTAAGTTAACCGATTCCTTGGCAATGACAGCTATCTCTATATATGTCATAGAGAAATATGCTAATTAACCACGACATTGTAATGGGTCACAGACAGGAGGAGGTTGCCCGCGCTGGGGGAGAGCCTGATCAGCAGCCACTAAGGCTGCTTTAAGGGCCAGGGAGCCAGGCAGGGCCAGACAGGTGACTCCAGTGTGGGCAGCACAGCCAGACCCGTGCCAGGGCGAGCCCGGCCACGCAGCTTCACAGCACACAGCGGGGCCTGCTTGCCCATTGCTGCAGTGTGGAACAGACAGGCAGCACAGAGAGAACCACAGGGAGTGGGCCTAAGCCATCAGTTAGGACATCCCCTGAGGGCTCCCGGATTGGAGAGGGGGCAAGCCGGGGGCTCAGGAACACCCACCCCTTGCACGAATTTTGTGCACCGGGCCTCTAGTATTGAATAACTGTCTCAGATATGTAGAGAATGTATCTCAAAATCATATTGATAACAAAATAATGCATGCATATATATATTTATTATTTTCATAATGATTTAAGTATAAATAGTAATAGGCATATGATTTATCAATTTTACATATTTTTGTGTACATGCATAATATGTATATGTATGTACAGACATTTCTATGTGTTTTCTATGTGAATAATCATACATATAAAATGGTATTTATTTTAAAAACCAGGGCATAGAGGGATGTTAGGCTGTCCATGATATCATTATATTGCAGTCACAGGTTAATTGTAGAGGCAGGCACTGTCTAATAAAGTCAGGGCTGATCTGTTGTGAATGTTCTCCCTTTTAAACAGCAGGAGTTCCTTCATCCTGTATATGCCACATAATTACTTCACTTGAATGCAATATTTTAATGAAGACCAGTTTAATTAAATTAAATTCCCCCCATGTGGTAACTCAATCAAAATGCATCATACTCTCATTATAATGTTATCTGTAGGAGTCCAACATTATATGAGCTATAAGGAGGACTTGTTTTAATGAGGGCAGTGATAATAAACTCCACTTTATCAAGTTACACAATACAATATCATCACAGAAAATTTCATATTAACTTCACAGCATATGCATTTTGGTTCCTAATTAGTCTAGTCTGTTTATGTTGCTTTATTAGAGGTAATGCCACTCAAATAATTATCTTTTGTTTGACTAATATTTATGACAAGCCTCTACTTAAACGGGTGTAATTAAATTTACATAAATAATTAAACAATTTATTTCCATTCGGTCGCAGGCTTGGTTTAAACCCAATTCATTTTTATTTATGAGGCTTGATTAGACTGGATGTACTGCAACTTGAAAGAATTTCAACTATTCTTTAAGAGGTCAAGTTGATTTCAGGAAAATATTCAACAAAACTCAGTGAAGTAGGTAAATAAAAGAGAGATTTCATCTGCTTATTTATACCTAATGGTGTTTTGAATAAGCATCTCTGCTTGTGACTTGCAGGGATTTAAAAACAATAAATTATATCGCTTATGTCTTTTAGGAATAGATAACTAAAAGCATAAACAGATGTGTCTTGGAAGATCTTTTCCTTAGGCAAATAATGCTTAAAAAATATGGTAATAGTAATTAGCTTTCACTTCATTAGACCAAAATCAAGCTTTAAATTTACAATCAGGCTTCCAGACATTCACTGCAGACTGCTTTCAAACCTGAGGGACAGAACAGTACAACAGAGAGGATTCTAGAATAAACTTATATTTTCATCTATGGGCCTCCATCCAAAGAGAGGTCAGATTCATCCTAGTTTCCAACTTCTTCCTCTCCCTCTCACCTTCATTTGGCCATCGAGCTATATTTATCATACCACCTGGATGTCGTGAATCTGTCCACGCCTTCTTCGTTCTCCTCACTGTCACTCCCCTAATTCTGGTAGATAAATTATTGCAATAGCTCCTTGGCCTTTATGCCCTTGAAACCATTCTTCATGTCCCCGGAGTAACTCTGGCTAATGCACAAGGCAGATAGAACATGTCCATCCACAGCCCACCACATCTTCACTCCAAGACCTTACTCTATCAACACCACTGAGACAGTTCTAAACGCTGCTAGCCTGTAGGGGCCTCTAGCTGTTCGCTCACTCGGGCCCTGTAAGTGTGGGAGAGGGCCTGCCGGAAGCTCTATCCTGCTTTCCCATCTGCCAAAAGTGTTTTCCACTGGCCGTGAGACGCATAAATTAAAACAGCAAACAAGATACAATAGCCAAATGCACAGAATCTAGTGAAGAGATGCTTACCTTTAATTCTGGCAGGACTGCGGAGAGACCAGCACTTTCATACAATGTTCTGAGGAGCCCTGGCTGAGAATCGAAGTCACAACCTTTTGGTTAGGGACAGGGTCTAACCAACTGAGCCACCCAGCCAGAGTCATGACTAAGATTTGTTATTTAAGGAACAAATTGCCTAAATGACATTTACGACTTTATTTAGAAACACCAATGTTCTTTCCTGCACCAATAAAATTCTAGTTCTAATCCGATATAATAAAAGCCTAATATGAAAATTGTTCTACTGGGAGTTGGACCACTCACTATGATGTATGCTGACCATAAGGGGATGGCGCAAAACATGGCAGGTGTTGGTGATGCCGCACTGGCAGTGGGCAGCAGTGGAGGCACTGCTGGCCCAGATGGGCCCCAATCAGAGTGGGACCATGGAGGGATGGTGGAGCAGGTGATAGGCAACACCAGGCCAAGGTGGGTGCAAGGAGGGGCCTGATTGCCTTGCTGATCACCCTGTAAAAAGCAACCAGCAGTGGCAGTGGAGGGTGGGGCTCCTGCCTGGCTCCCAGGCATTGAGAGAGCCAGGCAGGGTCCTGGCCCCAAACAATCGCCTCGCAGGTGGGATGGTGGAGCAGGTAAGGGGGTGGCACCAGGCCCACAGTAGGGTGCCAGGCAGGGCTGTGGGGCTGTGAGCCAGGGGGTGTGAGCCTAGTACCAAATTCATGCACTGGGCATCTAGTTAATTATAACACAAGTCTTTGATATATATATATATATATATATATATATATATATATATATATATATATATCAATGTAAACCATCATTTTGAGCATATCTGAAAATAAAAATGTCCAATTCCGTGCCTAGTCTGAATGCAGAATATTCTGTAGTGCATTGAACTCAATGACATTTCATTGCTAATCACCAAGGATGTGAGTGAGCCAGGAAGGCATGTCTGGAAATCCATCAAGCCAAAAAGAGCTGAGAAAAAGTGAAGAAAAATAGTCTAGACAGGAAAGTAAATAATAGAATAATTGCTTTCATGATGTCTTGTTTTCTTTTTAGGATGTAATTTATTTTCAAGGAAATCTTTCCATCAGTATCACTGTAGTCATTTGCAACTCAACTACTTTGCGTGTATCCAAAAATCATATGAGCAAGACACTCCTCCCACCCTCTAAAAAGGCAAGCTCTGAGAAATAACAGGATCTCGGATTAATATGTTCAGGAACCACAAACAATGAATGATTTCTCCTCTAATTGTGGCACTGATAACAATCCCTCCTCAAAATAAAATTTGGTTAAATAGAGAAATATCAGAGTCATGAAGATTCCCCAAGATATTGTACTCACATTGGAGAAAGTATGTGATGCACAGGT
Source organism: Pipistrellus kuhlii (assembly GCF_014108245.1). Classification (NCBI taxonomy): domain Eukaryota; kingdom Metazoa; phylum Chordata; class Mammalia; order Chiroptera; family Vespertilionidae; genus Pipistrellus; species Pipistrellus kuhlii. The sequence continues at coordinate 184,408,683 of NW_023425529.1, forward strand.
GTGTGTGTGTGTGTGTGTGTGTGGGTGTGTTTCATGGAAAGGTTCAATTTCAAAACTAAGATTCAAATTTAGTTTATTTGTTTCAAAATGGAGATATATGCATAGAGTGTGGTGAATTAATCTGTGTGAAACAAAAGGCTCAAAATCTGCGAGACTACAGATAATTAGTGTAATTGCAGAAATCTCAGGGTGGGTGTTAGGTCATCCATCAATCTCTAAATTTAAGTCAGTTATGATCTATATCGTAGAAGTGAAGTGATCCCAGGTGATATTTCATTTATATAATCTTTAAATAGATATTATCTAACTACAAATGGAAATAGAAGTTCCAGATCTAAATGGAGCAACTCTCTTAAACAATATTGTTTTTCTTATTTGCCGAAACCGGTTTGGCTCAGTGGTAGAGCATTGATCTGCAGACTGAAAGGTCCCAGGTTTGATTCCGGTCAAGAGCATGTACATTGGTTGCATGCACATCCCTGGTAGGGGGTGTGCAAGAGGCAGCTGGTCGATGTTTCTCTCTCATCAACGTTTCTAGCTCTCTATCCCTCCTCTCTGTAAAAAAAATCAATAAAATATATTTTAAAAAAGATAAGCTTAAAAATATTTTAAACAATATTGTTTTCTTATTTATGAAAGGACAACAAAAGATAAAATATATTAAATTACTGACTGACTGCTTGGTATATAATTGATGCTCAATAGATGTTTCATAATTTGATTCTAAATACTAGATAATTCATTTTATTATATAATTCAATTTTTCCTACACAATTAAAAACTCCTACTGGCAATTCTGTAGGAAACTATAGAGCAGAAGCGCATAATCTGGACTTATCAGACCTATGGGTAGAAGTAAGGAAAGGTAAATAGATGAAATTTCTGAAACTTCCTGAAATTTTGTATATGTACATAATACACATGTCTCTGTAAATAGAAATGTTTGCAAACATCCTCCAAAACTTTTGTGTTTAGAGAAATGGTTCAGCAAAGGATCACTCCACATTCCTCAATCCCTCAGATCCTCACTCACCTCCATCTTTCCCCGTGACTCCCATCTGATTCTGTGAGATGGTCCTCATTAAAGAATATTCTCCCAAATTCAACAGCCTGAGTCAATGCATCTCCTTCATTATCCAGTGCCCATCGTGTTTCATAACTGCATATTATTTACTTACAATGCAGTCTTACACACACACACACACACACATACACACACACACACACACACACACACACACACACATGAAATTGGCTTATGGAATTGTGTTTTGTTTTGTTTTTTCATTACATAGTGGAAGGGAGAGGGAGAGACAGAGAAAGATCAATGTGATTGGTTGCCTCCCCCATATGCCCCGACTATGGCAGGGGATCAAGCCTGCAACCGTGGTAGGTGCCCTTGACCAGAATTCTATCCACTGAGTAATCTAGTCTTTAAAAACTACCATTTGTCATATTTCAGGAAATCAATGCCAATAACAATATTCCTTGGAATATGTCTATGCTATATATTTCTGCACTGAGAAAAATGTCCCTAAAAATCAAAATAAATATTACTATATTTGTTCCTTCTTACTACACTCAGAAGCTTAGACTGCTCTGCAGAACATGGGGAAGAGTTAAACTGTAATGACATTGGGATTAATTTAAAAGTAATCAATCTAGCTGTGGTACGGAGGATGGAAAAGGTCTATGGCATTAGATGGCTACAGCAATAGTATAAATGAGAGATGATGTCAAGTATTCTTGGTCACTTACTATATATCATTTTTACTGTTGGTCTTCAGAGCACTCTAGCACCACAGTCTTCATGTCCCATAGTCCTAATATAAGTCTGAACTCTAATAAGTTTATTACAATACTAGAGGCCCCACGCACAAAATTCATATACTTGGGGGGAAAGGGTCCCTCAGCCCAGTCTATGCCCTCTTGCAGTCTGGGAACCCTCAGGGGATGTCCAACTGATGGCTTAGGCCCACTCAAGGTAGGAAGGAGGCCTAAGCCATCAGTCAGACATCTCTAGTGCTGCCCTCTGGCAGTGCACTGACCACCAGGGGGCAGCTCCTGCATTAAGCATCTGCCCTCTGGTGATCAAAGCGCATCATAGTGACCAATCATTTCGCTGTTGGTCAATTTGTATATTAGCCTTTTATTATATAGGATTACTAAATATATGACATTATTAATATTGGGAAAACAGACCCACTTATCATTCACAAATATCTTATAATCTCAACGATCTTTTCTAATTGACTTGGGCTGTCAGCCATTTTAATAAAGACTAGCTTGTAGTGAGCCCTTGGGGCAAGCTCTTCCTCTTTTTAATGCCGTTTCTATGTAACTCACTTCCATGCTGCATCCATGCATAGATTTGATCCTCAGCATGTGTCTGTCACACACCATGGGACACTAGTGGTTTCTCTATGACCCAGTTTTGGTGGCATAAACGTCTCCATGGTGCCCACTTGAAAGCCAAATTCAACCCAATTTCACCTTCACATACACTAACTAGATATGAATATATTTAAAAATGTATTTTATTAATTTTTTTACAGAGAGGAAGGGAGAGGGAGAGGGATAGAGAGTTAGAAACATCAGTGAGAGAGAAACATCAATCAGCTGCCTCCTGCACACCCCCCACTGTGGATGTGCCACAACCAAGGAACATGCCCTGGACCAGAATCAAACCTGGAACCCTTTAGTCTGAATACTAATACTTTATCCACTGAGCCAAACTGGCTGGGGCTAGATATGGATATTTTTATCAAAGCTTTTGCAGGTTGACAGGCAGGAGGACTCACTCAATCACATAGGCAACTCAATCAAATTCCCCAGAAGCCATCTCTCTATTCCCTCATAAAAATTCCTCTTCCTGGTTTGTAACATTATTGCTCTCTTCCTTTACACAGAGGCTAAAAATCATTTATGTCACCCAGGACTATACAGCATCTGCCCTAGTTAACACACACCACTCAGCAAAAATAAAGTAGTTAAGTAAACACGGTCCCTGACCATCTGCTCTTCTTTAAGTATGCACCCTAAGGAATCACCCCCATGAAACAGGTCCTTCTGGGGAGAGAGGAGGAACATTCTGATTTTGAGAAAATAAGATTCTCTACATGCTATGCTATGCTCAGATCCTATCCTTATGCAAATTATTAGACAATTTAGTGTTTGCCAAACCAACATTGTGCCTGGTAGAGATGTTATATAAAAAAATAAACAACATGCCTGTGTTGAATAACCAGAGATAAGCCTTGTTTGAATGGGAAATGACATTCGTTCCTGGACAGGGGTATTATGTAAAGATATCGAAACAGAAGTGGGTTGGGAATAGGGCTGGAGATGGGTTTAGAATAACCAGCTGTGAGCTCCGGTTGTGAGCTCTTCAATCACCCAAACTCCAAGTCAAATGCCTGACTCCATGCTTTTCATCATGCACATCCCCTCAGGGAGACACATGCGCGTTAACTGTCGCTTCTTCTTCTTTTTAACCCTCATTTGTATGACTGTCTGCTGTTTGTTCTTACATAATTTACCTTCTCACCTGAGAACGTCCTTCAGATGCTCTTCACCACAGGCAACCTTCATGCACAAAAATGTGCTCCCCGTCCATGAGTTCCAACCTGTTTTTAACTGGTTTCACATGGCAGATGTTTGAATGGTTCCCTTAGTAATTCAAATTTTTTTTAAATTGCTTTAGTATCTATCTTAATATATACTCTCCCATTGACCATGCTTTATCCATTTTTATTTTTACCTAAATAGATAATTTTTAATTTAAAAAGTACATTTTGAAAATATTTCAGATAGTAGAATGTAATAACAATAACATCACTGATAATAATAATAATACAGTAAAGCCTGGCCAGTGTGGAGTATGTAGTCATTGATGTTTCTGTCTCTCTCTTCCTCTCCCTTCCTCTCTGAAATCAATTTTCTTTTTAAGATACATACAGGTGAAACCTTCAGCAGTTTGGTGTCTTACTTAGAATCCCTTAAATCCAAGTTATTTAATTTTTTTTTTTTAGTGGACAGAATTGTCTGCTTCAAACAACATTGACATTGAACTTTTTCAATGAGGATTTTTTTTCTATATTTTGCAATGCGTTTTTAAAGGAATTTGATGTATCCATGCATGCATGAAATAAAGAGATATTAAGTGACGCAAGCTACTTAGGTCAGGTGGTTCTTTAAATAACACAAAATTAAAATGTGGCCTCAACTCTCAAGGAGCTCCCATGTTAGAAAAAGCCAGTCACACGTATTTGTAGTCACCACCTGCTAAACAGGGTTGGTGAAGAGAAAGGGAGAAGGTCAGAGATGAGCACAATGACAGCTTAAAGCTAATGCTAGGTAGCATTCCATTTTCATGGAGGATTGACACTCTTGGAGTCTCCTGCAACAAGTGTGTTACATGGGACCTGGGTCCCTGTTCTGGCCTCTCCACTTGATGGTAGAAGGATACACGGCTCCTCCTCAGGATCAACCTGTTAGGGCTGCCCAATTTCCTTCTAGGTAAATATATCTGCAGGCAGATGGAGCATCAGTGCCAGCTGTACTTAATCATGCTTAGAATCAATACTGTAGGACTGCCTTCCTCGTGTATGCTCAAAATGCACAACCAGCTGGAATTGTCTGGTAACAGAAAGCATGTGGTAATCATATTTGGATCAATAATTTATGTGTTCAATGATGTAAAACCCTGAAACCCCCAGTTTCTATAACTCAGCTACCCTGGCTGTTGCATCTGCCCCTTCTTACTGAACATCTGTAGGTGGAATCTCCGTTCGGAAGCCCCAGGCCTTAATTTGAGGAGAGTGCTCATTCCTGGGCCAGTGCTCCGGGATGCCCTCTGCAGGGTAAGGACAGTGCCTTCCACCCCTTCCACAAAGACATCCTTCATGAGTCTATGTTTCCCAGGAAAGTTTGTTTTAGGTTTGTTTGATGATTTCACATTGTATAATGTTTCTTTTACATCAGCTACCCTTTTGGAGTTGAATAATTCCATAATAAATACATATCATTTGAAAAGTAGGCCTCGAGTCAGTTTCCCCACACCTTTGTGAAAGCAGGGGAAGGATAGTGGTGTGGAGGCAAGTCTCATCAGGGTCCTAGAACTTGCTTCCCTCTCCCCTGAGATTAGGCACTAATGAGGCAGCTGCTGAGCACTTTCCAGCTTTGCCTCTGAGTCGCAGTAGAGAATGAGGCTGGCCCTCAGCCTGAGTAGGAAACCCAAAGAGGCTGAGGACTGCTGCTCAGACTCTGACTACAAGGCTCCTTACCTGCACTTCCTTCCTCTTGCTTCTCTCTGCCCCCAGGGGAACTTGGCCTGAGTACAGCCACCTGGTAGAACTCCAAGAGAAGTAGCAGACCCACGTCCCTGCTGTGTGGTCATCACTGTCAATATGAGGCAGACCTTTTGATTTCCCCAGTGATTCTGTCCTTGGTGATGTGAAGATGGTGGTACACAAAGCAAATGACCTGACGAAACAGTGGGAGGCCTTCAAGACAGAACTCATTGGGTATCTAAGCATAGGAGCCAGGTATGTACTCCAGGGAGGGGCCCACTGGCTCTCAGGGTTTTTTAGTTTCAGAACGAGGGGACACCACTCTCTCCTCTGAGAGCCTTCATGGGCAGAGCTTTGGTCTCTGCATACCTCTTCCTCTCTGGCATGTGAGCCAGCAGGGACCAGCCTTGTTCTTGGAGAGAAATATAACATGAATACTTCACAGTGACCAAGGAAGGGATACTTAGAGAAGATGGTATTTGACCTAGACCTACATGACTGCTCGGAATTTCCAAGGTCAGACAGTGAAGAAACGGCATTCTGGGGAAAAGATGCTCAAGTATTCAAGTAATTAGAAGCTGTCTAAAAGAGCAGGGAAATAACTTAGCAAAAAGATTACACATCGCTGAGATCAGGCAATGGTTTGCGGTTTCATTTGTGAGATTCTGTAAGAAGAATTATCGCAAGTGGGACAGAGGAATTCAAGAAGAAGCTGTAAGGAAATAGGAAACAGATGTTAAAACAAAGGTCTGAAGTCAAAAGGTGGTAATGGGAATGGAAAGCACGTGACTTAGGACTTACTTGACCAACACATTAGATGATCAATAGAAGTGGATGACAGTTAAAATATGTAAATCTAATGTATTTTTCAATTATTGCCTAAATATGAAAGCTCTGCATCTAGAAATTTATTATAAATAAAGCCAAATGTAAAAAGTAAATATATTTTCTGACGGAAAATATATTACAGGAACGTTAATAAACACACAGTGAATGAGGAGTTAGGGCTTCTAAGCTGAGATAAACAGATAAACAGATAGCTTTTCTAAAAAGTGGGCATTAGTATTTACTTAATAGTTTTTCTTCAAATAATTCTATTTGCAATTAATATCACTAACAAAAAACACCTACCCTTTTCACAGATGTAGAATAAAACCCTGTAATATAAATATTAAAACTGTGCTGAATAAATAAGACCATATGGTAATTTAATTACTTACGTATTAATGGTATAAAAAAACACAGAAAGTAAATAGGGGGAATAAATTATGTTTTTTGAATAAAACAGATGAGGCTGCATCAATAAGATGCAAAAAGTATGTATAGACTTATTCACAATCAGCAACTACTAAAGGAATATTTCTAAAGTCTGCCATTTTGTTAATACGAACATACCATATTTTGATGCACTTCACTGTGAAATTTGTGAATTTTTGACAGTTTTTTGCATCAATTATGTGAACGATGACATTGCTAGGCGCATATTCCCAAACAATTTTTGCCTCATTTAGACTATATTATAAAGGCCCACCCCCAACCTAGTGCAGGGTCAACAAACTACAACTGACACTTGAACAACACAGGTCCACGTATAACCCTTGACTTCCCCAAAACTTAACTACTACTTCAACAGTTAGCTACTAGCAAGCTTTTTGGGAGTTAAAAGTATACACTTTCTATGGTGCAGGGCTCAGTGCTCCTCACCCCATATTGTTCAAGGGTCAATTGGAGAGTCCATGAAGGCAAATGCACTGTTCTCCCCAGGTAAACCCCTGTCACTGTGACCAGCATGCTCACCTGCTCACATTTTGTCTCAGCTGCTTCCCCAGGACAATAGCAGAACTGAGAAGTGTAGCCAAGACTGAATGCCCCAAAGCCTAAAGAGTGTGCTGATGACTGACTGAAGAGTATATTTTTCTTATTTATATTCTGAGTGGCCAGATTATTATGATCTCTGAATGCATAATAATCTGGCCACTCAGTGTATATACTATATAATAAAAGGCTAATATGCAAATTATTCCCTTGACCAGGAGTTCGACCAGCAAGCAAGCTGTCTAATCATCCATGTTACCTTCACCTGGCCAGGCTGGCCAGATCCCACCCATGAACGAATTCATGCACTGGGCCTCTAATATATATATGTATGTATATATATATATATATATATATACATACATACATATACTGAGGGCCAGATTATTATGAATTTTTGTGAGTTTCTCTTTTAAAGGGGCCATAAAAGGCATAAATTCTCACTCTTCTCATTTTTCAATTTGTTTTGTTAGTAATATTAAACAATTATCTTACTAAGTTAAATATTGTTTATTCATTGAATAATGTTTTTGCTATTTGATAAAACCTCCTAGACTTCTTTAAAATGTCAGAATATATTACTTTATGGCAGAAATAAATTGTTTTGTTTTTGAAACTTTTAGGGACCTCACTTTAATTTAGCATCATTTTCAATTCTGGGTTACACTGACTTTCTTTTTCTTCTTTTTTTATTTTATTTTTAATTTTTCCATCACCATTTATCCCTCCTATGCCCTCTTTCTCCACCCTCCTTCCCTGCTGCAATCACCATACTGTTGTCTTTGTCCATGAGTTTTTCCTGTATTTAATTTCCTTACAGTTCACAAATGAGATTGTGGAAGCGCAATGTCAGGATAAATGTCTTAGAGGGAACAGGTTTTGTCCTTAGGTTTCTTAGAAAATGAATACATTCGCGTTGATTACTCTTACCAGGAGCCTTTCAGATCTTCTAAGATAGGGGTGTCGAACTCAATCAGAGAAGGGGCCAAAATCTAAAATCCAGCCTAAATCGCGGGCCGAATGGTTTACTGAACAGTCATAAACTGTCATTGTGATGGAAACGCAGCGGAGTGCAGTGATGACAGCGCGGTGCGGGCCACATTGCAAGGCCTGGCGGGACGGATTTGGCCCGCGGGCCTTGTGTTTGACACATGAGTTCTAAGAGGATACAACTCCTGCGAGAGAATCTAAGGGCACTTACTTTATGCTAAACCCACTCACATATCTCAAGGAAGAGAGCTAAGAGGCTTTCTATGCATTCATAATAGCTATTCATATCTGCGGGATAACCAGCCTTAAAAACTGTCCCGACAGAGAAGGCATTCTTGCTATTATTCTTGGAAACATGGAACACGGAAGAATGAAAGGTATTGTCATAAACAGGTTTCCTAATCAAAATGTGAGAGACACATGGTATTCTGAGAAAATGCATATCTTATTTCCTAGTAAAATAAAATATATAGAATATCAATAATTAAGAACTTAACAAAATGGTATTGAGAGGGAATCTTATGTCTTCAGTGTGGAATGAAAACTTTTTTTTTTTTCTGTAGAATGTTCTAGTACATGCAAGCTCATTAAAGTTAGGGCCTGTGGTCGGCAAACAGCGGCTCACGAGCCACATGTGGCTCTTTAGCCCCTTGGGTGTGACTCTTCCACAAAATACCATGGCTTGGGCAAGTTTATTTTGAAGAAGTGGCCTTAGAAGAAGTTTAAGTTTAAAAAACTTGGCTCTCCAATAAAATTTGAATTGTTGTTCTGTTGACTAATGAGTTTGCCGACCACTAGGCAGGTAATGCTTTCACTAGGTTTACTGCTACAAAATATTTGGCAAGTAATAGTTGATCAACATTTATTAAGTGTGTAAATGGAGTGAATAGGTAGATGCATAGACACAGTATGTTTGAATGAAACTAGTTTTCTTGTCTTGTCAAGTATATGGCATGGTTTCCTTTGACTTACAAATAACTATCAGTGGTGACAGCTTAGACTAGCTTTTTCCCTTACACTAACGTTGGGATGAAGAAAAAGTGGGAAGTGTTTCGGTTTTACATTCATTCGATCATAAGATCTCTTGCATCGCTAAATAGGTTTTGTCTGTATAGCTGTATCGTGTAATTATACTGTTTCACCTATAAACTGGATTTGAATTTTTGAAACAGTAATAATAGTCAGTGAGGAAGTATCATTACCATGTTCAGATTTTGTTCCATTTTAAAAGTCATTTCATGTTAGCTTCTGTTTGCCGATAACACAGTGATATGAGAACATCGAATCAGGGATCATATAGAAGCGGGTTTGATTATTCATTTTCTTAATTGTGCAGTATATAAATTCAGCAATGTGTATATCTCAATTTTCACATACTTATAAATGTGAATATATATGTATGAGCTAGTTATAAAGCTCAAATGACATAAAAAAGAGAAAAAATCAATAGAGATGGGAGGCTGGAAGGATGAAAAGGAGGGAGGGAGAAAAAAAAGGAACTACAACAAGAAAAGCAGAGGAGGAAAGACATTAAAGTGAGAATAAAGGCAGAGCCATTCTGACAGTTCTCGGTATCACCCACAAAAGGCAGGGAATGGCCTTGGACGCTCAGTGTTTATAGTAATTAAGTCAACATTCAACATTAAAATTAAATATTGGGATTTCAAGAGCTTAACATCTAGGATTAGCAATCTAAGTACTCTGATCAAGCCCCGAGGGTAAGACAATAATGTATTCTTCTTGATATCCTCACACACACTCACACACACACACTCACACACACACACACACACATATATACACACACACACACATATATACACACAAACATACATTTAAAAATATTATAATTCTAAGCGACTCATAATGAAGATGTTGAAGTAAAATGTAAAATGTTAATTATGCTGAGTGTAATTGATTTTAAGTACATAAAGAGCTGTTTCTCAGCCAGATGCCCCGGAATATGAGGACAGGCATAGAGAAAATACTTGAGCTAATTAGAAAGATGCTTAATTAGATGTACTTTTCAGATATAAATATGCTGGAGGTGAAAAGTGATCGATATTAATTGTAAAGGAGCAATAAAAAAAAAAGCACAGAAACCCAGAAAATGAAAACCCAGAGTAATGGTGTGACCTAACACGAGTTCCCTACCATTGCAGAGAACATGGAGAAAAATAAGTCCAAGGAAGCCAGGAGGAAAGATGAAAGGAAAGTCGCTGAGAATATGAAGGCCAATAATTAGGTCCCTGACAGGGATAATGCCTCCGTAATGAGCCCTCAGAGCAAACGTAACAGAGAGCGTGGAAACAGATGTGGATATTTCACTAATTGAATCACCATTAGCCTTGACTGCAGCGGGAGAAGTGATTGCCACAGAAAGTGTTTGATGAAATTACAATTATGTTTTTAAACATGAATGATGTTCCCTTGCCTTAGCATTCAGTAGGGATAACTGTGCCATTGCAATTAATAAAAATATTAATGGGATTTATTTTCTTACATGCATAAAACATTAAAGGAGAGGATAGAGCTGTTATTTTTTGATCCTTTGAGAACATGGTCATGTAAAAACCGTTAGACTATTATGGATTTAAAGACGGCTTTCTCCTTCTGGTCATCACAAGCACTCCTGCCAAAGCCAGCTTTCCTAGTGGACATGACCATCGCATGAAGGAAAAGTGCACACACTTTGGTGAAGAGGCAGCAAAGAACTTCCTAGCTCCGTGGTGGGCAAACTGTGGCTCACGAGTCACAGGCAGCTCTTTGGCCCCTTGAGTGTGGCTCTTCCACAAAATACCATGTGTAGGAGAGTCTATGTTGAAGAAGTGGCATTATAAGATGTTTAAATTTATAAAACTGGGCTCTCAAAAGACATTTCAATCATTGCACTGTTGTGTTTGGCTCTGTTTGCTGACCACGGGCATGGTGAAGAGAAACCATGGCCCAGCGTAGCCCAAGCTTCCTGCCGCAGACACTGCCCGGGCTGAATTTCGGGCAGGCAGCTCCACCGAAGCTGAGGATGTAGACAGCAGAAGTGGGGCTGCTGAGACTGAGTGGGTCCGGGGGCAGAGTCCTACAGAGAAGTGAACTTAAAAGAAGAACCTCAGGGACTCTGGGTAGGGTCCCCTTCAGGGCAGTCTTCAGCCAGAGGTTCAGCTGCTCACTCACTATGAGGACACCTAGGGCCTGGCAGGGATTGTTGTAGCGGGGGAATGAGAGGAAATTAAAGAGAAACATGAATCGGCAAGAAAACCTTCTTGGTTGTTGCATATTTCACAAGCACAGAGTGGCAGAGGAAACCTGAAGATGGAAGTCCCGAGTCAGCCTGAGGCCTGTCCGCCCTTTGGACAGCAGAGAAGCAGGGACGCTGGTGACCAGGCCTGCAGCCATCACCACTGGGACTTGTCAGTTCGGGTGGCATAAAAGGCTGTGTACGTCTTTAAGGGGCACGGTGTGGTTCGATGTGTGGCTATATCGCCAAGTGATGTCCACATCCATTCCAGCATCTGATGGATGTTGGGTGTGGTGAGGACTCTAACAACTTCCTTGCTTAGCACCTCCCACATACACGATGGTGTTAACCACAGTCACAGCTGGACAAACACTCCAGCACTTAGTCTTCTCAAGGGAAGATGTTTTCCCTTTGGCCTTCTCCATCCCTTTACAACCACCACTGTTTTTTTTTTCCCTTTCATTTTCTCTTCTCTCCTGAAGACAAGCTCTCCTCTTTCCAGACACTCCCTCAGAGCCACGCTCCCTGGGCCTTCTCCTCTTGGTCCACAGGTAAGAACAGCCAACAGGAGAGGAAGGACAGGGCTGAAGGCTTTAAAGACACACAGCTCTGTGGTCCAGGTCCCATTTTAACTGGTTACGGAGGGGACATTCAGGCTGGAATCCTGTCACTCTGAGGAGCACTGAGGTGGAGAGTCACAGCCTGCAGAACTGCAAACACTACAGAGGGAGCAACTACCTCAGCTCGCTCTGCTAGAGTATGACTTCCTTTGAAGTATGGCTTCCGCTCCCAAATCTGAGGCCTGCAAATTGCTGTAAGGAGCCGTTTTCATTGTAATTTAATATTAATTGATCTGTCTACATTTTTTTCCTTTATTTGTTCCTAAAGATTTCTCCGTTGTGTCTGTTTTAGGAAATTTATCACTGTCCACTATTTTTATTATTTCCTGCCTTTATGTACCATTCAATGAATTTCTTCACTCTCTCCTTTTCTTCTTGCAAATGTATTACATTTGAAACATAATTAGCAATTACTTTAGCCTGCTATTAATATAATTAATCATAGCTATTCATTAAAAACAATTTTAATGCCAAATAAACAATGAAGTACAGTAGATATAACATGTATCTATATGTATGAAAACCCAGTGACCAGAATAGCAGAATGACAAAAATCACCAGAATGACAGGTGGCTATGACATACACTGTGGCAGCCAACCAGTCTGATCTGGGCCCTGATCCCCCCTGCCCCTACCATGGATCGGACCCCTACACCCCGGTCTAGTGTGGGGCTGGCCAATCACCCACAGCCCCTACCCCTGGCTACCTGGCTGGACTGCCCCCCCCCCTATGTACAAATTCATGCATGGGACCTCTAGTTATTTATTATACTTACACATTCATATAAATTAATGTGATAAATGAGTAACTACAAAAATAGATATTCCATCTGTCGTTGTGGTAAATTTAAGCACTATTATAGGGGGGGGAAAGTATCACCCTTTTTACATTTTATTATAGAGCCATTTTCATTAATCTCTTTTTCTGGACTTCACTATGTGGAACAAAACTCAGCATTTTTACTTTTTTAAACCTACTTCACTTGCAGACAATGTTGTTGATTCACTTGGCATGCTTTCCAAGCTGGAGTTATTAACTTTCGCTGGACAACATTTGAGCAGGCTTTGTTGTTCACCGTTCTAAGCTGAGTAGCATTGATGTCTGTGCTCCAGCTGGCAGGTGGCCATGGCCCTCGGCTCCCTCCACAAAGAGTGGGGAGATTAAGGCAAGGAAAAAGGCTGCCCTAGTATTTACTTTAGAAACATCTTGTATCTTCAGAGATTATTCAGTTTTATGAAAACCTAATTCTCAGGTTTTTCTTTGGCAGAGAAAAATAAACTGTGGAATGAAATGAAGTAATGATTTGGGCAAGTGTATAGAAATATCCAATGTGATCCACACTTTAAAAGAAAAATCTATTTTTAAAGGCAATTTTAAAAAAATATGTGGAGAGTAATTTTATAAAACCTACGTTATTTTTTGTTTGTCTGCTTTCGACATTGAAAAGTTTGATTATAGCTGACCTAAATTCCTATCCTTAGAAGTCCTATAAAAAGTTCCCTGCCCTGCTTTCATATTCTACCTCTCAATGTTCCTGTCCTGGTACAACTTGGAGATTAACGGAATAAATCGCCCCAATTTGGCATGCCTCCCTCAATCCGTGCCCTTTGTGGGTGTCCCACCACAGTGACCCAGGTTTGGTCAAGCCAACAACATAATTAAAGTTGTAAAATATAATTACTATGTTAAGCCTTGAAGCTTTAGCTACTTAACACAAAAGTTCTTGCCAGTTCTAGTTTTGCAGCTCCAGAGGCAGGGAGCTGGAAATCCTATATAATAAAAGCCCAGTGACCCAACAGCGAAACAATCAGAACAGGTCAACCAGTTGCTATGGCATGCACTGACCACCAGGGGGCAAACACTTAATGCAGGAGCTGCCCTCTGGTGGTTAGTGTGCTACCACAGTGAGAATGCCACTTGGCAGGATGGGATGAGCAGCTGCTTCTGCTGCGAACCCAGGGCCAACAGGCAGGAACCTGGTCACCTCAGGCTCCTCCTCCTCTCTCCTTGCTGCCTCCTCCAGATGCCTGCAGGCCGCACAACACTGCCATCAGAATCACACAGCTGATCCCGGAGGCTGGGAGGCAGATTCCTGGCTGCCAGGGGACTGAGGCCTACTCCACCACCTCTCAGTGCTATTGTCCCTGGGCCCCGCCCCAACCAGGTACCTGGGGGAGGTGAGTATCCAGCTCCATGAATAGGCCAGACCAGGGAACAGCAGCTCAGAGGGTGGGTCCACAGCCACTCAGCAGACCAGGATGAGCAGCTCTCCCATAGTGGGTCGATCCCCAAAGGCCATGCCTCCACCAGTGCATTCATCCCATGCACTGAGTCTATATATACAAAAGCCTAAGCAACCATTACAACTGAATGGTTGAAATGACTGGAATGACTGGGATGACCTGCCAATAGCTTTGATGCACACTGACCCAGACTTGCTGCTGGGGCCCTGACAGCCCTGAATCTGGTTCACCCGGACCCCAGACCCAGATAGGAGGATGAAGGGAGTCCAATTCCTCTCAAAATCAGCCATTGGTTAGCTTGCTGCAGGGGCCAATCTCCCATGGTCCTTCCCTCTGGCTGACCAGGTGCCCCAATTAGTCCTAATCACTGGCTAGGCTGAGGGACCCCTCCTGTGCACAAATTTGTGCACCAGGCCTCTAGTAATCTATAACATGAGTCAACTTGGTTTACTCAATGCACTGTATATGTGCCCAGTCCCTAAATTTTGACTCATTATTCCACCAGAGTGTATCCTCATTGTGCGGATATTAATATCATTATAATTAAATATTAAGCCAAACTTTATCTCAGTGTTTTCATTTAGAGTCCTTGTTTAGTACCATGAACAACTTCTGCTAGAGATAGGAAAATAGACACCATTGATCTCCTTTTGTTTCTTCAAGAGTACCCATGTGAACCATTCTGGAAACCAGTGATTTTACCTGGTTTGGGTTTGAAGATTGAGGCAATTCAGGCTTCAAACCTCAGGTACATAAATAAAGTACAGGCCAAAGTGTGTGACAGATTTTCTGTTTTCAATTTCTGAAGCAACAACTATGAAATTCACAACAGTACAATGAGAGAAGACAGAAGTTGTAATCTGAAAGACCTGTATATTCCTAGAGTAACCAGAAAAGACAGGGAATAGATGAAAAGTACTAGGTCACTGAAACCAGTTTGGCTCAGTGGTAGAGCATCGGTCTGCGGACTGAAAGGTCCCACGTTCAATTCCGGTCAGGGGCATGTACATTAGTTGTGGGCACATCCCTGGTAGGGGGTGTGCAAGAGGTAGCTGGTCGATGTTTCTCTCTCATCGACTTTTCTAGCTCTCTATCTCTCTCCCTTCCTCTCTGTAAAAAATCAATAAAATATATTTTAAAAAAAAGAAAAGAAAAGAAAAGTACTAGGTCACTAAGAATGCCTCTGAGCTAAGAAGAAGAATGCATGTCAGAGTGACATCAGGGTCCTCTTGGTCCTTGTGCTCCAAGGCCTTGTCTCAAAGACATCTGCCTCTCCTACAAAGACTGTAATAGATCTGAAACTATTATATATTCATGTGGGACTTCAGGGGGGGAAAAAGATATAGGTAGGATCAAAATTATAATTTCCACATTGTGCAACTACTAGTCTTTGCTTACACATCCCACAGTCATGTCCAAATCAGGGGCTAGATGAACTTAACTATATTAATTGAGATCAGTGGGTCTAAGTAGCTTTTTGACATCAGTGACAACGAGTATGTCCATATGACACTTGAGGATGAGCAAAGAAACACAAGGAAGGCTTCTGCTGAAGAAATCAGTTAATAATGGATAGATTCATGCGGATGTATTTAAAAAGCACACGTACACATACACAGCGTGATATTAAACATGTGAAGCCTCACAGTAGGCGGTTTCATGGCAGATTAAACTAGAGAGTTAATTTGAGTTAAAAGCATGATTTTTCTCACAAACACCAGTGAACTGCTATGACTGTGCAGTGGTTCTGTGGGTCTAAATATTATTGCATCAAAGAGTCTACACACCTCTGCAATTCTTGCCAAATGTATTGAAACACCAAAGACCATGGACAACCACAATTAAGCCTATGAGAAGAAAACATAACACATTAAAAGGTTTGCAAAATAATTAGAATAATTATGATAAAATCTTAATGTCTAGAACTACTTACTGCATTTACATTGATAAAATATAAAAGGTAAATTTTGAATATATAAAAATGAATGATAGAATGATGTAGCATCTAAAAATTCCAACTAGATTCACTGCTCTACCATGAATAGTATATGCCTCTTTTCAACATTTTTGGTTAATTGCCTATTACTGCAATTAAAAGTCATTACACTTAAATAACATTCTTTGCCAGTGACTCATAATGTATTCATTTCCCCATATAGTGCATGGTTAATAAAAAAATCCAATATACTACAACCAAGAATTGCCAATAAATACCCAATGATATCTCAATTTAGCTAAAGGTGGGGTAATTACATTATCCCACAATATCTTCTAATTTTGAAATAAAGGAATTTGCCATTTAATTTATAATTATTTTTATTCACTCACTTTTACCTAGTTCCATAGTCTGCAAAAACCTACAATTAAACTTTATTGCAGTACCACACTAGCGTTCTAATATTTTCCTAAAATTAAATCATAAAATGTTACACATGAAAAAAATCTCATTTTTTTTAGCAATGATATGATATTAGATGTGCTACCTATTTTCTTTCATGTTATGCACTTCAGATAGAATGATTACAATTACATCAGGCCACTTGCTTCTGAGGGGAGACATGAAACTAAGCATGCTGTTCCGTTGGCCAGGATCCAGTTCTCATTATATTCCTTGGGAGAGGGCTGGGGAGATTCTATAATACTACACAAAGTGCCATTCTGGGATGGTTTTTACAGCTGCTGTTATTACAAGAGATATCACCTAACCATATGGATTAATTGTACTTTCTGGATTATCAGATCGTCTTAAACAGAATTCTTATTGCTGGCTC
Organism: Pipistrellus kuhlii; assembly: GCF_014108245.1. Classification (NCBI taxonomy): domain Eukaryota; kingdom Metazoa; phylum Chordata; class Mammalia; order Chiroptera; family Vespertilionidae; genus Pipistrellus; species Pipistrellus kuhlii. Next base: position 184,425,649 of record NW_023425529.1, read on the forward strand.
CCCAATAACGTATATTTATAAGAAGGTACATTTTCTAAGAAGGTATATATATATATATATATATATATATATATATTCCACCTAGATTCACTGCTGTACCATGAATAGTATATGCCATATATATATATATATATATATATATATATATGCATATATGTATGTGTGTGTGTGTATGTATATATATATATATATATATATATATATATATATGAATTTATCAAATGATGATGTCAGTCAATATTTTTGAGTGTTTATTGTGTGCAAGTGTATGCTTTGCTTGGGCTAATTATTTTGATTCTTACAACCTCCCATGTATAAGGTACTACACTATCCCCATTTTACAGAGGAGAAAACCAAGGCAGCAATATGAATTAACTTGCTTAACATTACTTAGCTAGAAATGGTAAAGCAGAACTTGAATTCAGGAGATCAGGGTTCACCCAGTCACAGAGAATAATGGGTAATTGCCTGTAATTAGAATTCCAATGTTTAGGTTCTAAATCAGGCTTATCATCATAAGCCCTGTGGGCTTTTGGGAAAAACACTTAGTGATGAGACTGCCTTATTGGTTATGAAATGAGGAAATTGGGCTGCTTAGTGCTTTTGTGCGTAGTAGAATGCCTTTATTTCCTCTATGCAAATCGGAGATAAAATATCATTTGCACAATTTTGAAAAATGTCTGTCTGAATTTAATATTCTTTTGTTTCAGGGAAATGTCTTACACTTATACTTACAGATGCAACAAAGCCTCATATTTTTTATTCCAACTTTCAGAAAATATAGTTGATATTTTCAATCTAGTCAATTTATTTCTAATATTTTACTGTCAAACATGCAATGATATACAATGCTGCCTATATCATCTCCACATGATTATGTCCATAGTAGAGGCCACTTCTTAATGCTGTTCCAAATATGTTAGTTACCTAGAGCTGACATAGACATTGACCAAAGTTAATGTGGTCAATACAAATCATTATTTCCTGCCTCTCTAAATCATCAGCATTCAAATGGAGGGGTAGAAAAGTCAAGAACCAACTTTTCACTTCTGCCCTCATCTCTCAAAGTATGTCCGGGATTGAAATAGGTTGGCACTATTTTATTTCCATGTCCCTGCCCCATCACCCCCACCCCCCACCCCCAGACCTTCTCTGCATTATTGTCTATGTCAGTAGTCGGAAAACTCATTAGTCCACAGAGCCAAATAGCAACAGTACAATGATTGAAATTTCTTTTGAGAGCCAAAATGTTTTAAACTTAAACTTCTTCAAAATAGACTCGCCCAGGCCGTGGTATTTTGTGGAAGAGCCACAAGCAAGGGGCCAAAGAGCTGCATGTGGCTCTCGAGCTGCAGTTTGCCCACCATTGGTCTATGTCCATGGATTATGGTTGCAGCCATTTTCATGATCCACCACTTAATGAGGGGGGAAAGGAAAACCATTAGGAAGTCTGAGTTCTGAAAATCACAGAAGTGAAATGAATATTGTACTGGAGACATGAGGGTGTAAGGAACAAAACCAGCATTATCACTTGGCGGGTCACAAAATAGCCACTGGACCCAGCTATCAGCTAGCAGACAAAGGGACTGACCACTTCCTCTGTGGGCATGTGTCTGTGACACAATATGTTCATGTGAGCACCCTTGCTACCATGTATTCTTACCTTCACCACCAAACTGTCCATGTGTTCGCTCAGCTATTCAGCATCATTGAATTGGACTATGGCATCTTTTCAGAACTGGTCAAGACCTCATTAGTGATGTCAGAGATCTCCAATGATGCCGGTGGCTAGCTTTTCATCTTGGGAGCATTTTTGCTTGGTTTTGCTTGCTTGACTGGCCCCCTGGGCACTGGGCCCAGACTGGTTTGATTTGTGTTCATAAGTGCAGAGTGCCCGGCGCTGGGTTTTCAGTGGGCACACTATAAATTGTCATAATTACAATCTATACAGAAATGTGAAGTATTTACACAGGTCTCGGCTTTGTTCATTTTAATTCCTATCTGAGGAATAATCTGTGTTAGAGATACTGAAATCTAGAACTCTTTTCAGAAACTGCCACTTGAAAATCTCTACTTAGTCAATGGGGCAACCTCCTCTGAGAAATCTATTTGGGAGTTAAAAGGAGATTTTATTATCATTAGTTTTGTTCAGAGTCCCAGAAAGCTGACTTTGAACATGAATTTATTTGCACCAAATATTATTAAAAATGTATTCACCAGTTAGGTGGCAACATAAAACAGGTGAGATAAAGGTCATAATAAGTTACATTTATTAAAGTATAAGTATTAGCAAATAAAAATAAATTTGAAAATAGGCTGCCATACTGAATGCATTGTTTCTTAATACCATATAGACAAAATAAACACAGAACCATCTATTGATTTGTGGTTATGTTCATAAAAACTGGCATTTGAAATATTTTAAAAAAAGAAAGCAGTATCCTACATTGTCACTTTCTGAATCAAAATCATTTCCCCTTCAAAAATAGCCCTGAATCTTTATGAGAGGAAGTCTTTTTATTTCCAAAAATTACAGCACAAACATTATGGAATCTAATATCTCTAATTGAATACTTGCAATGCATATTACATAAGGCATATTAGCAGTAAACTATTTTGAAAGGAGTAGAGAGAGATTTATAGTGTCTAACATTAAAGGAAATCTGGCTCTCAGAAATTATTGCTACATTTCTATTTCTGCACTCAAAGATGGCCTGTGAGTTAGCATAACTAAGCTTATATGCTGCACCTTTAAGATTAACTGAATAAGTAATTATCCAAAGACATGGGGAAAGAAACAGATTGAAAATTGAAATGCATAGGTGAAATACATGTTTACTCTTATCTAAAAATTGAATCTTTCTTAGCAAACTTTTCCTGTGCCTGATCGCCTGATCGGATAAGGAATGAAAGCAAATTCAATTGGTGTAAGTCATACTCCACCAATCCGCCTTAATTTGTTTTTTGTTTTTTCTTCTATAGATCCTAAGAATTAATAAAATGGTTCCATGAGCAGCCCTGGACCTCTCCTTTTATTTAATCTTACTAATCAATTGTTTTCTTGAAATTATTAGTAAAGCTTGATTTGGGATACTAACCATTTTGACCGTGTCCAATTTAATGTGATCCCCTGTGTTAGTCACATGGCTGACCATCAATAGGGTTGGAAAGGTCTGTATCATGGTTTCTGTACAGAAAGCTTCCTTTATACTCAGTGGCACTTTCCAGGACAGTAGCTGAGATAAAGGATTAGGGAAGTTTTAGAAACTGAGACTGGACATCAATGCCAGTTGGTTTGAGGTAATTAAAACGTTAAGAAGATACTTTAAAGAAAACAATTATTTCAAAGGCTCAGTCGAGTTGCTCCCTGGATTACTTCCTCTCCGTCTGTAAATTAAAAATGTTAGTGAAGAAAGAGCAAAAACAAACTTGGATTTGATTCATTTCTACTAAGAGGGGGGTTAGGGTAGGGAAGGGTGAGAAGAGCCTCACGTGAATCAGCCATCCTCAGCTTACCACGCAGCACATGTAGAGTGTGTCAATCATGTTTTCATACCCACAGTAATGCTCTTCTTAATCAAAGGCTTCCAAGTTCTTAAGTAAAGAACACGCATTGTCATTGTATATAACATTTGGATTTAAGTTATTAAAGACTCTTGTTGTGAATCTTTGTAGATGTTTGATGACTATCCAATTAGAATAACAATAGTTTATATTGTTGCAACACTGTTTGTAATTTTAAAGCCTTTTAGGTTGCAATGAAAGGGCAATATTTATTTTATTTAAAGGAGGATAGTTCTGAAATAACTGGACTATTAAGAAGAGACAGTCCTATTTTTCTTTTCCATGTGTATTTTATTACACAGATTAGGTTTTATTGGACTATTTTACCAAATGGTTTTCTTAAAACTGCTTGTATCAACAATAGGGATCCTTTTGCCTCCTGTTCTTCCTTCATACATCTATGTGCATTCACTGTGACAATAAACGAAGGTAGACCCAGTGATCCTCTGTACTCTGATGTCATGACCATGACCTCAAAGAGTCAGCAAGGTCTTCTGAACAACTTGTTCTTCCTAGCTTTACAACTGCTTGAATACTTATGAATAAGAGAACTTGCTGAACCTACCGAGACTACTATGGTTGATGAAACTGAGTCCACTTGTACAAAAATTAGGAGACTGTGTTTCATGTAAAATTTCACCAATGCTCTCATGTTCTCTTCATAGCAATGCATGTAACAGTTAACCTTCTTTGGCAATACCTGGAAGTGCAGACTGTTCACTGACAGACACAGATGATATCGGAGGTAAAGTCTGCTTAAATGTTCAATCCCGACATCTTCTGTCATAGACATGAGTATTAGAAGATAAGAAAACAAACAAACAAACAAACAAACAAAACACACAGAGCTCCTGCTCCTCCCCCAGTGGTGTTAGAAAACTGGACAGGCGCATACAGAAATAAACAAAAACAAAAATGAAAGTAGACCACCAAGGTACATCATACACAAGAATAAACTCAAGTGGATAAAAGACCTACATGAAGGTTGGGGAACCATAAAACCTTAAAGGAAACCCGGCAGCAAAATCTCAGATATCATCTCCAAGGGAAAGGGAAACAAAAAAGAAAATAAACAAGTGGGACTACAGCAACACAGAAAGCTTCTGCCCAGCAAAAGCCACCATCAGCAACATGGAAAGGGAGGCCACTGGGTGAGAGAACATATTTGCCAATGATACAGCTAATGAGGGGTTGATATACAAATTATATAAGGAACTCATCTGACCTAACAAAAGGAAGACAAACAAGCCAATTAAAATAGGCATAGGGAGGGCAAAAGACATATACGAAGAAATGCTCAAAGCCACTAATCAGAGGAGAGATACAAATTAAAACAACTGTGAGGCATCTCCTCAAACTCAACAGTGAGCCCATTAGATACTCAGCAACTCTATTTAAACTCTTAAGTGTCATCCGATCAAGCTGGGAAGTGTCCAGAGCCTGACTAATTGGAGGCCAGGTACGAGTAAACATGTATTCCTTCCCTCAGTATCTGCATGTGATTTAATGAAAAGGTGCTTTTAGGAAACAGACCTATGACTATTGCTAAGTGGTCAGATGATACAAGGTAATGAACAGCTTCAACATACCTTTGACTCTCCTTCCAACTGAAGAAGGATTAAGCAAGATCTTTCCGGCCACAGCAGGACTGCTCAACCCTCTGTGGAACCTTGGGTAGAGCAGACTTGTATTTCAGGGGACACCAACTGCCCCCAGGAACTCCTCTTGGGGAGAGAAGCAGGAACACCCCCGCTGCTGGCCAGGAGGCTCACCAGCCTTCTCCTGAAATGGTCTTCAGCTGGAGAGAGCCAGGTCACCTCCCTTTCCAGGGGAAGCCAGCATCCAGGGACTGGCCACCCAGGGAGAACCAAGGCCTGTTCTGCTCACCCCCGATTTAGAACCGCGTTCCAGAGCAGCTGCAGAATGCCCCTGCCATCCACTAAAGCCTCGTTGGACTTCATCAGAGCCAAACTCTCTGCCCAGTGGGGTTGCCTCCCCCTGCCCACAGGCTGCATGCAGACTTCCTGCAGGCTAATCTCTCAGTCTCTTCCAGGGACCTTGACCAGCCACACCTGCCTCCTTCCTATCTGCCTTCACAGAAAACTGCAGACCTTTGAAACCCTGAGGGTCTGCATTCTACTTCAGAGATACCCATGGCAGGCTGATGGTGATGGGAGCGTGGCTTGGGCTATTGGGACAGTGAATCTGCAGCATGTCCCCAGTTAACTATCTAAAGGCATTCTCACAACCACAAACACCAAGAGGTCAAATCTGAATTATTGCCAGGGGCTGGCAGGTAAGAATCCCATGGGCACTCTGTTGGTGAGATGCCCAATTTCCTTAGCATTGGAAGGCAAAGGGAAACTTCACGGAGGTGCAAAGAGAAACTGAGAAATATGGTTGTTTTCAGTAATACAGCAACTAGGTAAAAACAATAATTTCTCAATGCTCTGGTTGCATTATTCCTCAGAAATCCTAATGACTTACCTGCATACATAAAAATACTAAGTACACAGGGAGGCGTTATGCAATCAAAACTGGATACAGAACAACCTAAATGGCTTGTTATTTATTTACAAATTCTGGCAAATCAACCTTCCCAGAGAGGTGTCATACTATGATCGGACAACCGACTTGATAAGGCTTATTAGCTGGAGGAGTCACGGTCAACAGCAAGTGGTCTGAGAGGTGCTGATCCTGATGACAGATGATTAAAAAAAAAACATTTAAAATAAAATATTCGCCTGGCCATTATGAGAAACTAGATTTATGAGGAGTTTCTGAAAATATTTATTCATGTATTCGTTCACTCCTTAGCATGTGGTGAGTAGTGCTACAGTGTTGTGGAGGACATAAACCAAATGCAAGACGGGCTTACGCATTGGCGAGCATTTATCTGCATAATGAGAAATATGGGAGTGATAATAACAGCCTCAATACCTCCGACAGTCACCAATCTCTAAATGCCGCACTGTGCCAGGCACTGGCTGTCATTATGCACACTGCTTTCCATTCCCATCTGCCTTAAAAAAATGGATGCTGTTTACCCAGCCTAATAAATGATAAAGTGCAAGCATGCAAAGAGATACATGTCTTGCCTAATGTTTCCAAGATAATCTCTAACAACTCTGGGATTTGAAATTAAGCACGTAAGGACCGCAATCCCAATTCTTCTTTAGCTTCCATTCACAACTGACTCATGAGATGTTTAAACAGCAATACAAATATAGCAGCAATTAGATTCCAAAAGGAGTGATAAAGATAAAAAATAACTCTCAAGGAGTCAAGAGAGAAATCAGAAAGATGTTGAGGAAAATGTTCATTATTTTTCTTTTTCTTAGAAAGTTCTTGAATTCATCTTTGAGAAAAGGTTTTAAAAGTATAATTATATTGGATCCTTTGGCTATGCAAAGAGAAAGCAGAAATGAGGTTCTTGGTTATTAAGGCATTAAGAAACTAAATGTGTTTAAATACATACATTGTACAAATATCAATTTATTGGTTCTAAACTCTACTTTTCATAAGTTTATTTATCTATCTACCTAGATAGATAGGTAGGTAGATGGATACACATATGTGTGTGTGTGTGTGTGTGTGTATGTGTGTGTGTGTGTTACCCAGAAATTTGCCCAAAATCAGGATTAGAAACTGGATATTAACTGGAATTCAGGGAACGCACCTCCTACCTTCACCTTTTGCTGAGTTAGAAGCTGAAAGCATGCAGACAAGAAAACCAGGTCCCCGGACCCACTACACTGCATCCTCATAAATAACTGTGTCCCATTGAGTACATCATCCCTTGGAAAATGAGTAATTGTTGAGTTGTGGGGTTCTAAAAGCCTGTATAGTTACAGAGGGGAAACACTCAAAGCCAAAACTATGAATAGATGTTTGAAATTTTTTGTTTGCCTGAAGAACAATATCTTCCTTTCCCTCCCACCCACTTTGAAATTCGGTCTAGACTCAAACTAGGCTTGAACTCTTGGGGGATGGACCTTGGCCAAACATCAGAAAATGGGGGCTCCCTTATAAAGAGTCACGCTGATGCAATCTCAGTCCTTCCAATGATTTAGGTTCCTTCCATTTGCCTTGGAGAACAAACTCCTGTCACCTGAGTAACATTTTTATCGCCAGGATGGAAAAGCCAAGTTACCCTGGCATGTAGAAGCCTGAAACAGGTGCTGGCTCTCAAGTGACTGCAGAGAGGTTACCATGACACATGCTGCTCAGCTGGGAGAGAATGGTGGCAGATATTAACTTACAATACAAGCTTTACACTGTTTTCCACCACAGCAAAGTCAGCAAAGACCTACAATTAGGTTAATATCGCATGTAGCTATAGGGGCAGATCCTATAACTGGCCCCTACAGCATTCCTAGCCACTAAGAATCAGCCTAGACCAGTGGTGGGCAAAACTCATTAGTCAACAGAGCCAAATATCAACAGTACAGCGATTGACATTTCTTTGGAGAGCCACGTTTTTTAAACTTAAACTTCTTCTAACGCCACTTCTTCAACATAGACTCGCCCAGGCCATCCTATTTTGTGGAAGAGCCACACTCAAGGGGCCAAAGAGCCACATGTAGCTCGCGAGCCGCAGTTTGCCTATGCAGATCTCCACAAAGGCTGTGTTCCTGGGCTGTGCTCTGGACAGGGGACCAGGTCATCACCAGGGACAGCCTAGTAGGCTAGCCCCAGCTCTTTCTCTCTGCTCTGTGGAGGAGCACTGCCTGGAGGCAAAAGTAGGTGAGACCTGTTCTTTAATCCTTCCAAAAACCCAGCGTTTCCAGCTACATTATGTTACAGCATAAATATTCCAGATAAAAATAGCCAGAGTGCAAAATTATGTGATATAAGTGATATTGGATAGAACCTTAATTGATTGATGCACTTCTAATTATGAAATGAGGGGAAGACACTCTGGGTAACAGGATGTATTTCCAAAGCATGGAATCAACATTATATTTTCTCTCCTGCTAATAATTAATATGACTTGATCTATTAACAGCTCCTTAGTTAAGTTATATCCCACAAGCTAAATTTACAGTCCTCCTATTTTTATTTGCATCCAAATATAATACTGCAACTCACAAAACACAGCTAGAAGCAGTCTTTGCTCACTTCACCATGAATAATAGTAAACCGTAAATGTCTTCTTGAGAAATTCTATAAATGTTGATATTAATCACAGGACATTTTATTCATTTTAAATTTGCCTAATGAAGCCCTAAGAGAGGGCGATAACTTTAGACCTGATGATAATTTCTGACATTCACATTTCTGAAATAATGACACTGAAGTGTTCATTAGAAATAATACTAATTTTGAAGATAGCAGGCTGGTGGAAAAGTGCAGATGGCAGATATTTGCTGTGTTTTTTTTTTTTTTTTTTTTTTTTTTTTTTTTTGTGTGTGTGTGTGTGTGTGTGTGTGTGTGTGTGTGTTAATTCTCACTCTCTATCCAGTCACTCAAGGAGATTAAGGAGTCAAGTTAATATGTAGTGAGGCCCTTGGGTGGTATTTCCCTCTCTGTTTCTCTCAAATGTCATTGAATCATTTGCTATTAGGTAACTGTTTCTTTCACAATGGTCCTTAGAGTTCACAGACCCTTCACCTGAACCCCAAACTTAATTCATCAAAAACAAAAGCCAGCGCTTGAGTGTGGAGCTATGAACCAGAAGATTGCGGTTCGATTTCTAGTCAGGCCACATGCCCGGTTGTGGACTCGATCCACAGTAGGTGGTGTGCATGAGGCCGCCAATCAATGATTCTCTCTCATCATTGATGTTTCTATCTCTCTCTAAATTAAATAAAAATAAGTTCTTTTCAAAAGCCACTTTCTATCCCAATCTTGCTCTTCTTTTCATTTCCCCATTAATGGCATCACAGCATCTAATTTTCCAAAGTTGGATTATCAGAATCACTGTTATACTGTTCCTTTCTCTGCCCTGTGCATCCTCCTATCCCCAGTAAAATAATTTTTAGCACAATTAAAATAATTATAATCACACATACTCTTCTTTTTTTCCAACTCTCCAAGCAACTTAGTCTACCACTCAAGCCTTCCTTCGCCTACTTGGTAAAGCTGTATTTCTCTGATGCCTTCAAGAAGGTTACTGAGCATCCTATATAATAAAAGGCCAGAGACCAAATGGTGGAACAACTAGAACAAAAGTGGCCCCTCACCCAGCCAGCTCCACTCCCCAGCGGCACCCTCACACCCCAATCAGGGGCTAGCTGGCAAAACACTCATAATGCCTTGCGCTGGCTGGCCATACCCCCTAACAAGCCCCATCAGGGTGGGCCAGCTAGACCCCACCAGTGCACAAGTTTGTGCACAGGGCCTCTATAATATGACTATAATGCATTACAGAACCTTGTGTAACATAAGCCAAAAGCAGATTCTGGCTCCACCACTGAGCAACAGTGATGTTGTGAAGGGAATGATGTTTGATCTCAAAGGCACACTTCCCTCCTCTGTGAAGCAGGGCCATATAGTTACCAATCCTCTAGTGTTCAGACCATTAGCTAAGCAGATGCATGGGAAGGAGACTGGAGAATGCCTGGCATTCTGCCCCCTCCCCTCTGCCTCCTCACGCCCATGGTCATGCACTTGCACTGATGTGTTCTGCCCCATGTTATTTATGTCCATGTCCCAGCTGCCTACTGAACTTTCAGCCGTGTACCAGATTCACCTCTATATGCTCCTCATCTAGCAGAGTACCCTGCACAGGTAGACATGATGGGTCTCAAACGTGTTCACGCATAAGCTTTGCTGACAATTCAATCTTGATGTGTTCTTGCCTGGGTACTAAAAGGCTCTATGCCTTTTTCATGTTCAATGTGGCTCACTGAGAATCAACATGAAGAACAGACATATGATAAGAAAATAAACTAGTTTATAAGTTGATAATTCATTATTTTTTTTAAAATCCTTATTCATTAAATTAAATTTATTTCATGTATTTGTGTGTGTATATATATATGCACATATATGTGCATATATACATACACATATATAGATAACATATGGAATTCAAAGATGCACATATATACACATATATATCTGAATTCAGTAACCATCTATACACATATATATCTTTGAATTCAGTAACCATCTATTCTCTATGATCTAGTCACTAATCATACATTTTCACAGAATAATAACCAAGAAACTGTCAGTGTTTGATTCCATACTTGTAAAAGAAAACCATTGTTATCATCCTCAGTGGGATGTTATCTATTGTGGATGGGAAATATAAGATGAAAATGTAGGGTATCTGGGATGTTTATATCGGTGAGTAAATAGAAGAGTAACATACATAACTGAGATGGATTGTTTTTTAAAAGTCATTTTCTATCTGAATCAGTCTGCTCTTCTCCCTTTTGTGCCATTTTATTTTATTTCAGACCTGTTCACTCTCTGATATATGTTTGAGCTGAGAATTGCAAAATATACTGTTTGATAAATTGGATACCATGTCCTTATGAAAGATAGAGAGTCTTTTATCAAACACAAACATTATAGCAACCTGTACCCAGGAGGGAAATGGGATAGACAGTCCACTTAATTTCCTTTATGGTTGAATAAAAAAACAAAAAACATGGGATCAAGCAACTGAATTCTTGTGAGTTTTTTATTGACAGAAGCTTATTAGAAACTTAGCTATCCCGCCCCTGCTGGTAACACAGCTGGCAGTATTTCCCCAAAGAGAAATGTCACTAAGGTAATGCAAAGCATTGATGCTATAGGAACTCACCCTCCTTCCCCACAGAATGATTGCTATCTTTCAGCTTTTTCCTTCCTTCCTTCCTTCCTTCCTTCCTTCCTTCCTTCCTTCCTTCCTTCCTTCCTTCCTTCCTTCCTTCCTTCCTTCCTTCCTTCCTTCTTCCCTTCTCTCTCCCTCCCTCCCTCCTTCCCTCCCTCCTTCTGTTCCTTTTTCCTTCTCTTCTTTTCATTCCTCCCTCTTCCCCTTCCCCTCCCTTCCTTCCTCCTTTCCTCCCTCTTTCCTTTCCTTCCTTTTCTTTCTTTTGTCTTCATTGACAAACTCAGAACATCTTTCTAGTTTGTATACCATTAAGTGCAAAATCTATATATAAATAGCATCCATCCTTAAAATGTCACGTTTTGCTCTATACTCATTCTGAAGCACTTCTCAGAATTTTTAATGTTTGACATGGATGCTTTTCCTAAGACATACATTCACATCTTAGTAGCTCATTCTGAACATAATTTGTAATTGCATCAAAATGTAAATTTGAGAGATTTTTCACTTTTTGTGGGGGTATGTGCGTGTGTGTGCTCAAAACGTACACTGTGACCCCAGTTCCCCCCAAATTCAAAAGCTACCACCGCGAACCCCTTCATGAGGCTTGTGTTACCTGCTACCTCCTTTCTTGTCTGTTACTCTCCATCCTGCAGTTGGCCGGTCTGTGTTCTGGGGCCTGTCTGGTTGTAGTTTCTGGAGGAAGTTATTCTCCTTTCCATACTACATAGTCTAGGTTCATGTGTCTGATGCTTTGTAATGTACTGACTTGAATGGAATGGAATGCGGCCTTTCCTTTCACCTCTTTTCTTCTTCCTAAAGGTTTCCTCATTTTGAGATGAGACCCCAGAATATATCACATTGAGGAATATTTCAGACCATGCTTATTTTAAGTAAGCCTGACAACAACTCTTGTCACTTAATTTTTTTAAATTCACTGTTTTTAATTGTAGAGAAGGAGGCAGTTAGAGCAAGAGAGAAACATGAATGTGAGAGAAAAACATTGATCTATCGGTTGCCTCCTGCATGTGCCCCAAGTAAGATCCAACTCAAAATTTATGCATGCTCCCTGATTAGGAATTGAAGTATCAACCTTTTGGTGCATGGGACAATGCTCCAATCAACTGAGCTACCTGGCCAGGGCATCCCATTTTTTTTCTTTAAAATAATTTCTATTCTGTGAATACTCTGTGTCTTATGTACAGGTCTTAAAAACTAGGATATTTTCTTATATAACTTCCATATAGGTATTACATTCAAGATGCCTACTTAGAATAAACATATTTTTGTTACATTTTTAAGTATTGGCCATACATCTAACACCTAATAATTGATTTGTAAAAATTAATATAAAGTAAACTCTTAAAAAATGTCATTACAATACTATATAATAAAAGGGTAATATGCAAAGTGGGAGTTCAACCTGGAGACCGAGTTTGATTGATTGTCATGACATGCATTGACCCCCAGGGGGCAGTGCAGAATGAAGGAAGGCAGCTGGGGAAGGAAGGCTTCGCCTGCAGTTGGAAGGCCCTGATTGGCCCTGATCGCTGGCCAAGCCTAGTGACCCTCTCCATGCATGAATTTTGTGCACTGGGCCTCTACTAATAATATAAATGAATATTTTACTGAAAATGTCCGCTTATGAAGGTTAATTGAAATAATATTGTCCTCACTTGGTCTTTCTAAATGAAAGATACTTTCTGACAGATACTGTGGGAATGTGGTAAGTTATTCCACACTTTACAACAATTTTGATGATTTCTTATTAGCCTGGGAAGATATAGAAGTAAACTGAAATGTTACAATATTTCCTATGACGTTGTGTTCTTGCAGTTATTATATTTGGGTCTAATTTAAATTTATCTTGGACAAATCAACAGACAATAACTTTAATAAAACTTAAGTTATCAGGGGTAATGCATTTTTTTTTTCATATTAAATGAATAGACATCCCAATCAATTAAACACATAAATATTTTTTAAAAGTTTAATAAAAACAATTAAAAATAAATGAAAGAACAGAGAAGTCCCCCTGAATATGACCTCTCACCTAATTATCCTTTTGGACATAATTCCCCACAGATCTCCTGTGAGATTTTCAATGAAAAGGTGCTGTAGACCAATTAGTTTGGGGAGCAGCACATTAGCATAAGAGAAATTTTACATTTCAGACAAAATACCTATCAGCCTAACTTAACAGTTCTTCCAAATTTTATTGATCACAGGTATTAAAAAAGAATAGCTCTGAGCCTTGCAAGGAACTAGTTTTCCATGGGCAGCATTTTTAAAAAGGTAAGCACTGTTCTGGAATTGTGCTGTCCATATTTCTTGCATCTCTACTTAATTTCAGTGGGCCCTACATGTCAGGTGCATCTCTACAGTAAGGTGACAGGTTTTTAAACTTTAATCAGAATAATTCTTAATTCACCTGCATTGCATGCTCAAAAATGCATTTATGATTAAACTCAATTTATCACATTTAGATATAAAGATATAAACTTTAGTCTATGGCAATTCTAAACATGCAACATTTGTGATTTTACCACTTCCCCTTTATGATTCTATTATGATTAGAATTACAAGTTTTATATCAAACTGAGAGCCCCCTGCTGATTGATATGTAACATTAATTCCCCATCTAACTCTCATCAGCTTTTTTTTGGTAGCATTTGACATCAAACAATCTCCATTTTTCAAACTTTTCCTGTTTTGCTTTTATAAAAGTATTCTTAGTTCTTCTTCATCTGATTTTTAAACTTTTTTTTCTGAACCCTCTTCCTCCTGTTATTCTCTCACATTGAATATTATAACATGCTTAGTTTCATTTTCTCTGTGTTCCTTCACTCATTTATTCATTCATTCACTCACTCGTTCACTCATTCATGCTAATCATGTGGCTTCCTCTCACTTTACAGCCACAAGGACAAAGACCACAGAACGTGTATCTCCTGGATTGCACAGAGGAAGTGGTTCAGGGAAGGAACTCTCAAGGCCGCTGGATCAGAGTTCACCTTACTTCCTGAGGTTTAGTTAGGTGTGACATCATGCCATCAAAGAGTTCTTATAATATTTAAATGAGACAGTAAATTTGACTGGAAATGCAGTGCGAGTACCATATTTTTCTGTGTATAAGATGCTATTTTTTCTAAAATCATTAGACTGAGGAGAGAGCCACATAAGTGTGTGTAGCTGCCCATACCTTGTCAAACAAGCTTCCTCCAATCATGAGCCTTATTGTTACTGATGTCAGCTGATGCTATACTTGGAGATGGAGGTGGAGGTGGAGAGTGTGTAGATGCAACAGGGACCGGAGCATTCAGAGCTCATAAATATGTCAAAAATAAAAAAATAAATACCAGTAAGCATTTGTCTTACTCTGCAAAATTCACCTGGATGTAATCAGTTATGCCAAAGAGCATGGACATTGAGATGCAGAGAGACAATTTGGACCTCCTCCCACTGAGTGTATGATCAGACAATGGAGAAAACAGGAAGGACAGCTCCTAAAGATGCCAACAAAGAAGATGGCCTTAAGAGGAAAACCAGCAAAATGGGCAAAATATCGGTTTCTTAATTTTGGTTTGGAAAAGTGGGAGGGGGGGGGCGGGTTCTTATACACAGAAAAATATGGTAAGTCTCTGAGGTCTCAAACAGAATATACCCCATAAATACAGGTGTCCCAAAAAGTATATACACACTTTAACAGCTGGTATTTCTTTCTCTTCAGACTTAACCCATTGGAATGAATGATGATTCAAAATTGATTCCATTAGTATTAGTATAAATTTTTATAATAATTACTATTCACTTTTTGAGACACCCTGTATTTATTGAATTAATATGAACTCTATTCTAAACTGCACATGTTCAACTAAAGGAAGCTGCTTCCTAGTATATTTTTATATGTTCTCGGAAGGTGAGCACAAACAACTATAAAAACAGATCTGTGCTTTTGAGTTCTGTTTATTTGGATGAGATTGTCACTTAAACCATTTATAATGGCGAGATTACTACTATTACATTTTTTAAGATCTGGAAGATAGTAACATTTTATTCATGTTTATCTCTACTTAATAAGAATTCAATAAAATAATGCATATTTTATATTGATTTATTACTTTTGCACTGAGTTGACTGCACAACAGAATTCAGGTACATTTGCAAACTGCATTAAATTCTTTTAAGCTACCAGCCTCTATTCCAAAACAATAATTGTATCCTTAATCCCTTTATGCAGGTCTTTTCCTAAGCAAAGTTATCTTTAATATGTCTCATCAGTGTGTTGTATAATATATAGACATTAAATGCATTTTAAATTAAATATATAACTTATGAATTTGTATGTTCCAGATTTTGACCATAATTTGTCAGAAATTTATCAAGTATAAATATTATATTATAAACTAGAGGCCCCGGTGCACGGATTTGTGCACTGGTGTGGATGTGGCCTATGGGAATTAGCTCTCTGTGGGAGCTCAGCTGAGTGGCGCATTGATCATCTGCCCCCGATGGTCAGAGCACATTATAGCAACTGGTAGCAACTAGTCGACTGGTCGTTCTGCCTTTCCGTTACTGGGCTTTTATACAATAAAGAGATGTATGTTTTTAATATTTGGCATGCTTATCCTACTAAAACTTGCAAAACTGGCAGTAAGTTTAAATGTCATGCCCAGTGTTACATGAATTAGTCAATGACGATTTACACTAATATCTCAGACTCTCCCTCATGAGGAATTTCATCCGTTCGAAGACATGACTGGCTACATCACACGGAGGTGTTCCATTCCAACAAGTAAGCCTGGCTTGATTGCTGAAGAAATACCAAATTAATAATGACATAGGAAGCGACTTGTGTAATTTTTCATATGTTAACTTCTAGTTTATCTCAAACCTGAAATTACATGGGTAGCCCTTCAGAGATGTATTAAATTCAGAAACTGCACAGCACTGGAATAGTGATTAAATCAAAACATATCTACATTCATCATGTGTTTCTCTTTAAATATACTTGCCATGACATTTTTGCCGTTTTAGGTATATAGAGAACATTTACAATGCATTTAACTTAAATCTTTGCTTGACTAACGGGATTTTGATGTTTTTACTTTAGTAAGTTTTCACTGACTTTTTCAATCTTAAATGTACAGTCTTTTTATAGAATATGTTCATGTTCCCTACTGCTAACAATGGCTGCTTTTCTGCTTTCCTATGTCTGTTTTTAACTTAGCATCTCTCACGACCACAGAAGGGAAAGTTATTGCAATGTCACTGTTTCTCCTGCGGTTTTCTATTTTACGGGAAATTTTAAATCCTCCTACTGGTATGGCTACAGCCCCTTCAATGGGTTCTGTTATATGAATCTAAAAGTGACTTGATAAAGAGCATCCCGGGATGATATTTTGATGGATGCTGCTGTCTCTCCTTTAGCGTGTCTTTACATCCTGTCACCGCCCACCCACTTATTCAGCGGCAGGCATTGCCTCAGCGAGGGAGAGATGAAACGCGGAACAAAACAAAGCTCTTCACATTCAAAACTTCAGCTTTTCCACTGCTAACAACTTGACACTAGACAAGATCAGGAATGAACCCCAGACTTGCTAGAGGACCCACAGCAGGAAGCAGAGGCAGAGGTAAGGGGGGGGGAGGGGCATAGGCAGACATAGGAAGATGAGGGAGAAACAGGCCCCACCTGGAGAGAAGCCACGAGCCAGCAGGATGCAGGTGCAAGAGACAGCCCACAGGTATGGGGGGGATATTCAGGGGCCACCTCCCAGACCTGCCTAGTGAGAGGGGTGGAGGCACAACAGTAGGATTCCAGAACAGACAAGAGACCTGAGGACCCTACATTTGGGATAAAGAAGCTAGTGCGGTGGCCCTGGGAAACTGACCAGTGATGATCCAACATAAACAGACATATCTCTGCAAACTTGCCTGTGTATTCTTCATTCATTCATTCATTCATTCATTCAATGAGTACACAGGGAACACTTCTCATGCTGCAGCCAGTATTCTAGATGGTGAGGTTATAGCAATGGTAAAACAGACACTAATTGGGCATTCACGCTTTCCTTCATACATTTCCTAAGAAGCAAGAGCACCCAGATCTGGGAGAAGTTCTTCTCCGTGGAACCAATTACTCCAAGAAACAAGAGGGTGTGAACGGATCCACGAGTGTGGCCTTGTATATCCTTTGGGGTGCTGCCTGGATACCAAGGCTCCCACCCTTCCAGCTGACAACATACCACCATGTACCTCACTGGGCTGGTCCCAAGCCGCACAGAACGCCTCTCCCAGGGTGCATCCAGCCCCGGGCAGGGCATGGCCCATGACCAGCCAAGGCCAGGATACCCGGCCTCACTGTCTCCACTGGGGCAACTTGGAAAGTCCATCCCAGACGCAGAGTTCCCAGGAGAGTCAGTTGCCATCCCAGGACAGATCTGCTAGTTCCTCTGCCCATCGACCTGTGCACTTCCTTACAGGCATGTCTCCTGAGAGCACCCTGAGGTCAATTCCCTTAGGCATCCAGCTCACCGTGGGAGTCTGCTTCCCGGGAACCCAATCCAAACACAGGGACAGACAGGAACAAAATGAATTGATCAGCAAAACAAGACCCAAAGCTGGGCAGCTCGGAACAGACAGACATTCCTCGATGTGGGGTCGGGGTTGACGAGAAGAGATAAACCAAAGAATTTATAAATTTATACATTTTCTAGGGGCCCAGTGCATGAATTTGTGCACCTTGATAGGAACTGTGGCCCATGAGGCTGCCATAGGCACAGGGGCGAGACTCTGCCCATCCTCTGTGCCCCCACTCAGACCCTCCCACCATGGCTCACAGTCCCCTGTCTGCCACCACCCCTCCCACATACTGACAGCACAGAGCTACTAGGGCCAGCACCAGCAGCAGGTGCAAACAGGGCTGGCAATGGCAGCAAGTGCGAGCACGGGGCTGGACCATGGTGCTAGCAAGCAAAGAATTTTCAGTAACCACCAGAGGCTCATGCTGATGACAGCAACTGGTGTCCAGCCTTGGTCTGGTGCCACACCCTCCCACCCCCCACTCACCTCCTCCACCATCCTGCTGTGGCCGACTCCTGCCATGTTCCACATGTGCACCCTGGTAGTCAGCACACATCATAGCAACTGGTGGTTCTATTGTTCAGTTGTTCCACCATTCGGTCTATTTGCATATTAGCTTTTTATTACACAGGAAATGCACAGCCCATGAACATGAGCAATAGGGTAGTAAAGACTTGGAGGAGTGCATAGGGGCTGGAGGAGGAGGGAAGTGGGAGAAATCTGTCATACTATCAACAAGAAAACAAAACAAACAAACACATGGATAGATAAAGGGTAGACCAGTTTAGTCTGGAGGCCCTGAGGCAGAATGCAGGGACTGAGGTAAGCAAACTGCTAGAAGAGAGCAGCAGGGAACTGGCTAAGAAGGTTTCTGAGCTGCTTATTTGCGATGGTGGACGTGCCCTGCCTTCACAGACAGCGCTGCTAGTCTCTGGGCTGCTCAGGCCTCTGCCTCCCTGCCTGCGAAGGAGCCGCAGCAATGACCAGCCTGCGGGCCTCTCCCAGGACTGGGGGCCCGGACCCTGAGAACCCAGGTGCAATCCTGGCAGCAAAGAGGCAGCCTGAAAGCTTGATGTTTAATAGGAAATGTCTAATATCCAGAGTCCTGGGAGATCACAGTATAAAATAGCCACCCTTACAGACGAACAGAGAAACTTACTTTGAACAGCTCATCTGCTGCCAGAAATGTGTGTCAGGTCCAAAAACCGGGCCCAATATGCCTTGCTGTGCAAACGGAGAAGCTGCATTTTTAGATATGGGTAATATGTATGAATTCACCTAGCGAGATGTCAGGGAAAGGTTTGAAACCAAGCCCGTCTCTCCCCAGCCCTCACATTTATTCCAGGCTGTGTCCCACAGCTGATACAACTATGCTCACATCCAAAACTGTTCCATAATTATCTTTAGTTTTCTAATTATGATTTACCAGGAATTTAACAACTGTAACCAGTGTTTTCTCACATCACACATAATAAAATTTCCTCTAATTGTCAGAAAGTTATACATTTTTATTTAATACTTCCTTGTACTTACAGTTCTTAAAGACTTAGAATAGTAAGTTTTAAAATTCCAAAGGCCTTTTTCTAAAGGATTTTGAAATTTAAAATATTGAAAGGCTTGGGGAAATATTTTTGCCTTTTTCTTTTACTCTGTCTCTCCATAATTGGAAGACTATATGTATGTCTATTTTCTTCAATCATTTAACTCCAAAAAAATGTATTTTTGAGAAAGGATATATGAAGCTATGATCCTATTAATATTTCTTCTTCAAATCAAAAGTTTAATGAAAGGAGTAAAACATAATGGAGTCTCATAGATTACCTGTGAGCTTAAAAGTTATTTTAAGAATTTCTCAAAGAGCAAGCTGATGAAATATTATAGTAGCCAAGCAAAGGAACAAATACTTGAAAACATATGGACATGTGCTACCCGAAATAATTATGGACTCCACTTTTAGGAGAAACAACCAGACAAATCTCACCAATGACTGTTCCTCAGATAACCTTTGCGCCTTTCTTATTAAGCAAGCTGGTGACTGACGTCTGCCTCGCTTTTATCAGTATCTGATATGAATCTTTAATTTCTTAATACATTCATTCTCAAAGTATTTATCACGGAATGTTCATGAATTTAGCTTCTATCGGATTTTCCAAGGTTTATTAAGATAATCCTTTGAATGACAGTTTTTATTTTTTTTTCCCCCTAACTGCTGATGAAGTAGATAGGAAACGAAGCTGTGGAATTGAAACCAATGGCCAGCCCACACAAATATGCTGGGGTTTGTTTCTGTCTGTGTGTATATGTATCTTCTCATTTAGCTCAGAATATTAAACACTGTACAAAGTACTGAATAATTCATGGCATAGCCACATGTTCACCTTACAAGGTACAAAGCAATGTATCCGTGCTTTAAAGAATATGACCACAGACGAATAACATTCAAAGAAGTGAAAACTCGTGATACTTTCTGTACTTGGTGTATTAATTTATTTGTCAAACATGATGTCCTCGAGTATATTTGTGATTATTTCAATTACACCTTGAAATTAAAAATCTACAATTTCTTTGCTTATCAGTAGGTTGTTGAATGTGAGGGTTAGGTTTATTTCTAATTATTAAAAATATTTTAAATGTTTCAATAAGAAGAAACATGCATCTGAAAGGACTGTATTAAAATTAGTATAAGAATAAAATGTTAATGAAACAAAAGCCATAAAATAAAGGTGGTCTATTCAACAAAATGAAAAACACAATGTGGGAGCTACTGTCATGGTAATCAAGTGGGAGCTGCCAGAGGCAGAGAGAAGTGTAGTTGTGGCCTGGCTTAAGTTTACTATGGAAGAGCTGGGTTTCTAATGGCTTTCCTTCCTCCCTTTTTTCTCTCTAACCACAGGAAAAGAGGACAAAGGAGAAAAGGAGAGGATGTTTATTAGTTTCTAAGAGGACACCACAGTGCCTGGAGGCCATGCTGAGCAGAAGGCATGCCAAGATTGATTGAGTGCCCATGCACAGACCACAGAAGCGATGCCCAAGCAGAAGGTGTGACAATGTGAAACCACCATAAACCTTCCAAACCAAGTCCTGAGTAAAAGAGGCTGCAAGGGAGGTTTAAGTCAGGGGGTTCTGAAGAAATGTAACCTCTGAAATGGAAGGAGAGTTTAGGGCTCTTAAAAAACTAATATCTAGCAGGCTGGAGAGCACAACAGAATTTTCGAAGCAGCAAAGCAATTTAAGATGTTTTAGTCTGGTAGCATGTTATGATTGTCTTTCTATTATAAATGTACTAGAGGCCAGTGTACAGATTCGTGCACAGGTAGGGTCCCTAAGCCTGGCCAGCGATCAGGGACAATCAGGGCCAGGCTGATCTGGGGGAGGGACAGGACGCAAGACAGGAGGAGGGACCACGGACCAAACAGAGGAGGGTCATTGTGTAGGAGGTTGGCCTTAGCCCAGCCCTTAGCCCCCCTGGGAAAGGGGCTGCATCTGCTGCCACCCACCCCCAGTTCCCAGACCCAGCCTGGAGCTGAAGGCTCTGGAGGGGTCAGGAGAGGAGGCGACTGTGGGCAGGCCAGGCTCAGAAGGAACTGATGCTAGATGTGACACAGCTGGCCATGAGAGGTTGGCAGTGAGAGCACACTGACCACCAGTGGGCAGCTCCTGCATTGAGCATCTTCCCCCTCGTGGTCAGTGCGTGTCATAGCAACCAGTTGACCAGTTGTTCTGGTTGTTCGGTTGTAATGGTTGCTTAAGCTTTTATATATATAAATATCATAGAAAAGTTCAATACCATCATATATATGTAAAAGAGTTATACACATACATACACACACACACACACATATATATATATATATGAATAACATGTGGTTCTTTTATACAAACCAAAATAATATAGAATAATTTATGCTCATTTGCAATTAAGACCTAGAGAAATGTTGAAATTAATTCCAATAATTTAAAATTTTCCTAAGTAGAGATAAAAGTCAAATAAATGTTTAAACAATATTCTGCATGTTTATATCCAACTAACTCACTATGTATACAAAAATACAAATATTCAAATAAAATAGAAATATTCAACTCCCCACTCAATCTCCTATTCCTATCTGATCTTACTGATGTTAACCAGTTAGCAAGTCTAAACTGGAAGCTCTCTTCCACTCTTTTGTTGCAGATCTCCTAAGCATAATTCACCCCATGATTCTCTGGGTTCTTCCTTTACAATAATGTATCTCAAATTCTGCTTTTGCCCTTCCCATCGCTAGCACGCTCATTCCTGCTTTGCTCATCTTCTTACCTTGCATCATCCCAGGAGGCTTAACCCTTAGCACTGAGTGATTCATTAGTTCAACCATCACACCATTATAACATCAATATTTTTTAGAACATTGAAGGTGCTGACTTCATATATATTGTTCATTTTTACCATATTAAGTCATAATGACATTCTACGGAGATCTGATGAGAAATAATTTGAAAGAAATCATTGTGAACTTGTACCTACACGCCATCATGCATTAGAGCATGACCTTTTTCACACTGGGGAATAGTTGAGTGTTTACTGAGAAACAGGGATGGGTGGGTAGGTATTAGATAGGAGGACAGATGCATAGATAGACAAAACTGCTACAAAGTGAATTAAAATTAACTTTTATACTCACTTCCTTTATCAAGTAGCTCTTAATTAATCACTCACATGAAGGAAAATAGAGAACAGAAAGGACATTTTGGTAGGATATAGCAGTTAGCCGGGAAATATAGTTCCTAGAGAGAGGTTATGGGAGTTTTGGACACAACCACCAAGCTTTTCAAAGTCTGTGGAACAGCCTCTCTACAGAAATAAGAGCTCCCATTTCACGGACCACTCACTTCTTTTTCAAGTGATTAAGGGTATATTACAGAACAGAGTCCTACGCAGGCCAGGAAATAGGATGTTGTAAAGTGGCTTTTCTATCTACAATATTAGGTCCCCAGATGTTTTTATCTTGTCTGATTTTGATCATCTCTAGTGCTCACGTCTACAGGGGAGAATATTCTTCTTTCTAATTGTTCTCAATGACAGAAACATTTTTCATTTTACTTAAATTTTCATCTTTTTCAAAATTCAGATCGTTATTGCTTGTTCTAACACCTTAGCCAGCTTAAATTAATCTTCCCTGTCTTTTCTTTTTTGGCACAAGTATTTATACATAGTTATCCTATCCCCTGATTTGTCATCATATTGCTTAGCCATACATACTAAATACTCTTAATGTTCTTTATTAGGTCATAGACCTTTTTCCTTTATCATTTTCACCATCCTTTAAGCTGATTCTAATTTTTCAATGTGTTTTATGTTAGAGAAGATATGCAAGAGAAAATAAAAAAATAAGGAACGTTTTTACAACATAATTTGTTATAAAATAATTTTATATTATTGTTTCATAAATCAACTATATGATTTTCAGAAAGAATTGGAAAAGGTCACATTAAGCTGACTTTTTGCTCATATTAACATAACATTTCAGTAAAAAATTCTAAGTATTTTATAACTGAACACTACTTAATATCCAATAATTCTTTAAGAAGTTATTAATACATACTTTTATTAAGAGCATATTTCACAACTGTGAGAAGAAGGTGTGGTTGAGCATTGATCAATACCCAGATATCCCATCATTACTGACTCTTTCATTTTCACTGTGGAAATGTTTGATGTGTGTGCCCTTGAATAATTGTAGTTGTGATATCTTAATAACACTTATTATGGCTGAAAAACAACCACTGTAGTATTTAGTCTAATGAGTTTGTAGGATATTTACATAGAGAAATGAATTAACAGAATAAAGTTCTTTAAAGGCATATCCTGGCTGTAAAAATATAGACAATTTTACTATTATATGCATGGAAATATTCAGCAACACTAAATCTCACCTCTAAATTCTGTCATGTGTCACCCTTAATTTTCTTATGAACATAAAATAAGGAAGAAGCAGTAAAAATATCTTCTTTTGAGCATTCATTGAGAACAACTTTACACCATGTTTCCTAATGGGTCCTGTGCTTTCCTGTTACCCACCCCTTTGATCACACTTCTTTCTCAATCTAGAAAGCTCTTTCCGCCATCCCTGATAGTGAGACCTTCCAGGTCCCTGTGGACTGTGTGCTCCTTTGTGTAGGCTTTTCTGATGTTTCCAATGAACCTATTCCTGCTTTATTCTGAGCTCACATGTGACAGATATCTGTTGTATATTATTGCATTCCTGCCAAGAGTTAAGCATCTCGTTACTGACATGAAAGGCAGTGGTATGAAAATATGTCACCTGTGCTCATGGTGTTTATAATGTAGGGTTAAAGACTATCATTAATCAGGTAATTCCACAAATAAATATCTAAGAATGGATCATGATGGATGCTGAGAAGGAAAATGAGCTGGCTCTTCCTGGTTGTTCTCCTCATGGTCCATTCAAACATCCCTGCAGTGGGAAATGGGTCAAGGCAGTTGCTTCACTGGAAGCTGAACTCTTAAGAACAAGACCCCTTGCCAAGACCAGTTTGGCTCAATGGATAGAGCGTTGGCTTGGGGACTGAAAGGTCCCAGGTTTGATTCCGGTCAAGGGCATGTACCTTGGTTGCGGGCATATCCCCAGTAGGGGGTGTGCAAGAGGCAGCTCATCGATGTCTATCTCTCATCGATGTTTCTAGCTCTCTATCTCTCTCCCCTCCTCTCTGTAAAAAATCAATAAAATATATATTAAAAAAAAAAAAAACAAGACCCAAGTCCTCTACCAAGCTCTGGATGGGCACAGAGGAAGTGAAATGTGTTTACCGTGTGAAAGTAGCCATGCTATTAAAACTGTACACTGCATGGTTCCCATTGAGATTCTGATACAGGCAACACTATAAAGACGATAAAAAAGATCAGCGTTTTCCAGGGGTGTGAGAGAAACCAAAAGGCAGAGCAGGGAGGACTTTTAGGGAAGTACAAATTCTCTGCATAGCATTATAATGGTGGATATGTGTCCTTGTACAAATGTCCAAACACACAGGATGTACTACACCGAGAGGAAACTGTATGATCAATTATGGACTCCAGGTGATGGAGATTGTCAACATAGATTCATTGTTAATTTAAAAAATCTACCATTCTGGTGCATGATGTTGATAATGGGGAAGGCTTTGTATGTGTAGGGAAGGGAAATATTTGGGAAATCTTTGTACCTTCTGCTTAATTTTACTGTGAACCTAAAACTGCTCTGAAAAAATATCTATTAAATAAGTTAACTGACTTAGGTTCAACTCTCAACACCAGATGTGAGGATCCATTCTTTTTCTGGTAACCTAATATAATCCTGAGCTCTGGAATTAATTTTATAAAATATTTGCTACCATAAAAATTATGTGCTCATTAAATAATTTAAGAGTTTTTAGTATTACTCATTAAAGTTATAAATTATTTTGTTCTTAATCAAAATTTTAGACATGAAATAATGTATTGGTACTTTATAGCCAAGTTAAATTGGTTTGGCAAATCTCATTCTCTCCTAGATGTTTGCTATCTGAGTTGGAAGGAACCCCTTAGAAATCTGGACCCACTTTTCCGTTATTACTTTGAAGAAACTGAAACAGGGATATTAAAACAGGTTGGTCACCCAGCTAGTCAGTATTATAATCTTGGTTATACCAAGTATGATAGCTTAACTATAGAAAAGTAGAGTATGTTACTCTTTCCCTAAGGCAGCTCTGCTTTGTTCTAGGGAAAGAGAAATGAGAATCATTTAATTTATGTGCAAATATATCATTTAAGGCACCGATTTGGACAAATTCGTTACACATGACTACTGAAAGGGTACGCACTTATGGGTGACAAATTTAAAGATGTTTCTTATACACAATGAGATAATCCATCATAATGAGTAAATTAATTAACCAAGCCCTTTGGGTTCATGGTCCTTTGGTCATGCTATAGACAAGGAAAGCCAATGGAACTCCCCTGTAAACTTCTTCTGGTGTTTACTTCAATAACCTATCAATGATCATTTGTACCCTGTTTCTAAATGTAACATTATACTTAGAAAAAAACAGACACACACAGTAAAGAGCAAAACATGAGAACTTATAGGTTTCCAAGTATTATAGACTTAGTACATTTAATTAAATACTTATCACTTATAATACTGGATTAAATACTGAATATTTTTTAGATGTTAACACATATGTTTGTTGTAGTTGCTATGTCACGAATTTTAAGGGCTTCACAGTCTACTTAACCTAATCTTCATAACGACCTGATAAGATTTGCACTGTTACCAGTTGCATTTTGCAGATAGAGAAAGCATGCGCTCTCTGCCTGCAGCCTTCACAGTCCATGTTCCTTGCCAGGATGCTGTGTTCCATCTTGGGCAGAACTACATTGTTTCTGACTGAAGTCCATTATATAAGGCAAGCCTGAAAGTGGATCTGAAAATTGCTTAGACATATCTGGAATCAATTTAAAAATACACTATGGTCTGGTGTGCAGAAAAGTTACCAGTTCAATTCCTGGTCAGGGCATATGCCCAAGTTGCAGGCTCAATCCCTGGTTGGGGGTGCATTCAGGAGGCAGCTGATCAGTCTCACATCAGTGTTTCTCTCTCTTTCCTTCTCTCCCTTCCTCCCTCTAGAAAACCAATACAAATATATTTTAAAAATACACTACTGAATTTGATAATAAAATAATGAATAGATTAGTCATTACTTTTTAACTAATATTACCATAGATTTATATGCAAAACGTTTAAATGCATGATACTCTGTAGGATAACAATATGCACTTTCCAAGTTATACTATAATATCTATATAATATATAGAGATAGCATAAAGAATCAGAACCAGAATCAGAATGGAATAAAAATGATTCTGACATACTGCAGGGATGGATGGGTGCAACAACAAGGCAAAAGCAATCAGGATCTCTTAGTTCAAAAATTCCTATATAATAAAGAGGTAATATACAAATTGACCATTACTCCAATAAACAAGATGGCCACCCCTATGTAGTCAAAGATGGATGCCCCAATGTAGACACAAGATGGCTGCCACAAGATGGCCAGCAGGGGAGGGCAACTGGGGCAACCAGGTTGGCAAGAGAAGGTAGTTAGGGGTGACCAGGCCACCAGGGAAAGGCAGTTAGGAGCAATCAGGCTGTCAGGGGAGCAGTTAGAGATGATCAAGCTGTCAGGGAGTGGTTAGGGGTTGATCAGGCTGGCAGGCAGAAGTAGTTAGGGGCAATCAAGCAAGCAGGCATGTGAGCCAGAAGTTCTGGATTGTGAGAATGATGTCCCAGATTGAAGAGGATGCATGTTGGGCTGAGGGACACACACACACACACACACACACATGCATGAATTTTGTGCACAAGAAAATCACCTAGGAGGACAGATCACATATGTTTCAGGCAGTTTACAGTTCAGTTTTTAATGAAGTCTTAAGAAAAATGTTGTTATCAAATTAAGCTACATTCAAAGAAATGAGGTATCTGGGATGATAAGGGCCTGCCTCTGCTATTTCTCAAGCAGGGCCTTTGCATTTAGTAATGTGTTGCTCCTTCAAATGGCTTTTCTCAGATTCTTCCTATTGTAGTTTACTGTTTACGTAAGTATCATCTCTGCTTTCGGCTCCTGCTATTGCAGAATTCTCCCCTACCACCGTTACACAAAATAGTACCAGAACTCCCCTATATCTCCTGCTTCATTTTTCATTAATCTCTCTCCTTTCAATGTGTTTGTTTATTGCTTTATCTTGCCTCTCTGCTAAGTAATCAACTGAGATCAAGACATCTGCTCAATTCAGTGTCTGGAAGAATGACATGACTCATAGCTGATTCTTAATAAAAATATGAGTCAAATGAATTAAAGGCCAAGACAAAGTGGCAACATCATGCTCTATTCCACTCTCCATTCGCTACTAAGTCAGCACATGATAGATTAAACATTAAATTAAACCATGTGATCACATTAAAGAAAACATCTTCATAAAGCAAAAATGTAATTAAAATGCAACACGGTGTGGAATTAGGGAGGCCGAGCCAATGGGAACATTCAGCCTGTGGAATCATGGGAATGAGTCCCACTCCATGTGTGTCCCAGGCCAGAGGGCTAGCACAGCACTGAAGCTGTAGAACCTCATAATGAGCTGGGGACCTGGAGGTTTAGTTGGAGGCAAATATATTTAGAATTGGCACAAAAGGCATGATACATAAAAGGAGAAATAAGTCAATTAGACCTCATAGCAATAACTCAATTTGGCCCCATGAAAGGCTCTGTGAAAAGGTGGAAAATTAAACCACAGACTGGTAGGAACTACTTGCCAACCAAATATCTGACAAACAATTCTCACTCTCAACAGTGGAAAAAATCCAATTATAAATGGCAAATTAAAACCCAATTAAACACAGTAAAAATGGGGAATAACTGTTTAATGGGTAAGCATTTCCACTTGGAGTGATCAAAATGTTTTTGAACTACATAACTGGCGATTGCATAATAATGTTAATGTACAAGATGCTACAGAATTGTGCACTTTAAAATGGTTAATTCTATGTTACCAGAGGCCTGGTGCATGAATTTGTGCACCTGTGGGGTCCCTCGATCTGGCCTGTGGGGATTGGGCTGAAAAATAGCTCTCCAACATCCTCCACGGGGTCCCAGATTGTGAGACGGCAATTCTCGGGTGATGAACCTCAGAACCGGGCTCCCTCCTCTCTGGTTCTGGGTGCATCACTTGAAAACCACAGCTGCCAAGTCATGGCTTTTGGCCACTCCTATATTGAGTATCTGCCCCCTGGTAGTCAGTGGGCATCATAGGTATCGGTCAAACAGTAAGACAATCACTTAGACTTTTATATATATTTCACATCAATAATTACTTAAAATAAAAATTTTACAAATGAAAAAGATCAGAACTGAGAGTGTACTTGAGGATATAAAGGACAACAATTAAGCTAAGTAAAGGATGTTAGGCAACATAGCTAAGGAACTACAAATGAAAACCACAAGGAATTATCATATACCTATCAGAATGTCTAAAAGAATAATAACAATGCCAAGTGCTGACAAACAGGTAGAAATCTTGATCATTCCTACACTTGACTTAGGTTAGTGAACACACAATACAATACACAGATTATGAATTATAGAATTGTATACTTGAGACATCTATAATTTTATTAATCAATGCCATCCCAATAAATTTAATCATTTTTGTTGTTGTTACTAGCAATTCTCATCTAAGGATTTTTTTCCTATTTTTTTTTTTAGAGCAAGTGGAAGGGAAGGGGATAGAGAGAGAAAAATCTATTATGTGGGAGATATACATTAATTGTTTGCCTCCTGCCCTCACTGAATCAGGGCCAAAGAGTTAATCTGCAACCCAGGTACATGCCCTTGTCAGCGAATCAAACCTCAGACCCTTCAGTGTGCCTGCCTACACTCTACCCCTGAGCTACACAGGTCAGGGCTAGTTAATGTTCTAAGTATGAATGTACAGGCGCAATTAGAAAGGGAATATGAAGTGTTGACTAAAATGGTAGAATATTATAATGTTAGTTACACTGTTAAATGCTATATCATAAGTGTGACTGTAAAAAAAGCATGTTGATAAGAGAATGCATTAAGTAACCCCAAAAGGTTATTGAAGTTAATATAAAATAATTTACATATAGAGGAAGAGCTTCCTCTAAACATAGTGGTGTATGATTTATCTCCTTTCTCATTTCCCAGAGCAGTGGCAGTACCGAGGAGTGCTCCATCAAAGTTCTGGGCATTTGCTTACGTTTCATAGCTGGTAGTTGATATGGTCATAAATTTTAGGCACATGGAATATGAGATCTTGCTGCATATTATAAACTGTCACTCAACAAACTTGACAGATGGCACCAGCCTAAGACTTCACTTGATAATAGGGGTAAGTGAAATCTTTGCTTCACTCCAAAAAACTAAGACATCCTATATAAATCATTCTACCTATGGATTTTTTCAAGTGTTTTTAAAGGCCAAGCCAAATTCATTAAGAAAAAAGTGTAAACAGCTTGTCCGGCATGGCTCAGTGGTTGAGCTTAAACCTATGAACCAGGAGGTCACAGTTTCATTCCCAGTCAGCATATATGCCAAGGCTGTGGGCTCCATTCCCAGTGTGGGGTGTGCAAGAGGCAGCTGATCAATTATTCACTCTCATCATTGATGTTTCTATCTCTCCCTCTCCCTTCCTCTCTGTAATCACTATATATTTTTTAAAAGGTGTGAATGAAGTATTAAACACAGGAAGTACTACTATTAACTACAAGTTCAATGCTAACTGGAGGACATCTTCCATTGGTTCAGTCTCAGTTACGTGCCACTTCATGTACATGCACTGCCACTAATCAGTGAAGCTCTTTAGTGGGAGTCCAGTCCTACACAGATATCTGTGGTAGATTTAGAATTCTAATCCATGTAGTTTCCTTCAAAACCTTCTTCATCTACACTGAAATAGAACAAATATATAACAAAACATTTTCTATTTAAGATACATATTTGCAAAGCACAATTATGTCATCGATTGTATTAATGTCATCTTCCTTTACTCCTATAGCAAGTCCCTGGTAGACTTTTGATAACCCTTCAGCTACTCCTCTCACCCTTCACCACTAACTGCCCTCTCCTGAGTGATTTCAACCAGCCTGAACATGAGTTCTGGTGTATCCGGTCTCCAAGCAGGCTGCTGCTTCCCACTTCCACACTGACCTTAGCAGGAAACAGGAAAACTGTCTAGGTTCTCTTTCTTTAGCACACACACACTCACACACACACACTCACAAATACACACTTACACACCCACACACACACATACAATCACAAATATACTTACACACACACACTCACACACACACACACACACACTCACAAATATACACTTACACACACACACTCACACACACACTCACACACACACTCACTCACACACACTCACAAATATATACTTACACACACACCCACACACACTCTCTCTCTCACACACACAGGCGCGCACACACACACACACACACACACACACACACACACACACCAAATTATTCTTCAACACACACCACTGATAGGAATTGTTCTTTTTCATCTACCCATCAACAGCAGTGATACTTAGTACTGCGTTTTGCCAGTTCTGATGGGAGTTTTCTACTTTTACTTTCATCTCATTCAGTGTCTCAACATTACTCCACAGAGCTGACTGCCTTCTCTGGCTGACACACAGCTGGTTACCGAGAGCCTGAGCTCTTCATTGTTCTTTAAATGTTTGCCTGTGTCTCTCCATTTCCGGCCTCTCACTGAAATGTTCCCTCCTGAGAAGAAGTGTATTTTCCATTGACTCTCACTGCAAGTGTTATTTTCATCATAACATTAATCATGATATCTATAAATTTATTGACTCATTATTTTTTTTACTCTTTCTGTTATGTTTCCATCACTGGTGGCAGACTTATGACTATGCATTTGTTATAATTAATTGAACAACACAATTAAAAAGGGTTAATTTTTATACATAATAAAGCCAACTTAACAAAGTAGTCATATGAAACAATTAAAATAATAGATAATAGAATACAAACCAGCATATACTGGGTTCTATTTATATGCACAGAAAAAATTATAAAGCGTGTATAAGTTGACTGTTGGTAAATATTCCTCTAATCAGTATACTTTCTCACAGCATGCATGAACAATTATTTCAGATATAATGAATTTAATTATAATGTTATATCTAAATGACAACCAACAGCCACATAAAGAAAAATATTCACATTTCTCTCTACCATTATGAATATATGGCTAAATTAAATTTTAGATTAGTCTGATTTACATTTATAAATATTTGTTTTAATTACTTGTATGTTTTCTTAGTCTGATAATTCAGAATACATGTAGTAAATAAAATTAGTCAATGAAAATAGTTATGATAGAAAACCTTTATTCTGTAGATTAAAATGTCTTCATCAGGACTTAAAAATAATCTGGCTTCATAAAAAAAAAACTCCAATCAGTGAAACTCATTCAAAGTTTTACCATAACCATAACCTATCATACTTATTACATAGAGACAAGTTGCTCAGAAGAATGAGATTATTCCATAATTCAGTTTGGTCCTTTAAAGTTGTATTTTTGTTGCTTTAAGATACTTCAGTTAAGTACATTTTATGGTATTTCCACAACCAATTTCAGGGCATATTTCTATTTTACATAAAAATATATCCATAACTCAGTGTTCAATTGGATAAGAGACCATGGCATGCCTTGTATTTCATTTAATGTCTGAAGGATCACAGGAGAGCTTGCAAGTTTTCCGATTGGGGGGATAAAGGCACATTTGTAGTACCTTAATAAAAAAAATACATAATAAAAAAGATGAACTTCTAGGGAAAGGCTTGGTGAGAAGATACTATAGGAAGGAGGCTTATAATGTAAAATTAAATGAAGAGACTTTCCATAGCAGGTAATCCTTTCATGTAGAACTCTTCATTAAGTTGAATATTGGACATTATGCCCCATTATCATTTTAGTTATTAGTCTTATTTCCTTTGTACTAATCTTTGAAAACTCAGTTCAGATTTCTCAACTGCACATTCCACAGAGCATGGAACAAATCCTTCTTGTTCATGATTTTAGCTCTGTCCTTACCATAGGACACAGGAGGGCTCAATAAATGCTTAGTGGCCCTAACTGATTTGGCTCCATGGATAGAGAGCCTTGGCCTGCAGACTGAAGGGTCCCAGGTTCGATTCAAGTCAAGGGCATGTACCTTGGTTGCTGGCACATCCCCAGTAGGGTGTGCAGGAGGCAGCTGATCGATGTTTCTTTTTCATTGATGATTCTAACTCTCTATCCCTCTTCCTTCCTCTCTGTAAAAAATCAATAAAATATATTTAAAATAAATAAATAAATAATGCTTCATGAATGAATAAATAAAATAAGAAATTATCTAAATACTCAAACTACTGGAAATTTCTGGTGTTACTGACTTTCTGGCTATTTGTCTTTTAGAGTAAATTTTAAATGCCTATCCTGTTTTATTTAGTTATTTTTTTCAGTATTTAATGTTAAAGGTAATATTAAATTTCAAAATATGTGCCAAACAACCACAGTGTATTGCTGGGTGTATTTTGCAAGTGAGATATCCTTTAGTGAGAGAGCATACACAGATAAACTTTAAACTAATAATAATCTAAGAACATATCTTTGAGAAAGATAATAGAATTAACGTAAAGAATGAAAAACAATATAACTGTAGAAAAACTTAGGACATGGGACAGGCCCCTTAGAGTTCAGAAACATACCTAACCAGAGAGAGAGAGAGAAAAAAAATAATTAAACATATTTTAGCATTTCTAGAGATTTCTATAAATCCACTATCATCCTTCTAGTAAACATCACTATGTTTTGGGCCAATATTGACTCTAAAACACTGTTTTGAATCCATTGTACAACTGAAACCAAAATCATACATTCTGAAAATTCCTAGTAAACAATTCCAAATAAGGGATTGAATAAAGTAGATGAATCCATCTAACCATGACCTAGGTTGGTACACACATCTGTAAACCAAACATTTGCCTCTATCATTTTCATGCAGCAAACATTTTCAAATCTTTGACCCTTGAGATTGCCTTACTGTTTAGCATGCAGCTAGATTGCATTCAAACAACATTTGCATATGTAGTATGATTTGGTAGACTAAGCCTCCAGCTTCTGCTCTCAGAAGGACAAGCTCGGTGTTCACTTGTGAATTGACTGACTCCATGCACTTTAAATATGAAAAATGTGAAAAACTCTCCTTGGGGGATTTATAAGAACAGTTTTCTCTTCACATGGTTGAATGATATGTAAATACAAAATCTTTTGTTTTCACTATCATTCTTCTCCATGTGGAGGTTATATGCAGGTGTTGAATGATAAAACAGCAGTAAGCATCCCTGTGGATTTACCAGGTTTGGGAGTAACCTACACTATGAGTAACAGTTAAGGTGGAAAGGATGGGACAGAAGTGACCTGACCATCAATCAGATATTTTAATATAATTGTAATCTTTAAATCTACAATCTGCATAGCAAACCAGTCACAGTTGGATTTCCCTGTTAGTACAGGGAAGTATAAGTCATGATCCTGGCTTATTGCAAAATATGGTTTGACTTTCAGGGAATAAACATACCCTACCTGTGAAATGTTAACTTAGCAGCGTGATTTACATGAGAAAAGGAGAACCCAGTGGCTAGAGACATTAATTGAGTCTTGGTGATAGGGGAAGTTTCCAATAGAAGGGGACCTAAAATTACATGAGACAGAGGGCAGGGCAAAGCACAAAGTTTAGGTAGGGAAGACCACTAAAGGTCTCAAGGAGCAGAAGGGGCTTAAGAGTTTTGGAGACAAGTCAGTTTTTGAGCAAAAGTAGGAAAGAGAGGTCAGCTGAAGCAATCATGTCCATAACCTAAGGTCATGGTTTTTGAATTGTATTGTAAAGGCAGCCAAATGGTAGCCTATTTTCTATTAGATTTTACAGAAGCTGAGGTCATGAAAGCCATAGAAGATGAGGATAGAAGTCTTTGATATTATTCTGACAAATGATCCTTTTACCCATCAGGCTCAGTAGCTATGCTTGCAGGGATTAACTGGTCCAACATGGCCAGAGAATGGAAGAGCATCTACCTAAAAAAAAAAAAAAAAAAAAAAAGTAACATGCTAATTGACTGGAACTTTGCGATGCCCACCAGCCAATCAGGAGTGAGTATACAAATTAACCCACCAAGGATGGAAGCAATGCAGGCATTCTGTACCAGATACTCTGGGCCTCTGGGCCTCAGGAAGGTGGGAAGGCAGCTCTGGGAGGGAGCGGAAAAGTGGCTCCAGCCAGAGCGAAGGTGGTGTCAACAGCCAGGGGAAAGAAGGCCTGATCCTGCATCAATCTTTGTACATCAGGCCTCTAGCAGTAAAATAAAGAATCAAGCAGACAACCCTCATGACCCCCGTAAGATGGACGGGTCTGGGAAATGGGTTTTGTGACTGTCTAAGTACTTCAACTGGGCTGATAACCATATTAATCACATTTTGCTTTGGCAAGAAATATGAAAATTTTATCTGCAATCTTTGTCATTTTATGCTCCAATATCACCAACCCTCAGGTTAAAGGCTAGAGGAAGTTCAAACTGATGTTTTATTAGTATTTTATTAGGCAGTAGCAAAAATAAAGATCAGCCATATTTATTTGTGTGTATATGTGTGCTGTAGAGTGAAGGAAGGATTGAGGTCTGACATTTTATCTTCATTTTATAAATTAAACTGCAATAAATTCCAATCATTTTGGTGAAAGGCAAAGACTTTTCTCATATATAAACAAGGCAATCAATATAATCCTTACTGTTCAGGTAAATGGTAGATTCAATATTGATGAAGAGTTTATGGGAAGAGGTGGGTCATAGTTGTTGATTTCTTTTTACATAACTAATTACTTAAAGAGCATATTGCATCAAAGAACATTTGCAAGTGGGATATCAGTTAGGAGAGAACATACACAGCTAAAATTTAAACTAATAATAATATTTTATTATCTTTTATGATAATAATACTGGTTAAAAATAATACTTGTTAATATTTATTTCTAATAATACTGATTAACATTTCTTATGTGCTTATTATATGCCAGAAATACACTAACTACTGTCCTTTTTAATTTAAAAGTACTCTCTCTTTAGCTCCATCTTATATAATAAAAGGCTAATATTCAAATTAACGCCTCAACGGGGAGTCTGACTAAGAGTTCAACCAGGGGGGCAGGGCTGGCTGGCTAACCCCTGAGGCCCTCCCCCTGGCTGGCCCAATTGGCCTGTATCAGGGCAGGCTGGCTGGACCCCACATGTGCAGAAATTCATGCACTGGGCCTCTCATGTATATATGAATGTAGTTTTCAATTGGAGATATATATATATATATATATATATATATATATATATATATGAAAAATATGTAAGTTTAATAATTTTGCCAAGGTGCAAGTGCACGATATATGGAGCCATATTTTCTACCCAGAGAGTTAGGACCCTCAACTAAGACACAACACTGCCTCTCAATCCAGACTACAATATTTCTTAAATTAATATATTCATAAGCCATGTGGATCATCTGCAGACTGCTCATTTGTGACACATAAATAAGACCATTAAAATTAAATACTATCTGGGAATGAGTGGGCTGATAGATACGGCAAAATAAGGAGCACACCAAATATACATTCTTTTTACTGATGAATTTCAAATACTAGCATGTATGAACTTTCATACAAAACATTATTCAATATCACCATCATGTTTGAGTCAACAATCCCCCATCGACCATGACAAGTCTTCTCAAAAATATAATACTATTTACTTCCACTCCTCTTCTGAGTGCAACTTACTGTGCAGGAGAGGGTAACAGGGCCTCTTCACTGACGTGGAGAGTGTTTTGAGTAATGTGGGAAAATATTCCCATTTTCAGCGAAAACTTGGGGAAAGCCCTTTCCTTTCTTGGGCCTCAGCTGTTGGAGATGCAAATGGGCACCATATGAACCATAGCTATTTCCAGCTTTAAATCTATTGCTTATAACATGTTATTATTTTTCATGTGTTTCATTGTTATTGATTTCAGAGAGGATGGGGGAAAGAGAGAGAGATAGAAACATCAAAGATAAGAGAGAATCATTGATCAGCTGCCTCCTGCACGCCCCACATCGGGGACTGAGCCCACAACCCAGGTATGTGCCCTGACCTTGAATCAAACCATGACCTCCTGGTTCACAGGTCAAAGTTCAAGCGCAGAGCCACACTGGCTGGGCAAGGCCAGGATTCTTGACATGTTTTACAAAGCCCTGCGCCATAATGTGGGCTGTTCCCAATCTATGTCCTGTCCCCAGTCTACACAGGCCTGTGCTCTCCCTCTGCATGGAGTGCCCGCTCTGCTCCATGCCAGGCGGGCTCAGAGAATTACAGTGTCTACCTTATTTGCTCTGCTCAAGCGTCCCGC
Organism: Pipistrellus kuhlii; assembly: GCF_014108245.1. Taxonomy (NCBI): domain Eukaryota; kingdom Metazoa; phylum Chordata; class Mammalia; order Chiroptera; family Vespertilionidae; genus Pipistrellus; species Pipistrellus kuhlii. The sequence continues at coordinate 184,462,598 of NW_023425529.1, forward strand.
AGAGGGCTGTTCCGGAGGCCCTGCCACTCTCTCCCAGTACTCTGTGCTTCTCTTTGACAACAATGCAGCAATTACAATCACTTCATTAGCAATTAGAAGAGTGACCTCAGATTTTTATTATAGAATGTAATGGATCCGCTGAGTTCACTCCTATATCTTCAGTGGTTAGTACCATTTGTATGCAGGAGGCACTCAAGCATATTCATTACAAAATACAATAAGTAAATATAAAAGGAATTAATGAAAAAAAAGAATTTTCCCAGAATTCTTTCTATGAGCAACGATTCTTACAAAAGCAATATTCCTTTTCTTATATATTTTCTCCATTTAATATTAAATAGGAGCAGTCATCAAGAGAGTTCCATTCATGTCTATATCATTTAGAAAGAACCCGCTAGCAGAAATGTTATATCTCTCCCTTCACTGCTAAAGCTTCACAAATCTATTCCCTGGGACACATGGAAGGCATTGCCAGGTCTCAAAGAATCACCTTATTTCCCAACAAGTGAATGTTGAAGTATTTTTAAAAAGCACCTAGTCTCAAAACATTTTCTTAAAAAGTTTTTTTTTTTTAATGAATACAGCCAATCACCAATTGCCTGTTTATTACAAAAAAAGGAAAAGACTAGAAACAGTGCCTAAGTGAATGTTAGAAGAAAGTAATACTTCTCACCTCTTTCGTAGTGAGGAGCTCGGTGCACATGTCACCCTCATACATGACAGAACTAGTACAGCTCCCCTAATTTTCACTTCCTTGTACAAGTCCCCAGGACTCATTTTCATCTGGATGTCCATGTGTGAAGTTTGCCAATGTACAAATTAACAAGGTTCTAGTGCGTGGATTTCCTTCCTCCTCAAATCCACATGTAGTTCTTTTCTTTTTTATTATGAGTTAAATATCCACAATGCGTGATTCTCATTCCCTGGCTTCAGTATCACGTCATCAAAGGGGGATATATGCAAGGAACAAGGCTCAGAGTCCAGTGAGTCATCTGGCCCTAAGCTGTGTCATCACTGCTCACAGGTGAGCTGGTCTGAGCCAGCCCACCACACCAGCCCACACTGGATGGCTCCACTGTGATTGCCCCCTCTGCCTCTTGTCTGACCTGGGTGTTCCCTAAGAAGAAGCAAGGAAAAGGCATCTCTACTGAAGGCTGCTGGGTAAGGGGACTCTTTTTTTCCAGAATTTTACCTTGCTTTGTCCAGCTTTGTGTTACTCCCCTCTGACTGTGACACTCTTGTCCATATGGGGGAAAAGAGCTCTTCTGATTGTATTTTATTTTTAAAAAATATATATATATATTTTAATAGATTTCAGAGAGGAAGAGATGGTGGAGAGAGATATAAAATCATTGATTGGCCACCTCCTGCATGTCCCCCACTGGGGATCGAGCCAGAAACGGAAGCACATGCCCTGACCAGGTTTCAAACCATGGCATCCTGGTGCAGAGGTCAATGCTTAACCACTGAGTTATACTGGCCAGGCTCTCCTGATGTTATATGTAAGCATATTCCAATCTCATTCTCTCCTTCGCTCTCATTTTCTCTTTCCCTTTTCATGAAATGTTGGAATCTATAGATAGTTTCCCATCGGATGGCATCAAGCTGTATTTCCTACAGAAACCACCCTCACCAATAGCACAGCATGCTAATCAGGCACATTCAAAACTGGAGGAGAAGCAGGAAGCGTCACGTCAAAGCCAACGTTCAAAGTGAACCCTGGGGTTGTGCCCAGGCTGCTGATGTCTAGGGGCCAAGCAGTGGAGATGGCCACGGGCACAAGATCAATGTTTGATTAGAACTTTTGCTGTTTCCGCTCAGTAGGAAATTCTACTTGGAGTCCTTCCTCTGAAAGGCTTTCATAATGGATGCCGGACACTTCCAGCAGAGAGACATGTCAGTAGTTTTGATATGGAGTCTGGGTACTCTCCCCAGTGAAGTAGATTGCCTCCCAGTGTTCTCTGGGATCAGACTTTGTTTGAGAGAATACATGTCAAAGGAACAGAAAATGTCCTAGCTCACGGAGAAAGCACACTGTGTTAGAACACTGATGAATGATTTGGTGATAACAGGATAGAGGAGTCAGCCTGACATGTCCTCTATTTCAAGGATACTCTAAAATGCTCCAGCTATAAGCAAAAATAGGTATTTGTTTGAAAACAGACAAAGAATTTCAAGTCTATGATTCTCAGTGTTACTGTATATCCCTCATATGAATGAGTCCCTATGGTGCTTAGCTTTTTCTGACTGACTTATTTCGTTTAGCACAGTGGTCGACAAACTCATTAGTCAACAGAGCCAAATATCAACAGTGCAATGATTGAAATTTCTTTTGAGAGCTGAAAACCGACTTCTGCGCATGGGCCACAAAGTTTCAATCTCACTGTACGTGCAAGCCTGCACGTGGTATTTTGTGGAAGAGTCACACTCAAGGGGCCAAAGAGCGGCATGTGGCTTGCGAGCCACAGTTTGCTGACTCCTGGCTTAGCATGATATTCTCAAGGCGCATCCATGTTGTCACAACCGGCAGTATGCTAACTTTTATTATGTCTGAGGAGTATTCCATAGTGTATCTGTACTACATCATTTTCCTAAAAGTGAGCGAAAACAAAGCAAACAGAGCTAGGTGCCCATGTTTACCTGTCGTAACACTGACCCAGCTCTGAAGTTATAGGTTAAGTCCTGATTGGAGTAAATAACAGGGAGGAGATCCATAGAAACCAGAGGAGACTGAGCAGCAGATCTGATGGAGGGGCGATCAGCCATAATTTCACAACAGGATTAGACAGGCAAAGGCTGGAGAGAGCCAGAGCCTGGAAACCTCCCCTTTACTAACTCATCATGGGCTAGGCCAGTGGTTGGCAAGCTCATTAGTTAACAGAGCCAAATAGGAACAGCACAGCAATTGAAATTTCTTTTGAGAGTCCAATTTTTTAAACTTCAATTTCTTCTAACGCCACTTCTTCAGAATAGACTCGCCCAGGCCGTGGTATTTTGTAGAAGAGCCACACTCAAGGGACCAAAGAGCCACATGTGGCTCGAGAGCCACAATATGATGACCACAGGGCTAGGGCAACACATTCACAAGAAATAAAGATGTTACTCATGAGCCTCTAAAGAAGGTGAACTTGTGGATTGGACTATGCCCCCAGACTCCCATCTACAGGTCTCCTCATGCACTAACTCCCGGGACTTCTGAATGTGCCTTCCATAGACACAGTGTCATCGTGGATGGAACCAAGCTAACTTGAAGTCATACTAGTTTGAATGGGCCCTAAATTCAATGCCTGGTGCACTTACGAGAGGACACACGGAGACATGTGCATGGAACAGGAGGTCTGAAGTCAGAGGCAGAGATTGGAGTGATGTCTGTGTACCAGGAATGCCACGGACTGCTGGAGCCAATCAAGAGCTAGGAAGAGGCAAAGACTTCTTTCCTGGGATCAGGAGGATGAACCATGGCGTAACTAATGCCTGGGTTTGACCTCTGCCTTTCCTCACTATGATGAAACAGACTTTTATTGTTTTAAACTACTCTGGTTGTGATACTGTGTTATGGCAGCCCATAAAATGGAACAGATGGATTTTCTGTAAGAATTCTTAACTACACAAATAAGATTTTGCTAACAGGTGGACAGAGACAGACATTACTGAAAGTGTCTGTACTTTTGGCTCAAACCAACCTGGGGTAAGAGCATCCCCCACCTAATTCATCCCAGCTATAAGCCTATGGATTACAATTTTACATCTAACTCAGTACTAAACACTCAATCCTGATATTTCTTAAGAACAATAAATTTTACTGTTAAAATCGTAATTACAACTTTCAGACAATATTATTCTGTATATAATTTAAGTTTAAAAAAAATAAATATAGTTTCCTCCTTTAATTGAAAATGTTAGAGTTGTGTTTCTGTTAGGATAAAAGATTATTATCTCACCTTCCAAAACACAAATATAAAGAGAAAAAAGAATTCCTCCTTGCATTTTCATATATATACATACATATATATATATATATATATATATATATATATTTTTTTTTTTTTCTTTATTGATTTCAGAGAGGAAGGAGGAAAGAGAGAGAGATAGAAACATCAGAATCGTTAATCAGCTGCCTCCTGCAAACCCTCTACTGGGGATAGAGCTCAGGACCCAGGCATGTGCCCTTGGCCGGAATTGAACCTGGGACACTGCAGTCTGCAGCCTGATGCTCTAGCCACTGAGCCAAGCGGCTAGGGCTCTTCATCCAAGTGCAAAAAAAAAGAAAAAAAAGCTCTTGTTGTATTTCTCTGGTTACATAAGTCCTAGAGTGGAAGTCATGTGTGGCAATTCAGGACGACAGTTGACAGTTAATGTCCCAGGATGAAACTAAAAATTGCAAAATATTAGGTAAAGTGTAACGTAAAAATAAGTGTAAGTGCAAATACTTTAAAATTAAATATGAATGACTTTAGAATTATCTACTGTACTCAGTACTGTAGTGAGGAATTCCCTTAATAAGAATTCTCCTTAATGAGGACTTGATGATACTTTATGAAGATTTTTTTCCTTTACCTTATTTATCAATTCCAGAACAGTCTACTATCAGCTATTTCAACTTTAAAAATGTATTGACACAGAGAAATATATTTTTGTTTGCATAATATATAATTGCTTTCACTAGCATCTTCATGAAAATTATTTTTATATAACTCTGTCATCACCTTTGATATCATTAAAGATTTTTCACTGGGAATCTCTTTGATGGGGCAAAATTCAACCTAACAACAATAAAATGTAATCCACTAGCAAATTTTGCTTTAAATTTTTACAATAAGCTTTTAGTCAATTCAATATAAAATTATGTTTTTTGTGATTACCCAAAAATAGCAAGTGATTTGAGAGTATTATCTTAAATCACAAAGACATAATATAATGTGCCTCATCTATATTTCCATCCTTAGCCAAATCTTAATAGATCTAGATTTCATTTTATCTTGTTTTCATATCAATTGAATCTCTTTTTTGTGTTTACTAGATGGAAAATAAAAGTCCATTTAAGTTTCATTGACTATCAAAGATGCTTTTGGTTTGAAATCCATTTTAAATTGAAAATATAAGCCTCAGTGATTACCAAGTATGCAACAAAAAGCTTGGAAATAAGAATATAATATGACTTAACTGGATTTAGTAAGGATGTAGCCAATAACAACATAACACATGTATAACTATAAACTGTTTCTACAGCACATGGTGGTATTTACACAAGTTTTCAGAAATTCCATTCTGGCTTATGGAGGCTGCATTTCTTAGAGTTTCACACAACACACGGATGTATGTCATCCGGAGAACTCGCAAGACCTATTCTTTCATCTCCAGATCATAGCTAAAAGCAAACTTTGAAAATATGGGGGATAATGTAGCATACAGCTCTGTACCAATAGAGCTGTTGAATGAATCATGAGAAACACAGTCACATGGCAGTCAAAGTTCTGCAGTTCCAGGGCACACATCTGAAGGGCTAATGCAGTCTAGTCACTCTGTGCCTCATTTAAATACAAGAGTCTGTTTCTCTCTTTCATCTTCTAATTTCAGGAAATTAGATGTGAAACTACCCTCGTTCTTTTAGGTACAGAAAGATCAAAAGAATAAAAATTTCATCACAAAGCTAATTGCATTGTCAAATGACTTCATGCATAATGAATCATTAAAATGATCTATTTTATAAGTGCATGCTGATAAAAGTTGAAATAGTTTTAAAATGTGGGAAAAAAATTACCAACTTTGACATGATGGGATAATATTTGTTTCATAAGCTTTATGTAATGAGAGTTTATATTTTTGTGCTGGAAAAGAAAATCTCCTAGATATACACTCAGACGGACATGAGATAAACTTTCATAACACTGTCAACACTGACCTTGGGTAATGAGGTCTTACAGATCACTGATCTTTAATTACAGTTGCTCAACTCCAATGGAATCAAGTATCAAGCAGGAAAAATATTATAATGTCTCTTTATGTTTCCAACAAAGATTTCCCCATCATCAGGTTTTTTTTCTTTTTTATAACTTAAATACATTTGAGTTACCTGTGCCTGCCTGTATAAATTAATATTATACTGAAGTTCTCCAGCTTACACTATGTTAAAGTGGGATACAGCCATTTTGTCCTAAGAAGCAGAGATAGGAATGAGTCCTGAATTGCAAGCACCATAAAAAGAAATAAAGTCCAAACAGAACAAGATCAAGTTCCTTTTAACCCATGAAATCATGCTGACTTGCATGAAAGCAAAATTATTTTTCTGATAGAACCACAAGATAAAGAGGAGATAGCGGGTATTATAAGAAATGCAGACCATGAGGAGAAGAGTATGGGTGAATCAATTGTCAGTTATGCAATCCAGGCAAGTGACATGCAGAAATTGTCTAACGATCACACATTATCCAACCAGAATGAGGATTGGTGATCATGAAGGACCTGCAATTGTTCGCGTTTATTTTCCAATTGAAGAGATTCCTGAAAATGATAAAGCATGATTGCTGCACTGACTCAGAAAGTATGCAGTGATCATGCTAATAATATGGTTTTGACGTATGTTTCTCAAGCTTATTCTAAAATACGAAGATCATTCTGCTAACGGTGGCCTTAAGTAATGAAGCAGCAGACAGGAGCAGGGAAATTCTTATACTCTTGGTTTTGTGGGCTGACATAGGCACGCATTCAGCACTATAGGAGAGGAACTGTCCAGTGATGGTCTCTAATCTGAGAGGTGTCTTAAGTGGCCAAAGACAAGAAAAACCTCATCTTCAAGGATCAAAGAACAGAGTGTGCCTAAGAAGCATTCTGGGGAATGAATGTATTTTTTAATCTTTTATTTATTGACTGATTTTGAGAGAGAGAAACATAGACTGTGTTGCTCCACTCAGTTATGCATTCATTGGTTGATTCTTACTTGTGCCCTGGATGGACCCCACAACCTTGGCATGTCAGGATGATGCTCTCACCAACTGAGCTACCTGGCCAGGATGGGTAAAATAATTTCGACTAAAAATTAGAGGAACCACTCCATTTAGATTTTCTCTGACAAGTTGATTAATGTTGTACCAACTTGAGAACAATTTTATCATCAAGACTATATATATATATATATATATATATATATATATATATATATATATAAATAAATTCCCTGGCTATCCTACCAATATAGTAGGTTTTAACTGTAATATGCAGGTCTTCATATACTACATTAAAAAATCAATGAGCTATTTTTAAAAACACAAAAACAAACAAATAAAAAAGTGGATGCTTAAGTTGGAGTCTGCTTAATAAGGAGAAAGGCCCAATAGTTCTCGTCCTATCATCACCTTTGCTACCTTCTCTTCACTCCAGTCCACTGCCTCACCATTGTTTCAGGTCCAGTCCTTCTGTGCCTCATGATGCTTGCAAATGTCCTATCACCTGCTTTTCACCTGGAGTAGCTTCACCATCCTCCAGTGTAGAGCAGCCACTCTGTGAAGCCAAGCAAGCCTGCAACTTCATTTTCCAGGGCAGTAAGTGTAACACATTGTGATTTATCACTTGTATGATTCTCTCTTCCACTCAATTTCAAGATCTTTCTGATCAGGCATCTCCTGGAATCTCTCATACTGGCATCGATAATGCCCCCCGACCACTTTGACCCTTGCATGAATGCCCAGTACATATCCAAGTTGTAATCAGGAAGATATATCTTTATGTAACTTAATAATAATAATAATAATAATAATAATAATAATAATAAACTTTCAAGATGGATTTAAAATGTTAGAGACTGATAAAAAACAGACTCATGGGACGTTTTTAAATGTTGTACAATTTTTTAATTTTTTTTAAATAAAAGAATCTAGAGAATATGTGAAGTTTAAGAAATACGAGATGAATATGTCCTAGAGATTTGCTGTACAGCAGAGTGCACATCGTTAACAGTAGGCTACTGTGCACCTTGAGAGTTGTTAAGAGGGTAGAAGTTCTTGCCACACACAAACAAGGGGGAAAAGATATGAGGAAATTCCGGGAGGTGTTAGCAATGCCTGTCACCTTGATTGCGATAATGCTACCGTGTTTCCCCGAAAATAAGACATCCTCCAAAAATAAGACCTACTTACAGGTTTCCTTCTGAGTGAAATATAAGGCATCCCCCTGAAAATAAGGCCCCCCCTTAGGCTAAATATGAAAGATTTGGTCCACTGATTCTGAAAGAAATGGAGTCACAAAAAATTCACCAGGAAATTCATGAATTGGATTGTTATGATGATGTTCCAGAAGATGATGACATGATAGTCATTGAATAAATGAGTAAATTCTTGATTCTGAAGGATTCACAGTTTTTCAGTTTGTCTGGTTTGTGTTGACAACTACTGTACTACCGTACTGTATACAGGTAATAAATTTCCTTTATTTTCATACAATAAATGTGTACCATATTCTTCTTCATGGAAAAATAAGACATCCCCTGAAAATAAGACCTAGAGCATTTTGGGGAGCAAAAATTAATATAAGACACTGTCTTATTTTTGGGGAAACAGGGTAGTATGGATGTTTTCATGAGTTCAAACTCATCAAATTATACATATCAAATATGTGCATTTTTGTGTATTACAATAATTATACCTAAAGAGAGTTATTTTTTAAAAAGAGGGGGAAAATCTTATGGAAAAGATATATTAAGAACTGTGAATTTGGCCCTAATCGGTTTTGGTCAGTGGATAGAGAGTCAGCCTGTAGACTGAAGGGTCCCAGGTTGGATTCTGGTCAGGGGCATGTACCTTGGTTACGGGCACATCTCCAGTAGGAGGTGTGTAGGAGGCAGCTGATAAAATGTTTCTCTTTCATCAATGTTTCTAACTCTCTATCCCTCACCATTCCTCTCTGTAAACAATCAATAAAATATATATTTTAAAAAATGAACTGTGAATTTGTTATTGTATAATCCTAGGAGGACTCAGCTTGGTTGTAAATTTCATGTATAATCATGAATACATCAATGCACCTCTCCAGGAATAAATCAGTCAGAGGAACGCTCTACATACAAGATGCCTTCTGGGCTAAGAGTCTAGTAATCAATATTCTACACAAAATGGAAAAACTTTGTTCCAGGAAAATGAAGAAGAGCTCTTGGACTGAGACATGACATATCCTTTACCTAAAAAGACAAATTGGCAAGTGCAAATATCATATTGTAAGGAAAAAAAATCATATCTGATATTTGAGTTTTTAAAGTTTGCCTGGCATGTGCCTTTGGGATATAAAACTATAGGGGGAAAAAAGTTCCAACACATTAGGAACCCTTACCTGCTAGAGAGTATTGGTCTTAGGAAAACAAAGTTTCTAGTTCTCAAGGAGCATGGAAAATGCTTTGTTTCAGGCTTTTATCTATAAAAGATTGTAGACTGAGACAGCTATCTTCAAAATGGCTGGCAACACTGGACAATACTTTGACAATGCATTAAAAATAGAAGACTGAGTAGTCTTTAAAAATAATGGAACAGACTGAAGAATTTAAAAGGAAAGGCAGGGATAGGTGTACAGGTAGGGAGAGATTAACCAAAGAACTGCTATGCATACATGCATACAAGCATAACCCAGGGACACAGGCAATAGTGTGATGGAAGTGAAAGGATGGGGGGGGGGGGGCTCAATGTGGAAAAATAAGAGGACTTCTATAATACTTCCAATACAAATAATTTTAAAAATAATAATAATAATACACTGTTGATTGACACATTGGAAGGATTAACAAAAGATAAATACATTTTTACAAGGAGTCCAAGACAACTTGAGACTTTGTTTTGTTTTGTTTTGTTTATACACTAATATTCATTGCAACTAAAAATCATTAATTCTAATAAAAGTTTATTGGATATCTAATACCAGGAACCATTTTAGGAACTGGATATACAGCAGTGAAAAGAAGTAGAGAAAACAGCCTCTTCGCACTTACAGAGCCTGCACTGTAATGTGTGCAGACAAAGTTAAGGAGGGGGACAGGTGCACTTCGCAGGATGGTGGGAGGGGGAAGGACGGGCAGCATAGGATCTCACTTTCAGGAGGACTGCACTGACTCCAACGCCAGACACACTGGGCGGAATAGAAACTTCACCACTTTCCAGCTGCCTGAAACTAGGGCAAGAGTCCTGAACTCCATCTGTCTTAGTTTCCTGGTGGATAAAATGGATATAATTAAGTACCTATCTGATAACACTATTATGAGGAGAAAATACATAATTAAATTTGTGCCTGGTGTATACTAAGTCCTCTATAGAAATGATTATTCATATTGTCTGTAAGTATCATAGTGCTGCTAAGTCTTGCAAATTATGAACAGTATTCAAGACTAATTGGAAAGATAACGAGATATGGATATTTGCTTTAGGAGACATGTTTTCTATAATGAAATGCAAATAAGAGTATTCAAGGCTTTATCTATTGGCATAAAATTAATTAGAAAACCGATCAAAACAGAAAAGATCCATAGTTCAGTCAAGAAGTGACATTATTTGTCAATATGACAGAATAAACTATTGAGAAAATTGGAACTAAGGAGGTTTGATTGATACCTTATACTACAAAAACTGTTTTATAATATAAACAATGATAAAAACAAAACAAACCTATAAAATTACTAAAAAAATACCCTTATGTTTTTAAACTTGAAAATAATATTTTAACAGTGCAAAAGAATTACCACCAAAAAATCTCAGCAAAGTGGGAATAGAGGGGTCATACCTCAACATAATAAAAGCCTTATATGACAAACCTATAGCCAATATCATACTTAAAGGGCAAAAACTAAATTCATTTCCCCTAAGAACAGGAACAAAACAGGGATGCCCACTCTCACCACTCCTGTTCGATATAGTACTCGAAGTGCTCCCCATAGTGATCAGACAAGAAGAAGAAATAAAAGGCATCCAAATTGGAAAAGAAGAAGTAAAGTTGTCCTTGTTCACAGATGGCATGATACTGTACATAGAAAACCCCAAAGACTCCATAAAAAAACTAATAGACCTAATAATGAATTTGGCAATGTAGCAGGATACAAAGTTAACACACAGAAATCTATAACTTTTTTTATACACCAATAATGAACTTACAGAAAGAGAAATGAAAAAAGCAATCTCATTTACTATTGTACCAAAACAGAAATAATAAGTACCTAGGAATAAACTTAACTAATAACATAAAACACCTGTACTCAGAAAACTACAGGACATTTAAAAAGTGATAGGAGAAGATTAAACAAATAGAAGAACATACCATGTTCATGGGTTAAAATCAACATCATTAAAATGTCCATACTATCAAAGCAATCTACAGATTCAATGCAATCCCCATTAAAATACCAATGGCATATCTCAAAGATCAAGAACAAACTCTCTAAAACTTCATATGGAATAAAAAGACCCCAAATAATCACATAAATCTTGAGAAAGAAGAACGAAGTTGGAGGGATCACAATACCAGATATTAAACTATATTACCAAGCCACAGTTCTCTAAACTGCATAGTACTGGCACAAGAACAGACATATAGACTAATGGAACAGAACAGAGACCCCAGAAATTGACCCAAGCCATTAATATTTGGCAAAGGAGGCAAGAGCATACAACGGTGTCAAGACAATCTCTTCAATAAATGGTGCTGGGAAATTTGATCAGATAAATGCAAAAAATTGAAACTAGATCACCAACTTACACCATACACAATAACAAACTCAAATGGCTAGAGGACTTAAATATAAGATGGGAAACCATAAAAATTCTAGAAGACTCCTTAGGCAGAAAAATAGCAGACATATGTCATAGCAATATCTTTACTAATACAGCTCCTAGGGCAATGGAAATTAAGGAGAAAATAAATGAATGGGACTACACCAAAATAAAAAGTGTCTGCACAGCAAAAGAAACCATCGACAAAACAAGAAAGCCCACTGCATGGGAGACCATATTTTCCAATGATATCAAGGATTAGGGTTTAATCTCTGACATTTACAGGGAACTCATATAATTTAACAAAAGGAAGATAACTGATCCAATAAAAAAAATGGGCAAAGAATCTAAATAAGTACTTTTCTAAAAAGGACATACAAAAGGCTAAGAGACATATGAAGACATGCTCAAAATCACTAATCATCCAAGAGATGCAAATCAAAATAACAATGAGATACCATTTCACACCTGTCAGAATGGCTACCAACAACAAATTAACAAAAAAGTGCTGGAAAGGAGGTAGAAAAAAAGGAACCCTCATGCACTGCTGGTAGGAATGCAGACTGGTGCAGCCACTGTGGAAGACATTATGGAGTTTCCACAAAAAGTTAAAAATGGAACTCCCATTTGACCCATAAACCCACATCTAGGACCCAGAAAGATGTCTGATACATAAGTCAACCACAGCTATGTTGGAAAACCTGTGGTTTTTAGTTGACAGCATGGTTTCTTCAGTAAGACTTTCCTGATGAATTAGGCAGTGTGTTAATTTACACTCTGACTCCAGTGCTTTATCTCCTCATCATGCACTTCCTATAGAAGTGTCCAAAATAGTTTCAAGAGGAGGCAATGAAAATATTTACAGAATGATAATAAAGGCAACATACCTTACATACAGTGCAGTGTTAAATATTGTGAATGACACAAACAAAGGAGTGAGTGTGTGAGTGTGTGTGTGTGTGTGTGTGTGTGTGTGTGTTGTGTGTTGGGTTTTTAAAACATTCCTATTCCCTTTAGAGTTTTCTCTGTTGTGTTTTATATAACTTTTCATATATTAAATGAAATTTATTTTAATGATCAATGCTAAAGTTATGCATAATTCTTCAGTAAATTGTCAAATGAGTTTAGATATCAAAAACATAAGTATTTATAAGTCTTCAGACTAAAAATATTTTGTGGCTTATTATTTTCTATAAAATTCATAATTTCTGCAATCTAAATTATATACTTAAAAGTTAGTGAAAGTCAATAATATTTTATAGCCAAGTAAACAATAAGAAAAATTTTGAATTGGCTAAGGTTTATGTTAAGACTTCTTCAAGTTGGTTTTTGTTTTGCTTGCTGTTTTTTATGGAGCCTCCTTACATTTTGAAATTTTATTTAAACAAGGAAGTTCTGAAATGAATCATTTAGCATTGAAGTCCAAAACCAATTTAGTGATCCTGGGCAAGCCACACCCATATAAAATTACATGATAATACTATTAAGACTATAAATAATGAGCCATTTAAAGCACCAAACAAAACATCTAATATTCAAGAGCCTATGGCTTAATAAATGCCCTTAAAATATTCAATAATTACTAATTCTCAACCCCATTCCAAAACCACAAACTAGATTTTATATAGCAAATGCTTTGGAGTATAGAAGCACAAAACAATGTACTATTAATAAGTTGCTTTAATTTTTACCTGTACCTCTTTCAGCCGGTTATTTTTTCCTTCTAGGCAGGATGTGAGTGGTTGAGTGTGTGTGTGTGTGTGTGTGTGTGTGTGTGTGTGTGTGTGTGTCTGAGTGAGAGATTTTCTAAAAAATTGACCAGCTGATTAGAGAATAGAGACACTTAAATCAAAACGGACAAGTAGGTGATTTACTTAAGATACATGCTTCTAAATTCAGGGGTCGAAGGGGAGAGATGGAACTGTTACAAAAGCAGCATGAGGTACAGGAGATAATTCATGGAACTTAAACCCCATAACTAAAGGTGTTATAAAAAGAAACAGAATACGCAAAAAAGAAGCATTAGTAGATCATGTAATAAAAAATTGAGCTTAGTGGACTAGACAAAAATCTGCTTGGTAAATTGAAAGGGCTTATTATGTAAAAGACAAAATAAATGTGAAGAGATCCAAATTGAATAGATCTTGGGGAAAAACTAATGGAAGGGGGAAAATGTTCACATTGGCATATAATCAGAAAAAAAATACATTAAGCTAGAAATTATGTCATTAACAAAAGGGCATCACTCAATGACACATAATTATATAATCCTTAATAATAAAGGCATAATATGCTAATAAGACCAGACAGCTGAATGACCTTCCAGACAACCTTCCAGATGAAGCGGGGCCTGCCAGGGCCAAGGCAAGCCGACACAGCTGTGAGGGATGAGCCCCCTACACAAATTTCATGCATTGGGCCTCTAGTTCATAATAAAACACTTCATGTCACAGATTTCTATTTTGAGATATAAAAACCTAGTGAATAGTCATAAAGTCCTCTAGAAAATCAATGATCACTTTGACATATACAGGGTATTCATCCGTTTATGTTATACATATAAATATATACATTATAATGTATGTGGATATGATTCATCCACATATATGCTTAAAGACACACACACACACACACACACACACACACACACACATTTGCCTTTGCTCACATATCTACATTTGAGGAGTTCCAGGAAAATATAGTAATGGCAGGGGAGAGCATGATGGTAGTTTGACCTAAGCTGTTTGAAATTTCCATATGGAAAATCTGGGGAGTCTATTTCATAGCAAGATTCTCATTAGTATTTTAAATGTTTAAGTTATTTAGATCAAAACAAAAGTATAACTGTGTTATTTGCCACTCTCTTGATACATCATACTTTCATCTATGGTCTGACACAAACCAATGTTTCACTGTCAGGAGGATGTACCTGTGTCCCTTCATCTGCCATAGACTGAGAGGAGAACACGGTGAGTACTGGCATACTTCATCTGTGCATCCTTATTTCATTGCCACGGCACTTTAACAGTAACAGAAAGATAACCAACTTTCTCACTATGCAATCTTCTTTATTGACACTGGGATTACGAATAATGGAGAGACTAGAGCACATTACTTATGAGAAAGGACTAATGAGCACACCACCAAACTGGCTTCTGGCTTCAGTGCTCAGAAACTCTGTGATCTTGCCATTTCTGTCAAAAGTACCAAGTAAAAATATCAAGTGGTTTCAGAATGTTATAATGAGGAAAAATATGAAGCACTCAACACAACACCTGGCATACCATAAACACCCAATAAACTGTAGCTGCTATAATGAAGTTAACGGCATCTGATGTTTGAGACTCACACTGATCCAGGCGTCACCAGGGCAGGAATGTGTCCTGTCTCTAACGTGTCCATCACCCGACACATCTCGCTTCTCGCTTGATTTCCACTTGTTTACTGTGATAGTCAAGTGATTTTACCTCATTGGCTGCATTGCATTTGAATTTTTGTTGTTTTCTATTGTAGTTTTTTATTTTTTTAAGTACAAATATGGGGCAGATTATATGTTGAAGAAAGTACTAAACACTTTGATGGCAACAAATGTGAATTCTTAGAGAAAGAAGATAGCTCTATTACCAGAGGAGAGAGTGGGAAAGAGATCAAATATGAACCAAGGAAAGTGGCCATAGGAGCAGCTGGGCTACAGGTGAGGGATGTGATCCCTGTAGGAGTCATGATGCCCATGGCATGGACAGGACATCTGGAACCCAGAAATAGCTAGAAAGTGCTCATTCATTTTGTGATCTCCTTGAATTTTGATTAAAAACTGCAAACTTGAGACCATTCTCATTCATTGTATACATAAAATTTCTAATTAAAAGATTAACACACAAAAACGGATTAAACCTATAATACATTATTACCAAGTAGGATTTATTTTGAAATGCATTTAACTCAGTTGCAGCGTGAATTTAATGAATTCCAGTTGGAGTTCAGTTTTGATGTTATTGCAGTAATTTAAGTGTTGTTAGATATTTTCTAAAATTTGTAGAAAACAAGCAAACAAAAAGCCAAACAAAGCTATGAAAACAGTTCAGGGTGCTTGTGTAGGAGACACCAGGGGCTTTCCTTATCGGAACCCAGACCATGCTTTAAGTCTGTGTCATAGAGGTATGGGAATACCTAAAAACATCTGTGGAACACTAACCGGTTTTGCTCAATGGATGAAGCATCAGCCTGGGGACTGAAGGGTCCCAGGTTCGATTCCAGTAAAGGGCATGTATCTTGGTTGCGGGCACATCCCCAGTAGGAAGTGTGCAGGAGGCAGCTGATGGATGTTTCTCTCTCACTGATGTTTCTAGCTCTCTAGTCCTCTCCCTTCCTCTATGTAAAAAATATCAATAAAATAGACTTTTAAAGAAAATAAAAGCATCTGTGAAATACAACAGAACATATAGGAAGAGACCTCAGCATATTTAGTATATGATAAAATTGATAAACCTTTTCCAATCTGTGGGAAAGTATAGGTCCTTTAAAAATTGACTACAGAGCTGATTAATCATGTGAGAAGACATCTAAATGAAATGGATTTCTATCTTTTAGTATATGCAAAATTAATGCTGAATGAATTACAAATGAAATATGAAAAATAAAATAATTAAAATCCTTCAAATATATGTACCTTGGTACATTCATAATATGTAATATCCCACAACAATATAATCTGTACTACATCCATTAGAATGAACATATTCCACAAACAGTGAGCAAAATATGCTGAGCAATGTACTCTGCATGGCTCCATTAATACAAGGATCACCTGCAGAACTAAACAATTAATTGTTCATGGCTCTGGATATATATTTCAAGGTTATAATCTAATGCAAAAGGATGATTAATTAAAAAATGTAAGCTATGATTATCTGCAGCAGGCAAAGATGAGACATGACTGGGGAAAATATTAAGCTAATTAATTTGTGGACTATAGATGCCTGTTCATTATGTTCCCCATATATATATGGTCATATATATATGTCTGAACAAATATATATACACAGTGTTATAAAATTTTGGAGGACTACATGTATACTCTAGGGTTGGGAAGAATTCCTTTATCAAGAATGGAAACCCATTCTTCTTGAAGTAAGCATGCGAGTGTTGGCAAAGTAGGTTTATAGTTGAGTGTGCTAAACACAGAATTCTATTTGTAATTCTTATTAATAATCATTGTATTGTTTTCCATATGACAACTATAAATTTACTTTTGCCCATCCCTGAATTTGCATAAATAAATATAATATTTTTGATCAGCAAATTATGTCATGAAAAAAATGCAAAGGAGAAATTTGGGGAGATATGACACTGTATACAGGGGTTGTATATGATACAACAAGCTTTTCCCAATGGAGCAAGGTAGATCATTCCATTAAAATAGATAAAAGACAAGAAAGAGCAATTAATTTTTACAAAATCACATAAAGGTGATTGGCAAGTCTATAAAATGCTATTCAAACGCATTAGCATTAGGTAAAGGCAAATTAAAGCAAAATTGGATGTCATGTCCCACTCATTAGCTGGAAAATAAAGTAGAGCTAAAACTTACTATATGCAAGTAAAGATGTGTGATAAAAAGTGGTTTCCTGCATCGGTGATAAAAATGTTGCAATTCAGAAGAATATGTTAGGAAAATGTCTTCTTTGACTCAGTAGTTCTATTGGGCAAAGCATGCCATGAAAACAAAAGCTCCATTATGGAATGATATGTGAGCAAGATTTTTACTCCAGCACTGTTCCCAGTGGCAAACACTGGAGACAAAATGAATGGCCGTGAACCGAGGATAGGCAGAACAACTTACAGCTCATGCGTACAGTGGAGTACTATGCAGCCATTAGAATCCCAGGTCAACCAGTTGACTTGGAAAGAAGTCAACAATGTTTGATTAAGGAAGAAAATAAAAATGCAAACTCTCACACTGTTGTTTTATAAAACTAACTTGAAAGCCCTATATCTGTCCAGTACGCATATGTGTCTACATGATGAGACCAGCATAGAGAAAATCATAAAGGGATCATAGCCCTTGGTTATCTACATAGGGAACCTGTTGTGGCAAGAAGGAATAATGTGGACAGAGGGCGCAGAGGACAACCACAAAGAGAGAACAAACAATGAGCGAACAACCTACACTAGAAAAATCAACACAGGATCCACCATCTTTGTGATTTTATATAAAATTATCTGTGTACATAATACAATTTTAAAACCTAAGAGTAACAGAAGGTAGCTCTTTCTTTTGGAGGGAGGGGAACCTTTTTCCCTATGACCTAACAAAAATATAAATGGTGAAAAATTGAATTAAGCCACAATAAAATGTTTTTAAATGATGTTTTTGTTTTATATTTTAGAGAGAGAGGAAATATGGAAAAGAGAGAGAGATAAAAGAACATTGATATATAAGAGAGAAACATTAATTGGCTGCCTCCCACAGGTACCCCCAACCAGGGATTAAATCCACAATCTGGGCATGCGCTCTGATTGGGAATCAAACTAGTGACCTTTCTGTGCATGGGATGATGCTCAACCAACTTAGCCACAATGGCCCAGGCAATCAGAATGATTTTTAAAGCAAGAAATTCAGTACCATAAAATTTGATGTACAAGAATGATTTTTAACAAGATAAAAATGTGTTGTTGGTTTTTACTTTCACTGATACTATCTATAAAGTTCAATTTCTAATAAAAATAATCTGATATTTCATATGCTGGAACAATTCCATACAAACAGAGTGGCCATCACAGACACACACACACACACACAGTGATTTATAATAATTACAGACACATGTTTCTCAATGCCCTGGTGGAATTTATACAAAGACTCAAATTGTAAAGGATAAATATCAGATTTCTAATTAATGGCATTAAGAGCTGGTACTTCAGGATTTTAGTTCTCTGATTAACACAGCTGATCTCTGATTGTGCAAATCTTATGCTGCACTTCATGTGTGATTAACATACTTAACTAAGGATTAACTCATTTTATTCTATTATCAAATCTTTCTCTCAATTCTCTAAAAATAGCTAGAAATGTAATAGCAATATCAAAGTAATATTTGTTTTTCATTATAAAGTTGCTAAATATGTTTTTATATTTATGAACTTAGGAAAACAGAACAATTATGTTTGTGTTATAATTGCAAAATGTAATTGACTCAACAGTCTTCCTCATTTAGACATTGGATTAAAGTTTATATAGTTTTCCTATAAATGTATCCATCGCCTTCCAACCTGTGGGTGTGACACGGTTTTCTTGTACATAAAAATGAGTAATGGAACTCTTTAATAAGTCTGCCCTCATGCTCAAAAGATTAAGTATGTACACTGACTGCTGTATATCATCTCTAATTATGAATTCTTCAAAGGTATGTCTAAGACCTCTTTTCATTCATATCAAACATGAGACATTTTCTGGATTATATGCAAAACAAACACAACACATCTGTGCACATCCCATTGAGTCACATATTTTGTGTTTTCTTACTATGAATACTTCTCCTCCCCTTTACCCGAGAGCATCAAAATCAGGATTACACAGAGCACATGCATGATAGGATCATGGGAAACAGCAGTATGTCTTTCAGAAATCTGGAGTGAGTTGCCTCTACTTTAAGGAGATAATGAAGGCTTGTGCCCATGGTCACAGACTGGATGGCACAGGGGCTTTGACTAAATCCTGGGGTTTCAACTCCAGTAGGTGAATGTGTCAGGTATCCTGCCCAGCCTACAGTTCCACCTGACAAATGCTGATTATACTGAACCCTAAGTAGCCATGTCCTCCAATCAGCTATGCCAACTTCACTTCTTTATACATCACCATGACAATTATGTTCTGAAAATGAGTCCCAGAGGAAATTCCTTTCCTGCTCAGGTGTAAGGAAAGGGGAAAAGGCCCTGTGTGGCTATAGGTAGCTTTAGAAATAGCTTTGAGGTTTATCCTCTCTCTCTCCCCACACCTTCTAAAGTCCATCTCCGTGGTGTGGTGCTAGGACTGAGCAACACACACAGAAAGGATCTCCGCACTCTGCCAAGGTTTCCTTAGCTTCACAGAAAAGATTCTGGAAGATTATTCTTTCTTTGGGACAATGCCACGCGCTCTCATCATAGAAATATTATCAAAGGTGGAGTTACATCCAGGGAATGAAAGGACAATTCATAGCCGGAACATAGGAAGAACTTTTAAAACTCAACAATAAGAAAAAGAACAACATGATTGATGTCTGGGCAAACATCTCTTTAGACATGTCAACAAAGAGGACATACAGATGGCAAACGTGCTGTGAAAAGTGTTCGATGTTTTATGCCACATGTGTCAAACACAAGGCCCGCGGGCCAAATCCGTCCCGCCAGGCCTTGCAATGTGGCCCGCACCGCACTGTCATCACTGCACTCCGCTGCATTTCCATCACAATGACAGTTTATGACTGTTCGGTAAACCATTCAGCCCGTGATTTAGGCTGGATTTTAGATTTTGGTCCCTTCTCTGATTGAGTTTGACACCCCTATTTTATGCCATTTGTGAATTGAAGTTAAAACACTAATTTCATACCTATTAGAATAAGGAAAATCCCAAACCCTGAAAACAACACCAAAGGCTGAGGAAACTGTGAAATAGCACAAATGCTCATTCATCGCTGGTGGGAGTGCAAAATGGTGCAGCCACTTAGACAGACAGTTGGCATTTACTTACAAAACTAAATTCACTCCTACCAGCAATTGTTCTCCTTGTCTGTGGTTGGCAAACCGTGGCTCTTGAGCCTCATGTGGCTCTTGGGCCCCTTGAGTGTGGCTCTTCCACAAAATACCATGGTCTGGGTGAATCTATTTTGAAGAAGTGGCATTAAAAGTTTAAGTTTAAAACAATTGGCTCTCCAAAGATATTTCAATCATTGTACTGCTGCTATTTGGCCCTGCTGACTAATGAGTTTGCCGACCACTGTCCTTGGTATAACAAGAATAAATTTAACTTTAATGTATACTGAAAAATATTTCTTTCTAAATATATATATATATATATATATATATATATATATATATATATATATTGCAAACTCATTTAGAGTTACTGTATTATTTATTTGTATTACAACTGTAAACTTTTGCTCGCCCCTGTATAATCAAATTTATGAAAACTAAAGGCAAACACAAAGCTTAAAAGCAGTTAAGGAGAACTGACACCTTACCAACAGGAGATATATTATGCTTTCTTTATATAGGATGTTGCTAAAATGTATACACATCCTTTGAATAATTAAAAAGGCAGTGTTTATTAAAATATGTTTCATTTTCAAAATTTGAATTATCAGTTTGGGGGAACACCCTGTATTTCCTTATCTATTATTTCTTCAACTACTACTACCTGTGCCCACTTAATATGTTTTAAATGATAACTGATGGCTAAATTTCAGGAACCATATCATAACTCATTGCAATTGTTTCTTGACTTTAAGATCCAGGGACACTCCTTTCCGGCCTCAGCCAATCACTGGGCCCTGTGAGTGATGCTCACCCTGGTCTCACTCCTGAAGGAGCATCTGTTTCCTGTGTAAGAGGCCGCAGAGCGCATGCTCCGGAATGCCCAAAGGCTGCTTCCTGGCATCTGGCAGCGTCTCCCTCCGGGTCTCCAGGCCGGGAGGTGACAGAGGAGAGGGTGTTTGACAAGGCTGCACAGTCACCACTTTACATCCAGGTGCGTGACGGCAGGAACAGCCAGACCATCACACACACAGACAGACTCTGCAACCAACGTCTCCTCTGGCCGCACAGGGACACTGAAAACATGGCAATCCTTTTGCTTCAAATCATTACATCTGAACTAGCAGTGACGCAACATGAAAGCCCAGTTATTGTCAATAAAGGACCTTATGGGTGATCCCTAATAGGGCTTTTATTTTACTTATTTTTTTTTCATTTTATCTAGCATCCAAGATGCACAAAAAAGATAATCAGAGGTGTTAACATATTTTCAGTACACTCTAGTAAGTCAAAACTCATTACATCTCTACCTTTCCCCAAGGCTTACTAACATGTGAACACAATCATGGTCTCTTTACAGGCTATTATTCTTATGTATACGTGTCAGTGCATATATTTAATATGTTCAATGTTCACTCCTACGTTGAGAATGCTGTATTTTCCCCACGCACAGAGTAACGCCTGTGTCTTCCATCTCAGGGAAGGAATTGCTTTCTATTGCTCACACGTCATTTCCGGTAAGAATTATGTTCATGTTAGAAACTAGTTTAAGGGACAATTAACATAAACCCATCAGTGCTCACCCCTCCTCCGAAGACCAACCCCAGGCCCAGCGCACAGGCGCCCCATGGCTGTGGTTGGCTGAGTCAGTGATCCCCACGTGCTGGGCTGCCCTCTGGCTGACTCCACTCCTCTCTGGCAGTGACCTTGGCCACCTCCAGCCACTCAAGCAGCCAACAGACGGACACCGATTTGTTTTCCTTATGTTTTTAAGTCACTGGCCTGGTCTGCTAATTAGAAATAAATGGCTTGACCCATGAAAGAAGCGGCAGGAAACCTGAAATGAAGGCATTACCCAGCCCTTCATGCCCCTTCACGATGCCATTCTCAATATTTCACATAGCCCATAAATAATGAAAGCCTCGCCGCAGCGAATGATGTGCTGTTATGCAAATAAATACCCTCCCTGGCAGTGCCATTAAGGACTCCAAATGACAGCTGAGCAGTTTAGACATAGCCAGGCACTGACTGCAGCGAGGCCAGGAACCCTTCGATGTTTGTGTTTTAATTGTGAGTGCCAGGTTGTATGTGGATTTTTACTCTAACGCTTTAATTTGCATGAGCAAACAAACCTCTAATAGACCTTTTCTAAGTGGAGGAAATGCATCACTTAATTAGATTTGATTTGTTGGGAAACTATTGTGACTCATGAATATTGAGGGCCCAAGATGCGGTGTTATGGAAGGGAGCGGTTTTCAAGAAATCCACAGTCTCTGAGAGGTGGAAACCAACCAATCATTGTTTTGGATAAACTTTTCCATGGAATTGACAAAGGTGCACATAATAAATGCACACACTTTCTTATTTTAAGTCAATTTTGATGTATAATTTTCAAATCAGTGATGTAAAAAACAGGTTAAGGGGGAACATGTCAAAATTCATTTGTCAAAAATGTTGTCTTATTTTCTGATTTTGTAAGATGTTTTCTTCATGCTAAATTAAAAGAACTCCAATGATTATATAGTAAGGTATAATTACCCTAAAATATTGCAAGGAACAAAGCCTTAGTTTTAGCGTAAACAAATATATATATATTGGAGTATATATAACAAAAATGCTATAGAATAGTGGAAGAAGCTCTAGTCAAAATACATAAATACCTTTATCCATATTAAAATGTTAAATTCCTCAAAAACATATCCTCCCATCCTGACTTAAGCTAAAACATAAACATAAACATTGATTGGTAAAGCCATAATTATCACTCTGAAACATGCCTACCCAGCGCCATTATAGTAACAATGAATGTAACTTTCTCTCCCACAGACAAGAGAGTTTGCAAATGCACCTAATTAGTGTTTAGTAACAATTAGTGAAGGCCACTTTAGGTTAGAAAAGTGTTATATGTAATAAATAATTATGCTTGAAAAAATTCTAAATGAAAACTAGGTAGATTTATCTCCTCCAAAAATAAAAAATAAAAACATGTTAAAATATATTACTCTTTATGATTATTAATGTAAATATGAGTAAACCCTATATCTCTATTTTAAAATGTTGTGATATTTTATTTGTTATATTTGAAGCAATAGTGATTTATTTCTAGAAGATAATTTCGGTGCCATAGTGATTTTTTGAAATCCATGAAGGCTGCTAAGTACAGCCAATATATTGTCAAGGCAATCCAATGGTGCATAGTAAGGGAAATATAGTTCAGTGAATATTTTTAAAAATTGAAAACAACTGTCTTGGACTTCACCATTTTCCTCAAACTATCAGGCATCGTTTTAGTTTTCAGCAGTCAGCTTCTTATTTTGCAAAAGTATATTTATTCCTCTCCACCCACTAAAAGCTCAGATTCTACCCTTTATTCTTAATTCTGATCTCCAAAGAGGAGGTCCCCCCTCTAGGATAGTTAGTCCCTGAATAGGCTTTCATTTCTCATCTAGGTAATCCCTCAATTATTTTTCTTGATTGAGGGCTGACATCAAAGCTAGCTGTGAGAAAAAGGGAGAGTCGGGTACAGGTGGGCAAACTGGAGGAAGGAGTGAGAACACTTGCAATGATGTCAACATTAAAAAATATATAAAGGTTAAATTTTTAAAAATTGTATCAGTAAATGCTGTTATTTCCTGAGAGATTCTAAGCATCCCAAACTATGCTAAGCACTGTGCATAACTAGCTGGTTTGCTGCTCAGTGAATCCAGGAGAAAATGGTGTTTTGAGACTCATTTTAAGGATGGGGAAGGTCTGAGGGATCCGGAGAGCTGACATTCTTTGTCAGATGTCAAAGCTAAGGTGACAGAGCCAGGATTCAGAGCCTTCTCTGTCACCCTCCAAGTCCTTTATAGGTAGCGCTAAAGCAGATGAAATATGCCAGGCTAAAAGTGCAGGGGCAATAAACCAAGAGAGGAAGGGCAAGCGGGATGGACTGCTACCATTTTTGAGCTGTTTGTTCAATTTTCTCTGGACCCCATTTCCCACACATCAGAAAATGTGGGGTCCATTCCAGCAATGAAGACCTTGTTCCTACTTTCACATCAAAGTTTCCATTTGGTTACAGTCCACAGGCAGCATCTACTCCCTTATCCCCATTCTTAGGCACATTTTTTTTGTTTTGTTTTGTTTTTGTTTTTGTTGTTGTATGTGTGTGTTTTGGAGTATTTGCTTTTATTATTGTTGTTGTTGTTATTGGCGTGTGTGTGTGTGTGTGTGTGTGTGTGTGTATTTGGAGTATTTCCTTTTATTTTTTCTCCTCACATATTTTAAGCTTCTTAAGTAAGGCAACAAAACCTGGCCACAGATGCTCATGCATGTTAATTGTGCTCCATCTCTTTGAGAACGGACCGAGTCTCAATCACATGTGCATCCTCAGAGTATTCCACTATCAAGGCGCACTTAGAAAGGTCTGACTAAATGCCACATCAAAGTGGACAAGTCTAAGGCCATCATGGTTCTTTGATGCCAACTATGTAATCACCCAATTTAGATACGAAGCTAAGTATTTCATCTTTATTGCCCCAGAAGACTAAAATATGTAATTAGTGCTAGGCTTATCCTTATCTATACTAGTAGTAAGATTTAAAGTCTGCCGAACAGCAGAAACTGGATGAAGGCAGGGGCAGGAGAAGAGATGATGGGGGAGAGATGGGATGATTGCACAGGGCAGAAAATGAGTGTATTAATATCTATTGATCCAGATAACTTGCTTTATGTGCATCTATAGTCACATTTAGGTAACACGCATAATATAAAATACCATTCAGAATTATACTTAAATTAGAGGCCCAGTGAATGAAATGCATGCATGGGGGTGGGGGGTGTTAGCCCGGCCTGCACCCTCTGCAATTTCTGGGATTCCTCAAAGGATGTTCTATTGCCAGTTTACAGGCATTGAACCTAAACTGACAGTTGAACATCCCTATCACAATCCAAGACTGCTGGCTCAAGCCACTCACCTGCCTGCCTGGTTGCCCCTAACCACTCTGCCTGCCAGCCTGCTCGTTCCCAACTGCCCTCCATCAGCCTGATCACTCCCAACTTGCCCCCCTTATGGCCTGCTTGCCCCCAACTTCCCCCTCTGTTGGCCTGCTCGCTCCCACCGTTGCTTCCCACTGGCCTGCTAACCCGCAACATTCCCCCTGCTGGCCTGCTTACTCCAAACTCCGCCCCCCCCCCATGTCCTGATCACCTCCAACTGACCTCCTCTGATAGCCTGCTCACCCCCAAATGGCTCCCCCACTGGCCTGCAAACCCGCAACATTCCCCCTGCTGGTCTGCTTACCCCTAATGACCCCTGCCATACCATCCTGGCCTGATCACGCTAGTGACTCAAGGTCCCAGCCCCTCCTTTTATTCTTTTATTTTTTTTATTTTTTTGTTTTTAGTGCTTCCTTAAGCAGAGGCCAGGGCTGGCTGGAAGAAACTATCTAGGATTTATTTATCTTCTATAATTGAAACTGTTGACTTGAGCCGAGGCCAGAGCAGGCCAGGGCTGGTGGGAAGCTTGATTTCCTACATCGTCAGGGGAAACCCAAGCCTCCTGCTCTCTCCAGCTACATGGCTGCTATCATTTTTGTTTAAATTTATTTATCTTCTATAATTGAAACTTTGTAGCCTTGAGCAGAAGACAGGTCCAGCCAGGGCAGGCAGGAAGCTTGACTTCCTCCATCACTGGGGCAACCCAAGCCTCCTGCTTGCTACAACAAGATGGCCAGCCACCATGTATGATGGGTTAATTTGCATTCTCGCTCCTGATTGGCTGGTGCTCATGGGATGGTGTTGCAGAGTGATGGTTAATTTTCATGTTTCTTTTTTATTAGTTGTAGATGTTTTTTGAAATACTTTATTAGAGGAACCTTTCTAAGCACAAATAACCAACAATAGAAAAAATATGAAAAAAAATTAGAAAAAATAATTCAAAACCAGTATTATATTTTTGCATTTTAAAAATATAAACAGTTTGTCATTAAATTCAATAAACCAACATAAGATATAAAAAAATATATAGGACTGATGTTTCCTTATAACCTCCATTTTTATTCATCTAAGAAGACACAGGAAGGTGTGAATTTTTTAAGTGTAGTAGATAGATAAATATCATTGTTTCTAAGAGAAAAGTTTAATATAGTAATTCAATAGACTTCATGGTAATTCAGTAGTAATTTGTTAAAGGAAAGGTATAAGACAAAGAATAGAAGGAGATATAATCTAGTGCCTGGGAATAGACTAATATCTTAGTAAAAACTGAATTTTCTAAATGAATAAATAAGATTTGGCTGAGTTACATGTTTTATCTAAACTTATGCATCTGATAAGGAATGAGGCCCAAACTTAAACATGAGACTGCCTTTCTCAATGGAACCAACTACACTTACACATATTTGAAGATCTATAATAATCAGGGTTTGTTCGAGTGTGTGAGAGTTAAATGGTTGAGAGAGAAGGCAGGAGTTATATTGTGGTGTATTGTGGCCACTAAATAAAACATGTGCAATGAATTTGTTAGGAAAGAAGTGTTAAGAAGGACTTAAAGGCCAGCTGGTATTGCTCGGTGGTTATGCATTGACCTATGAACCAGGAGGTCAATGGTTGGATTCCTGGTCAGGGCACATGCTGGGGTTGTGAGCTCAATCCCCAGTTGGGGTTGTGCAGGAGGCAGCCGATCAGTGATTCTTTCTCATCACTCGTGTTTCTATCTCTCTTTCTCTCCCTTTACTCTGATATAAATAAAGCATATTTAAAGAAAGGAATTGAAATGATTATAACGTAAACTATTTGTGATAGAAAAAAGAAGTAATCTTGATACTTAGATATGCTAAATAAACGTGTAACTGTATATATATCTTAACAGTAATGTTAATAAAACTTTTTAAAAACATCTTTCCTTCTCCCCATAATAATATTTAACAAGTCATCATCTTTCATTCTCAGTGTTAATATGCTATTTTAAGCAGAGTATCTATTCTTTTTCTTACATTATTATTTGGAAATATATTAATTAAATGTGAAATAAGAAAGTACATGGAATAATCTCATTATTTATAAACATTATTTTCTTATTAGAGATTCTACAAGACAAAGTAGAAATCTTACAAAATATTTTAAGAAAATCTACTTTTTGAGAAATAATTATTCTGAAATTTATATAAATTTGAAAACATACTTTATTGCACTTTTAAATATATACAATTAGATTATCCCACTTCAGGTTGAAACACAGTCTGTAAAATATTCCCCAAATGTTTCCAATCAGCAATTTTATTTGGTTCTTCACACTATTTTATACCTACTGCTACTGCATGTTATAATGTGAAAATTTATGAGGTCATTTATAATTTTATAGACAATAAAATGTCATATATATTTGATGTGCATAAATATATTTTCTAAGATGTAGAAAATTGCATTTAAAATTTCATCAATAATATAAAATATGAAAACAAGCACATGTTTGAAGAATAACATTTTAATTTAACATTGATTTGTCTCAAACTAAAATATTGATAATTTTAGCAAGAATAAATTGTGATAAAATACCAAGAAAAAACACACAATTCAGTGGTACTAAGAAGAGTGACTGTAATGAGATAATGAAAAATATTTTAAATCATACAACAAATTGGTTTTAAACATTCATAGTTTCCCAATAAGCTTTGTTCAATTGTTAGTACAGTTACATGCCATTTATTTTACACTAGTGGCCTGGTGCTCAAAATCCATGCACAGGGATTGAGGGGAGTCTCCTCAGCCCAGCCTGCATCCAATCACAATCCAGGACCCCTCAGGGGATGTCAGGCCTAAACTGGCAGTCAGATATCCCCCTTGCAATCCAGACGCTACATGCACCAGTGACCATAGTATTCATACAGGTGAAAGGCATCTTGGGTATGGAAAGCTACATTTTTTTGCCTGATTATAAACATTGGTACATAACACGATCCTTCTGAGACAGTGGTACTATTTCCCCCATATCCTGGGTGGAAAGACTGAAGCAGAGAGAAGTTAAGTCATTGGCTTTGTCACATAGTTGTAAGTGTCAGAATCAGGGCTGACCACAAAATCTGCAAGCCAGAGTCCATGCAAGTCATCGCTGCATCACCCTGTTTTGCCAGTGTTAGAGCAGCCTTGCCAAGTTTTAATTTTTAAATAAGAGACTGTTCCCAATATATAGAGTGTATCCCTAGGCCTGGCTGGTGATCAGGCCATCTGTGGGGTGACCAGAAGGCAGAGCGATCCGGGGCCCCCATTGGCATGCACTTTGGCTGGCAGCCTGACACCCCCTGGCTGGCCCCACACCTCTACTGCTGCCTCCCTTTGGGGGTGGGGGGGGGAGCATCTTCTCCCTAGTGGTCAGTGTGTGTCAAAGCAACTGGTCATTCTGCCTTTTGGTCAATTTGCATATTAGGGTTTTATTATATAAGAAACATGTACTTTTTTTTTTAATTTCAGAGAGAGGAAGGGAGAGAGAAATAGAAACATAAATGATGAGAGAGAATCTTTAATTAGCTGCCTCCTGCAACCCCCTAATGGGGATTGAGACCACAACCCAGGTATCCAACCATAACCTCCTGTTAATAGGTCCAGGCTCAACCATGGAGCCATAGCAACCAGGCCACTTACATTTCTTTAAGCCTCTAGTCTAGTATCACAGGTGTCTCCAGCACTTACGCTTACAGGGAACTTTTCCTGACTTCATGGCAGTATTTCATCCAGAGTTCCCGCTGTTACCCTGGAAGCCACTCAAGTGCAGCTCACACAGTAACTGATGCTTAGCTCGCTAGGAAAATTATAATAATAACTCAGCAAGTGGCTTTCAATCCATCAACCTTCCGGAACCTTGTGCAGCCAATGACTATGCAATTATGTAAGAGCCTTTACATACAGCCATAGGTACTCCATATGTGAGAAAACAGTTATCATATACCATAATGCAATATTTTCTTAAGTCCTGTATTAAAATTTCTCTTATTTCTCTACTAATTACTACACTATCATTCAACTCCAGTCTAATTGTATCAAGAAAAAAGACTATCTGAAAATCCAGCTAAAGGGGAAAAAATCAGCATTCAATTTTGAAATAGTTTCTATGGCAAGTCAGGTGACAGAGTTTTAGTCAATATTTTAGGGAAGGGCTATCAAATAAAAAAATAAAATAAAAAACAACCTACAAACATGATCATGGCCAAATTAGTTTATAGATTTTCAGTAGTTATCTTTATTTTACCATTCAATAACAACATTAAATATATTTAATAAATTTCCACTTTCTGGCATATATTTCCTTATATGCATTGCTCCTGCAGTAACATTTCAATGTGATTTCAAACCTCACAAGCAGGTTGATAATAAACCGAATCAGGACCCTAGGATGAAGAAAACGGAAGTTTAGGCCTCCACTGAAAAAGCAAATTGCCCAGGCAAAACCGATTTGGCTCAGTGGTAAAGTGTTGGTCTGCAGACTGAAAGGTCCCGGGTTTGATTCCGGTCAGGGGCATGTATGTTGGTTGCAGGCACATCCCCAGTAGGAGGTGTGCAAGAGGCAGCTGGTTGATATTTCTCTCTCATCAATGTTTCAATCTCTCTCTCTCTCTCTCCCTTCCTCTCTGTAAAAAATCAATAAAATATATTTTAAAAAAAGAAAAAAAAGAAAAGAAAAAGGAAATTGCCCAGAACAAATCTTCACATCAACAAAGGAGAACCATATCTTCATTTCACATTGTTTTTGTGTTTTAATTTTTGGTTAGTGTTCATGAAAACGTCATTCTTAGGCACATCAGGTTCCATATCGTTGTGAAAAGAATATGTTTTTCTTGATTTTTCACAGGAACAGTTAAGTCGCTCAGGTGCAGAATAATACTTGACATACTACAAAAGGCAGACAATTTAAAACCCAAATAGGTACTTGAAAATGACAAACACGTCTAAAGGGTAAACATATCAAAGTGAAGCAGAAAACAGGTAATTAAACATTTTTACTATATTAAGTTCATTTATTATGTTTTGCTAAATGGGATACTGAGATGAATTCACATAACAAAACCTCATCCCAAACTAATTACTGCTATTCATGGAAGTAAAGCTTAGTTCGTTGTTTGTTTTTTTCCCTTTTCTTTTTTTGGTTTATTATTTATGTCAACATGCCTTTCATAAAGTATTTAGTAGCTACCTATATCTAAATTGGTTACGCCAGACATGACAATGACAGTAATTCTACTACAACGAAAAGAGGACACATAATTAGGAAACAAGGAAACTTGGTAAATAGCAGCCCTGTCAAAACGCTTCATAAATATGTTAACTATGCCTTTAAAATGAAGGGTCCACTATCACCCAACTTATAAGTCTATACATGATACCTGAAGGTAAAAATCAAGTATTATTAGTCCTTACCATGTAAGGATACTTTCGTCAAAATAGCATGTATGTGCTAATCTACTAATTTTTGAAGAGTCATTTTGGGAAAGAAGTGTTTTAAAACAAAATAAGCACTTACCGTATTTTTCGGACCATAAGACGCACTTTTTCCCCCCAGAAGTGGGAGGAAAAAGTCCCTGCATCTTATGGTCCAAATATAGCCTACACATATACTTTAAAAAAAAAGTTTTTTTACTTGCCCGGCTCTGAGAGGTCTCTGTGTGCTTGCCTGGCTCTAAAATGGTTCTAAATGCTGCTGTTTACTTTACAGGGTTGATTACATGTGTTTATGACTGTGATGTTGGGTTTTAATGCACATAAAATATTTTAGGACACTATTTGTTTCAGAATCTTTTTTTCTTCATTTTCCTTCTCTAAAAACTGGTGCGTCTTATGGTCCGGAGCGTCTTATGGTCCGAAAAATACGGTAATTGTTTTGGGTTAGAAATTACAATAAACCCTCACCAGTGTGGCTCAGTGGACTGAGCATCAGCCTGCGGACTGAAAGGTCCCAGGTTTGATTCCGGTCAAGGGCATGTGCCTTGGCGGTGGACACATCCCCAGTAAGGGGAGTGCAGGAGGCAGCTGATAGATATTTCTCTCTCATAGATGTTTCTATCTCTCTATCCCTCTCTTTTAAAAAAATTCGATAAAAATGTATTTTAAAAAATAAATTACAATAAATTATGCAGTTAAATTGACTAATTCCTGAATCAATGTGGAAAAAAATTTGATTGCTTCATTTGAGAACTCTAAAACAGACTTAGTATTTGTATATTTAATAGTAATATCAATAGCTTTTCACATTTCAAAATGATTAAACCAAGAAAGGATACATGTTAAATAGGTTTTAAGTTGTCAGAAATACACATTTTTATTATAGAAATATGTAATCTAACCTTGATCCATTATAGAGCTTAACATTTCACATATCATATTAAGCCACATAGTGGTCCTGATCTAGAATATTTTATCTACAACTAATGAAACTAACTCTTCTTCCTCCCATAACTTCCATAGCTATCCACCACAAAAGTAATAATGTTCAGTACTGTGTTCCTGAGATTTGAGAACACACTATTAACAGGAAGATCTTTTGCTGAACTTTGTCTTAACATATACAATCTGAGAAACAAACACACACGTTTATTGTAAAAAACTTCACAAGTTTTATGTATTTCCAAATCAAAACTAATTTTCTCTTTCAGATTCAAATTTTAATTTCAAAATATTTTTACTGATGAATATTGACATTTTAAAGATTATGTGAACATTTAAATGAATTATGAGAAATTTTATTCTTTTACATCATATTTTTTAATACCTCCACTGGAGTTTTCATTTGACTAGCCATTAATGGGTCCCACAAAGAAATATAAAATTCCCCAAAAACATGTTTAATTACAAGCTTTTAATATTAAGTTAGTATATGCTATTTCTAATGTATAAATTGGAGTCAATTTCTACATGGAATGCTTTATTTTCTCATTATAAATTTTGATATTTAATTCATCAAGACATATCCTCTTAACTTGTGTTCTTAATAGAATACTAGTGGCCCAGTGCACGAAAATCATGAATGGAGGGGGAAGTTCCCTCAGCCCACCCTGTACCCTTTCCAATCCAGGACCCCTTAGAGAATGTCCAGTGCTGGCGTAAACCCAATCCCATGAGGATCATGCCTAAAATGGCAGTCAGACTTCCCTCTTGCAATCTGGGACTGCTGGCTTTTAACTGCTCACCTGCCTGATCGTCCCTCGCATCCCCCCTGCCAGCCTGATTCCAAACCCTGCGTGTTTTTTTATATATATATTACGATTAAACTACTATATTTTAACAAAATATCATTTCTACTAAATTCTACTATATATAGTTTATTAAAATATATTTTCATGCTTCCAGAGAGGAAGGAAGAGCGAGAGAGAGAGAAACATCAATTATGAGAATCACTGACTGGCTGCCTCCTGAATGCCCCCTCCCCACAACACACACACACAGAGGATTGAGCCTGAAACCAGGGCTTGTACCCTTGACTGGAATCAAACCTGGGACACTTCAGTCCGCAGGCTGGCACTCTATCCAACTGAGCCAAACCGGCTAGGGCTAAATATATTTTTAATTTTTAAAAAATAGAAAGCATTGTATAACTATTATGGCAATTTAAAATATCTAATATAGTGTATTAAAACTTTCTTAGCCTTTCCTTCTAATGAAATATGTTCTGGCAGAAATGCCTAATGCAAAGTGGGTTTTTTGGCCTTAGTTTATTTAAATATTTGGTCAGTTATTTAAAAATTCCTGAGTCATCATTACTTTTCCATTAAAATTGCAAAATTGTGCCTACATCATTATCTATTAATAATAGTTTTAAAGTGTTCATAGTCATCATGAATGCTATTTCTTTTTTTTAAGTATATTTTATTGATTTTTTACAGAGAGGAAAGGAGAGAGATAGAGAGCTAGAAACATCGATGAGAGAGAAACATTGACCAGCTGCCTCCTGCACACCTCCTACCAGGGATGTGCCCACAACCAATGTACATGCCCCTGACTGGAATCGAACCTGGGACCTTTCAGTCCTCAGACCGACGCTCTACAGTTGAGCCAAACCAGTTTTGGCTGAATGCTATTTCTTATAGGAGGCACTGATTCATTCTTGAATATTTGCATACACTTATAGACCGAGACTTACTCTAATAGATACAAATTTAATATAAGCAAGGACATTTGGGTTTTGAAATATTTCAATTATTTGATTAAAGTTTATAGCAGTCTATATATTGTAGCAAGATGCTTACTGTTATGATTGAAAGTGAGTGAAAACCTTCAGTAACGAGGTATCCAAAATAACTAAAGGTAAGATCGTGAAAACCAGGAAAGCATTCAGGAGAATTAAAAAAATAAAAAATAAAAGACATATGGGCTACATTACAAAGTACAGACATTTTAATGGTGTCGTTTGAGCTGTGGCCAGAGCATCCTCAACCAATAGGACCTGAATAAATATGGAATTAAGATTTCCCTCACACCTTGGGCAGCTCAGCTGACATTACAAATGTGCAGGCCAGATGGTGTTTGGGCAAACAATCAGCCTCAATTGCAAACCTGTCCTCTCTTACACACACACATGCCGCGCAGGGCTGCTCAGCTATCACACTCTGACTGAATGATGGTAGGAAGAGAACCGGGAGCTAGTGCACTTCTGTAAAGAGATTATATTATTTGATATAAAACATGTTGTATGTAGCTACTTAATGTGTTATATGTTGCAAATGACCTCCAATGTTTTTGAAGTAAAGCCATGCTATAAGAACCTGTCTTTAACTGAATTTTGGATGGCACACATGAGGCTATTTGTATTAATTGTAATAGCCACAGTGGTCAGTGGCCACTTGTCTTCCTTAGGATAGCTTAGCTAACAATTTAAACAGAGCCACACATCAGAGATTCTGTGACACTACACAGACAATGCTGCATTCCATTTTTATGCATGATTTAAAATATATATATAATATATATAGCAGATTCTGGAAGGACATGTGAATCCAAATTCTGAGTCTGCAAATTAGTCAATGTACCCTTGGCACGTTCACGTCACTTTTTAATGTCTCAGTTTTTCCATCTGCACAATGGGTAGGCGAGAGTAGATTCATAGCAGATCTGCACATTGTTTTCAGATATTAGTAAAAGAAAAACAATTCAAATAGAAGTAATAATTACATTTTACTACTGTACACATATTTCTTCTATCTATGAAAAACATTTTAGAAAAGTATGCCACAAAGTAAATTTTAATTATTTTGCAAGTCTTTTGCAGTATTTATATTTATATTTATGTTTACATTTGTCATTTGTAATTTCAACATTTTTCTCTCCAGTAGTGTGGCCTTTTATGTAGGTCTTCCAGAGAATAGACACATTTTGGGGGGCAGCTCACTCTTTCCTTTTTTTTGTTGTTTTTCATTTAGTGCTTCTTTTCTATTTTCTTTTTTTAAAAATTCTTTATTGTTTAAAGTATTATGTATGAATCCTTTTTGCTCCATTGACCTCTCCCCACTCATTCCCACCCCCCTACCCCACAGCACATGCCTTCAGCCCCATACTGACTGTATCCTTTGGTTATGCTCATATGCATACATGTCCGTTGGTTGATCTTTCACACACCTCCCCACCCCGCCCCCCAGCCTTCCCTCTGAGGTTCAATGGTGTGTTTGATGCTTCTCTGTCTCTGGATCTATTTTTGTTCATCAGTTTATGTTGATCATTATATTCCACAAATGAGTGAGATCATGTGATATTTATCTTTCTCTGACTGGCTTATTTTGCTTAGCATAATGCTCTCTGGATTCTTCGATGCTATTCTAAAAGGCAAGAGTTCTTTCTTTTTCACAGCAGCATAGTATTCCATTGTGAAAATGTACCACAGTATTCTAACCCACTCATCTGCAGGTGGGCACTTAGGCTGTTTCCAAACCTTAGCTATGAGGAACTGGGCTGATATGAACACAGGAGAGCAGCTCACTGTGGACTAAGTTGTAATCCTAATCTTGTACTGAGAGCCCCCTAGCCAACCTAGTCTCACCCATGATGCCAGAATGTTCAAGTTTAATAAATAAAGCGCTCTGCATCCCTTCCCTTTGATCCTGTGCCTATAGCATCCCTCATTGTTATGATAAAAGTCATATCCTGGACACAAATTTGTATTTCTCCTACTGTTTTTGTTGTTGATTTGGTTGGATTGTCTTGTTTTCACTTAACAATATGATATTCAGTTTTAAATTTCACTGCCATTAGACCGAGAGGGAAACTGTCATATTAATCTTTATGTCTCTAATGCTAAGCGCATTGCTGGCCATAAATTAAGAGCACAAGACACATCTGATGAATGAGTGAGCAAATCAAATGAATCTGTCCATCTGACTAGGCAAGCAAATACATTTATCACTGAGTTGATGGGTCCTTGCTGAGCCTCTGTGTAGCTCTCTGGTTTCCTAGCCAGTGAAGAGGGATCTGTGGCCCTCTACTTAGAGCAGGCACTGCCTGAGAGGTGAGCCATGGATTTCTGCCCCCATCTTTCCAGTCAGTTATTGGCCTCTGGGTCCTAAACTTCCTCAGAAATGTGGTTGCTTTCTCATCTCTGAGCCTCTAGCAGCTCTTCCCCAAGGAAAAGCCCAGTCTTCACTTCCTGACCTCAGCATCTTCCTTCCGGAAGCTGAGTCTGGTCACATGGCTCAGAGGCTTCTATTCTGACAAGTGTTACTTAGGAAGTCAGAAGGTGGGAAAAAGGGTTTAAAGGAGCAAGTTCATGAATATACAAAATCACTAATACAACCTGATGTGGAAAATAAGACTTGAGCTAAATCAACAGAATTAACAGTGGGAGAGAACAGATGCTTAATACAGCAGGTTAATAAAACTGCAGAAGCTTAGAACCATTCAGATTCCCGAAATTGTTATAAGGCTAAAGAACAGACATTATTTGTGCTTTTAATACTTATAGCGAGGAGGATAGGACTTGTGTGCATTTCTAGCTCCTCATATATAGAGTGTGTGTGTGTGTGTGTGTGTGTGAGAGAGAGAGAGAGAGAGAGAGAGAGAGAGAGAGAGAGAGAGAGAGAGAGAGAGAGAGAAGGAGGAGGAGAAGGAAGAGGAGGAGGAGGAAAACAAAGATCTATCAGACCTATGATTGACAGGCAAAATATATTGGGTCAAAGGATGACAGTGGGACCCTACCTTTGCTCAATAGGAGCTTCTTGTTATGGTTTAGGCTTTGAAACTCCAGGATTCAATTTTCCTACACAAAATAGTGTGGCTGGATTATGTGATCTCAATGTTCATTTTCAACTTCAATTTAAGTCTTTCTTAATCAATATTTTTAAAACTGAATACCCTCAAACATAATTTTGTGGGGCTTGTTCTTATCTACAAGATATTTTACTGTATTTCCATTTTTATTATAACCGAAAAACTAAATGTGTAATTCTGACTATTTCTACAATATAACCATATTAAAACCAAGTGCTATAGCATAATCCCAGGATCTTCACTTGCATTGTTATTTAGAAAAGGATGGGAACTAAATGATCTCTTAAAGTGTTTAATGTTTTTAATGTGAAATTCTCTTCTTCAAATTATTTAAATGTTCTAAGCTATAATTTGTTTATGTACCAAACGGTGAGAATAAAATCTACCGCACAGGGATATTGGGACTTGGTTAATATTTTCTTCAGTTTGGAAGCCATGTAGGTAATGCTGCTGGTGGTGGTTAGACACTATTCATTTTTTTTTTATTGATTTCAGAGAGGAAAAGAGAAGGAGAGAGAGATAGAAACATCAATGACGAGAAAGAATCATTGATCGACTGCCTCCTGCACGCCCCACACTGGGCAGTGAGCCTGAAACTGGGCATGTGCCCCGACCGGGAATCAAACCGTGACCTCCTGGCTCCTGGGTTGAGGTTCAACCACTGAACTACACCAGCCAGGCTAGACAATATTAATTTTATTAACAAGTGATTATCAAAACATTGATTTGTAAAGGTCTTCTAAAATCCAAGGATAAATGGATGCTGAGGCCTGATTGCTTAGTGTCTAAAATCTACTCCAGCTCTGATCTTTGAAGTTTAAAAACGAAATACTCTTACTGTCTAAGCCAGTATGAGTGAGAGCTTTCTGCTACTTGCAGCTAAAAGTCACCCTCCCCTGCCAATCAGGGCCTGGAAGACATGGCTATAAAGGACAGGCTCTCGAGTGCTGAACTGGT
This sequence comes from Pipistrellus kuhlii, assembly GCF_014108245.1. Taxonomy (NCBI): domain Eukaryota; kingdom Metazoa; phylum Chordata; class Mammalia; order Chiroptera; family Vespertilionidae; genus Pipistrellus; species Pipistrellus kuhlii. The sequence continues at coordinate 184,500,247 of NW_023425529.1, forward strand.
TATACAGAACGGGCGGCATGCAGGGATCTGAGGATCTTTACTTCTGGGTAGTGTCAGGAAATCCTTGTTCTATGTTCACAATTAGTGCCTTTCATCCAATTAGGACAAGGACATGCCCCGTTGTTTTGGAAATGAATCTGTGACAGTGGGGAGTCACTGAGCCTACAGCTCCCCTTTCTCCAGGACTCAGGGAGAGAGAGAGCAGCTCAAGGGGGAGATAAGGGCTGTGCTTGACACCAGCAAGGGCCGCTCTGCCTCTCTGCTGGCCAGTCAGGGAAGATCCCAGATGCTATTTCTGTCCCTGGAGAAGGATGCCTGAGGACAAAGCCACACTGGAGAAGCACAGAACCAAAAACACAGAAAGAATCAAAGACGGGTCCTCTCTCAACTCCCCTACTGCAGACATGTTGGTCACATGAGCCAGGTCGTCTCCCTTCATGTCTGGGGCGCCTTCCATGGGTTTTTGTGGTGCCATCCATTGCATTTACGTGATCCTTTGCCCTGCACCCAGGTTTTAGCATGTGTTCCCCTCGGACACTCCCTCTCCTCTCCTCACCTGCTTCACCCACTTTCACCTTGTCCTCCTCCTCCTCCTTCTGGCCTCCTATTATGAAGAAGCTGTAGCCTCCTCTGCATGTTGCCATGGTGATAGGAAGTGAAACTGGGTACCCTGGGAATGGAGGAAGGTCTAGGGGAGCTGATCATGATATCCCAGCATGTCCTCTCAAAGGTAAGATTTCAGTTTCAGGTTTTCTGTGACGATGAAACCAATCCCTCCCGACCTTCCTGGCTTATACCGCGGACATGCTAACTTCTGGTCATGCCGTGTGTTCACGGGGTGGTATGTCTGTGGCCCCCATGATCCGATAGGTCACTCCTGGGGCCACATTCAATAGGAAACTCGCCTCAGTCCTCTTCCATAGGCCCAGTTCCCCTGGGGGAATGTTCCCCCAGCATCTCTCCCTGGAGGCTTTGTGTCCAGCAAGAGGGTGGCTTTCTTGCAGCAGGGGGCAAGGCCCAGGGGGAAGACTGGCAGAGGCAAGCCTCCATGTGCCATGCTGATCACAGCCCTACTTTCATCATTTATGTGAACACCGACTGGCCAGGGAAAGAACATGGCCGACCCCAGAGTCCACATTCCAGCAACTGCACAGGGCGGTATGGAGTGGTCATGGGCTTCTCCGGGGGTCACCATGCTCTGGTCCGCCATCAATAATGAGACCTTGCCCATGGTCAGAGTTTATTTCCCCTTAGCATCTCCCAGGGGTTCTTAGCTAAAGACTAGAGGCCTGATGCACGAATATTTGTGCAAGAATGGGCCTTCCTTCCTTTCCCTGCAGGCACCACCTTTCTGCCTTCACACGCTGCCTAGAGGCCCAGAGCTGCTGGGGCGGTGCAGAATGCCGTGTCGACGACACAATCATCCCACCCTGCCCGGCCACTGGGCGCCTGTGTATGCAAATTAACCCATCATTTTTACAGATTAATTTGCATACTCACTCCTGATTGGCTTGTGGGTGTTGTGAAGGTATGGTCAATTTGCATCTTTCTCTTTTATTAGTGCAGATAATCCGCTTCTCTGACATTGGGCGCCTCACTCAAACCAATCTCCCCTCAGGTATCAGGGCCTCAGTAGTTTTCATGTCTCCTATGGGGTGTAGGAAAGGAGAAAGAGGCAAAACCATTTCATCAGACTCCTTTTTGAGCTCTCTGCTTTGAGTACATTTCTTTCCCTTGTAGCCAACTATGCCCGAACAAACACATGAAGGTCCTTCTTGTTTGAAAGGACATGTATATATTATTTGGAACTTGGTAGCCCATGCATTAGAATGTCTTACCGCGTTTTCTGTTTTAAAGCTTATAATAAACCAAGCTCTCCATCAAGCAATGTTCTGGGTGATTTCCCACGAGCGATTGAATTTCAGCATCACATTTGTGACATAAATACCAATTTTCCCCTTTTTACATCCGAGAGAATTGGCACTCAGCAAATCTAATAACTTGCCAATGTCAGTTAGTGGAAATCAGAAGAGGCAACATCAGAGGGAAGACTAGGGATGTATTTTTCTAAAATTGAATTACATAAAAAAGGTAATTAGACATTTTTGACTGAGATTCCTCCATTACAAAGCCTCACCCACACCAAAAATACAACTGTAAAAGCACCCCCTGGCCCCTGGCCCTGGCTCTGGCCCCTGGCTGGGGAGTGATGGGGGCGGGGGGGTCTGACTGTGACACCCGCAGTAGCACTGGCCTGTGAGGACTGGAGTCCTAGCTGGCCACTCTGTAATCCCCTGCTCTCTGCCAACCCTGGCTACATCCTCTGACCTCTGACCCCCTTGCATTGTCGGAGGCCACTCATGTCCTTACTTACCCTTTGAGTTTATTTATTTATTTTTAATATTTTTACTGATTTCAGAGAGAGGCAGGGAGAGAGAGAGAGAGAAGCATCAATGATGAAAGAGAACCCTGATGGACTGCCTCCTGCACACCTCCTACTGGAGATCGAGCCCCCAACCTGGGCCTGTGCTCTGAGGGGCATCAAACCATGACCTCCTGGTTCATAGGTCGATGCTCAGCCACTGAGCCATGCTGGCCAAGTGAGTCCATTTTTTATATGATTTCTTATCACATCATGCCCTTTCTCATCTGTGGAAAGAGTGAGGTTGTGTTTTAGTGATGACTTTGGTCACCCTCTTGGTAGGGGGATCAAGGCCCATGCTACCTGTTGGCACAGAGCATCACTGTGCTTAAGGATCAAGCAAGCAAGCAGGTCAAAGTGGGGCCAGGCACCCAGGATAGGACTGGAAGCACATGAAGCTCCAGGTGCGAGGGGAGAAGGCAGCAGGGAAGTGGGGTCAGAACACAGGAAACATTAGCTCTGCTGCCGTCCATGTTCAGAAAGGCAAAACGCCTTGGTCAAGACTGTCCTCCCAGTCAAGGACAATGGAAGAAAGGGAGGCACGCCAAAGGGGTGAAGGGTATAGGACTGGTGGTGAAAGACAGCAGTTGGGTGGCAATTGGAAGTGAGTGTGGCTTAGATTCTCACAGGTCCCAGGGCGCTTCCATTTTAGCTGGTTTTACTCCCTTATTTCCCACAGGGCCGGCTATTTCCTACCTCAATGGTCAAAGTTAAAATATCCCTTTAATAATTTGGTTGATGACATTTAAATGTGTGTTCCCTCCCCCAGATTTGTACTGCTTTCTGCTCTTTACAGAGAGATAACTGACGCTTTAGACTTTCATGAAAAAAAATATGGTATGTTTGGGTTGTGACCATTTATTAACCTCAGCATTTATTTGAATATTTGTTGCATTTCATTAAAAAATATCCTATGTAATATAACCATAATATGCAAATCAACTGAATGGTGGAATGACAAGTTGGCAGGAGGTGGGGCCCGCAAGTAGGGGGCACCAAGTCAGCCAAGGCACTTGCCAGTGGGCAGAGGGAGGGGATGGTGATGTGGTGGAGGTGGGGGGAGGCGGCAGTGACCAGTGGCGGCAGAGAGGCAATAATCAATGTGTGTTGGGGGGAGGGTTGCACTGGCTGGCTGGAACCATCCCCTGATTGGCTGCCTGGTTGCCTCCTGCAGAGGAAGAGGGCCAAAGCTGTCAACAGGACATCCCCTGAGGGGTCCTGGACTGCAAACCCCCATCCCCCAAGTACACTAAATTCTGTGCACCAGGCCTCTAGTATAGTATAAAGGGGAAAGACGTGATTCTTATTCGTATTAAGAAGATAGCATAAATCTGCATTCTATCTGACAAATCACCTTATACATGTGCTTACACTTTTACTCGTGAACATAATGATAACTAATAGGTTGAGTTCATTTGTATACATATGCCTACCGTAAGTGAGCTCCTTAGCCAGGACTCCAATATCCATAAGCATTACAGAACAGCTATGAGTCATCTTTGTCCGTAATCCAATCTGTTTGTTTTAGGGGCTTGTTCTGAAGCATCCCTCCTATGCGGTGAGATTAATCAGGATGCTATTTCCTCTCGCCCAGAGCTGTGTGTGTAGTAATTGGGTCATTTGTCTTCCCCATCACGATAGCAGTGGATGGAGTCAGCACACTTGCCATGCAGAAGTTTGCTGCTGCCTGAGCTCAGGGGAAATTTGACTATGTCGATCAGATTAGCATCCATTTGGAAATAAGTGACTCCTGTAATCATCAACAGAACCCCAATGCCTGCTGGGCCTTGCGGAAGGACCGTTGCAGCGGGAAGGAGGGAAAGGATAGGGCGGGTGTGAGGGGATGCCGGAGAGACCACGGAGGGGTGATGAGGAGGACATCTCTGGGACGGCTGCCTGCCCTGGATGCTCAGGAGGGCAAATACCGAGCCTCATTCTGCTTATAAATTGGGAGACAGAACTAAACCATTCAGATGGTATTGGCATATAGCTTAGGGCTGCAGAACAGCATTGTGGGATGGAGAACACACACAGGTGTGCCCCACAGGGATGTTGCCAGTGGAAGGAAAGTACCAGAATAGTGTGCAGCTCTGTGGAAAAGCAGAGCATGAGCAACTCAAGAGAGTCCTGTCTCAGGTGAACAGTTCAGCAGAGTGGCTTTCTGTCACTATTACCATTGAGCAGACCCACCTGCCTGCCCTTGTCTCATGGGAAAGGAAATGAACTGTTCATGTTGCCACACGAATGACTGGCCTGTTGGACACAGACACACACCTGTGCATGCATATGATCCAAGTCCATTCCTTTCTGCTCATCATTTTCAAGGACTAGAGTTCATCCCCGTCCTTTACACACATCACACACTCAAAACGAATGAGTGTGCCATGTGTATCTCTGGCTATCACAGCATTTCCCTCATTTTACTACTTGTCAAATTAACTTCAAATGACAATAAAATAAAAATATCTTTGCTTCTGTGTATGTTTTTTGCCTCCAGTTTCTATTCTATTCTCGCTGCAGAAATAAAAAGATGGAACTACAATAAAACAAAAAAGTCATCAATATGAACCATGTGATCTTTTCTTTCTTTATTTTAACCACATGATCTTAAATGGCTTGCCCTCCTATAGGAAGTGTTCCTGACAATTTAAAATGTAGGGTGATACATAAAGTAATTTTCTTTCATTGATTCTATGAACCCTTTGTCTTTTGTAGTGATGACTATGAACAATGAGTAATGCACATCACTGTCCTGTCACCGCCATGGCCAGCAGAAAGCTCAGTAGACAGGACTCCGCCCTTTTTGTGATCTTGTCCTCCCAAAGTGATGGCACTGACTCATGGCAAAGGGAAGTCACTGACTGCTCTGGACATTTTCTCTTTTAGACCCTCCAATGTCACACTCATAACAGTTTAACTTATCCTATATAATAAAACCCTAATGTGCAAATCAACCAAATGGTAGAATGACCAGTCACTATGATGCACAATGACCATCAGGTGGCAGACACTCAAAGCAGATGTTGTCCCCTGGTGATCAGTGCGCTCCCAAAGGGGAGCACTGCTCAGCCAGAAGCCAGGCTCATGGCTGGCAAGTACATCAGGGTGATTGGAGCCTCGCCTGCCTCTGCTGCAGGCAGGTGGTGAGGAGTGAGGAGTCCAGGATTGCAAGAGGGTGCAAGCTGGGCTGAGGGATCTCCCCCCACCTCCCAGTGCATGAAATTCCTTGCATCGGGTCTCTAGTTAAAACATAAAACATTAACATGATTAAAGACTTGCTAAGGTTTCATGAACACCTTGACAACCTCTACTTTCATGTCTTCCCTGGAACTCCGTCGAAGCACATTTTCAGGCTTTATCATTATAAATGCCTTTCCCTCCGAATATCTATGGCTTAACAATTCCTCCCCCTAATAAAAACTAAAAGATCCTCCTGGAGTTCAATCGGCAGATCATTCTATCATTTAGGAAACACCAAGTTATCTTTTTAGTTCTACCTGAGTTTCGGTAATTTTCTTTTCTATAAAATTTGACTTGAGAAAAGAAAGTATGTCATGAACAACATTCTATATCTTTTTCTTTCGCTGTGGAGAAATGCTTAGCATTCCTGTAGGCAGAGGCCCAGAAGCCAATGGCGAGGGGCTGCAGATGGGAATGAAGGGGTAACCATTGATTTGCTCCTGGGGCTTGCACTAGTTCTTATTCAGGAAAAGAGAAAGCACATTGTAGCCCGTGGTGGTAGGCACTGGACCTGCAGAGGCTCTTTGATTCAGGGCTGACCACGCAGCAGAGCTAGAATGAAGGAAGAGACAGAGAGAAACAAAGAAAACGGGAAATCCTGTGGGAGGGACCCTGAGAGAGGGAGCATGGGGTCAGCTCCTGCAAGCATCTCACTCAGTTTCCAGGAGCTTCTGTGCAACTCGTACCCTGGAGCATCCATGATGCTGGCTGATGAGTCTCCTTAGAGGAAAGCCCTCTCACCGTGAGATCACTGTATAGATTATGTTGGTTCCTGAAACATAGGATTGTGGAATCAAACAAGCACAAGGTTCATGTCCCGTGCAACATATAGTGAAAGAAATTTCAGAAAAATATGAAGTTGCAACACAAGTTCATAGAGTAGGTTACAAATGTTCATTTCCCAGAGAAAAGATACAAGCAAACAGAAAGGCAAAGGTGATGAATGAAGGTAAGAAGAGCCATGGGATGGGAGAATGGGGTTGGGGGAATAGAGAGATGGGGAAAAAAAATAACATAAAATTTAAAAAGACTTTGTACACAGAAGGGTTTTGGCAATTTCTGGCTGGGATATTCAGATTTTCAGAAATTGGTATGCTTATTCTTTTTCTCCCATAACTTTTTTTAAAAATATATTTTATTGATTTTTTACAGAGAGGAAGGGAGGGAGATAGAGAGATAGAAACATCAATGAAAGAGAAACATCGATCAGCTGCCTCCTGCACACCCCCTACTGGGGATGTGCCTGCAATCAAGGTATATGCCCTTGACTGGAATCGAACCTGGGACCTTTCAGTCCACAGGCTGATGCTCTATCCACTGAGCAAAACCGGTTTTTGGCTCCCCCCATAACTTTGTTCCATTGTTGAATTCCACCATTCCTCAATCTATCCATGTGCCCAGCAATATCCTTCCAATAAATTATTAGTGAGCTCAACTTAGCTCCCGGTTGCTACCACAAACTCTTATGCACCCATAATTTTACTAGAAGTCCTCTGAAACTCTTCCATTTTCTTATTAAGAATCAGAGTTTTTAGGACAAAAAAAAAACCTCTAATTTGGAAGACACTGTTATCTAAGTTGCATTGTGAACTATGCTGCCTGGTGGGTGTATGAGGAGCCAGTTTCAGACAGGGTGTGTTCCTGGCCTGTGCTCTGTCCCCATCCCGTGGCTCAGAGGCCCCACCTGTACCCAGGATCAGTCTAAGCAGCCAAGACTACAGCCTCTCAGACTAAAACGGCAAGCTTCCTCCCCCAGAACCATCACACTCAGTCACTCCCCAAGTGGAGGGGGTGTGTTCCATGAAGCAGGCACAAGCTCCATATCAGAGCGTGAAGGAGGGAAACTCCTCCGTCTTAAACTCCACTTCCGGGAACAGCTGTCATTCATCACCTTGGTTAAGAGCTTTGTTCTACACGAAGACATGTGACCAGGTGAGAGGCAATGCTTTCAGGACAGTGATGGATAGGTGGTGCTGGCCACACTTGCATTATAAAATTCGTAGCTTGGAAAACATTCGTTTTATTTAGACGTATTTTTTATCTGTTTTCTTCTTTACTTTTAAAAGTCAAAAGAATACATTTTGCATACAATTAACGTATGACCTATCAGGCACACCATGCTTCTCCAGACTAGCCTTCAATCCCCACAGAGATGGATAAACTAGTTTTAATTCTGAATTATGTTTTATTGCCTTGATTGTTTCTGAGGAGAGACACATTGTGATGGGTTGATTATTGTCCCAAAAGAAGACACGGGAAGTCCTAACCAGGATGCCGGGGAGAGTGGCTTCCTTGTAAACAGGTGTCTACTGCCGTTGTCAGGTGAGAATGAGACCATTAGGGCAGGCCCTGACCAATATGACCCGTGTCCTAGAAGCAGAGAAAAGAGCCCTGTGGAGGAAGGCAGAGGCAGAGAGCTGAGTGCTACAGACCAAGCTGCCCATACCATGGCTCTTTGGCAACCATCACAGCGAGGAAGAGGCAGGGAAGACTTCCCCCCTCCGGCTTCAGAGGGACCGTGTCCTTCAGATAAAGGGGTGCCAACTCTCAGGTAATACATGTGATTGGTTTTAAGCCACACAGTGTGTGGAACTTTGATACAGCCACCACAGGAAGCAGATGCAGCATGCACATCTCAAAGGGAAAGTATTTTCTATATTCTTTCTATTATTTTGGGGGAGGGTGGGATGTTGTCCCTATTCACCCCCTCACAGTCCAAATATTTGCCAGAAGTGAGTCTCCCTCTTTCCTTCCCTCACAATAGCATTTAACAATAAGTCAATTCATAGTTCAAATAATCTTCTTATTTTAAAGTCCTCAGGGCAAATAGGAGAAGGATTACATAAATGTGTATTGTTGGTAAACTGTTGTGTAAATTTCATTCTATATCCTTGAGAACCTTAGTTTCTCACTGATAACATAATCCTTTTAGATTATTTAATAACCTTATCAGGAGTATTCTACAGATACACAGTTAACCCTACTAAACTAACCTTCCCTGCTAAGGAAGGTTATCAATGTGTCTCAAATCTCATCATATTGGATGCATGGAAACATTGCAATGTGTAGTCTCTTGTCTCTGATAAAATGTTCCAAAATTTGTTTTAATTGTGATCTTTTGTTCTTTAAGTGTCTAGATAAAACAAATAAACCAACAAACAAAACCCTATTCTATAATCGCCAGACTCTCTTTTCTGAGATGTCTCCAGATTTAGAAGTGTCCCACCTCAGCCTTCAACAAGCTGATCCACAATATCAAATATCAATCTCCATAAATGACAGTCAAGGGCAGGAAACATAAATTGGTGGGATGGAACACAGTGGATTCCCAGACTACATGCATTTGTAAGTTAGGTGTGTTGACTCTGAGAACACATGACGGCGTACCATTAAAACAATACTGAAATTTTCCACTAAATACTTAAGAATCAAAGAAGTGAACTTAATTCAGCCTCTTCTTAAGCAGAGCTAAGAATTGCAAACACTGTTATAGACAACAGCTGCAGCAGAGCTGACAGCACCTGCACCTGGGAGGAGATCACAGTCTGAAAGTGTCACGTGAGAACCTGAGTTCAGGTGCTCACTGCGGCCTAGGAAACACAAAGACTACACCCTCACACCACCTCTCAGGGATTGTGGGCAAATTAAATGACTTCAAGCAAGTTTTCTCATCCCTGGCCAAAGTAAAATAGTACTCTGCCTTCCAGGGTTGGTGTGAGGAATGTCAGCAAAAATTTGCAATATGGGCACATAATGCACAAATACTAAAGAGAGAGGAACATTGATAACAATGAGTGTTGCAAGTGTTTTCCAATACAGGAGGATTTTAGCAGGATTGAGAGCAGGTTCTGGGATAGGCTATAGAAATCACACTCTGTTTACAGGTGCCGGACAGAAATGAAGTGTTATTTCATGGAAGATCAGGCCAAGTCAGTAAGTGCTGTATTTTTCGGACCATAAGACGCTCCGGACCATAAGACGCACCAGTTTTTAGAGAAGGGAAATGAAGAAAAAAAGATTCTGAAACAAATAGTGTCCTAAAATATTTTATGTGCATTAAAACCCAACATCACAGTCATAAACACATGTAATCAACCCTGTAAAGTAAACAGCAGCATTTAGAACCATTTTAGAGCCGGGTAAGCACACAGAGACCACACAGAGCCGGGCAAGTAAAAAAACTTTTTTTTTTAAAGTACATGTGTAGGCTATATTTGGACCATAAGATGCAGGGACTTTCTCCCCCCACTTCTGGGGGGAAAAAAGTGCGTCTTATGGTCCGAAAAATATAGTAAGTGCTTCTTAGAAAGATGAGGTTGACTTAGGACATGAAGCACTGTTAAACAGAAAAGCAAATCATTGGTTCCTGAGCTAATTTATCTGTTGAAGGGTTATTATAGCTTTTCCAAGGTACCTTGCAGGAAAATAAATATGTGTTCATTGAAAAAGGTTCACCGACAAAAGTCAAGTTCTAGTGAGTTGGGGAGCACAGGGTTAACCGAGGTGAAATCGATTTCAGTGCTGCAGGCTCCTGAGAGGCTCCAACCAGGGAGGGAAATAGCAACGTTTGCTGAGCATGGGACCTCTGGATCCCCTTCCCTGGCTCAGACACACCGGCTTGAAGGAGCATCCCACAGGCTGCACAATCCCTTCTTCCCAGGAGCTCCCCCCGCACTCCTTGGGAAAAGCTGTTGTAGTGCCATGAAACACTCTCAGCTGCCTAGGAAGCAAGGCCAGTTTGTGATGAAGACAATTCTAAGCAAATCTATTACTTTTTAAGAAACATATTTCTACAAATCGACAGGTTTTGTTTTACATGACATGTGATTAATAGTTTTTGCAATTAGCAATACATTCTAATCCTATATAATAAAGAGGAAATATGCAAATTGACCATCACTCCAACACACAAGATGGCCATCCCCATGTGGTCAAAGATGGCCACCCCCATATGAACACAAGATGGCCAGCGGGAGAGGAATTGTGGGTAATCAGGCCTGCAGGGGAGGGCAGTTGAGGTGACCAGGCCTGCAAGGGAGGGCAGTTTGGGGCAGTTGGGCTGGCAGAGGAGCAGTTAGGCGTTGATCAGGCTGGCAGGGGAATGGTTAGTGGGTAATCAGGCTGGCAAGCAGAAGTGGTTAGGGAAAATCAGGCAGGTAGGCAGGTGAGCAGTTGGGAGCCAGCAGTTCAGGATTGTGAGGAGGGATGTCCAACAGGCAGTCAGACATCCCTCAAGGAGTCCCAGATTAGAGAGGGTGCAGGCTAGGAGGGACATCCCCCTCCCACCCATGCATGAATTTCATGCACTGGGCCTCTAGTTTTCTTAATAATCACAATATAAGTTCATTCTAAAATTATCAATGACTTGACATTCTTTCCTTTGGCTCATGGCCAGCAATCCATCTATAGATTCAAAGTAATATATGCATTATTCTCTGAAAAGCACAAGTATGCAATGAGGTATCACACAAATGAGCACGAAAACTACTAAAATATTTATGTATTTGTTTTTAAATATATATGTATATTTTATAGCACATAGAAGTATGTGTGTGTGTTATAAAATCACACCTGAAAGAGAGTGAACAAGTGAGTACATTTAATAAAAAATGTTTGTACTACTGTCATCAATGAATATCTATCACAAGGATTTTTACTCTAACATCTGAATCTTTTAATCATATCAACTGACCTACCTAAATGGTAGTTCTTTTAACTTCATCAGGTATAACCCTTGCTAAAATCACCATGCAGACAAGCTATTTGGGCGATTCAATGCTATCAGATTTGCTGGATGTCTCCAATGTCCTGGCATACTTAATTACATGTTCCAAAGAGGGAGGAGATGCATTTTCCTAGCAACAATCACCTATACTAAGTGATAGCCAATCACTGAAGGTAACATTTCTTTGACATCAGTTTTCTGCATTTAGGAGCCTTCAAATTCTTAAAAGGATATATCACCTATGAACTTTCTTGTTCATTCAGTGAATGTGTAAGGATGTGTGGAAACATCAGGCTTTTTAAATATCTCTGGCATTGCATCCTATAAGAAAATAGATTTTCTCTCATAATCTATCTGGCTCTGAAATAAAAACAAGTTAATTTTAGAAAGTATATCCTTTATTAATGATATACTACACACAAATGAATATATACATAAGCAATATTCAAAAGTTCCATTTATGTTTAACTAGAGGCCTGGTACATGGTTTTGGCCTGGCCTGTGGGATCAGGGAACATCCAAGCTACTGTAGCCAGGCCATACCCACCAGCTTGTTGGGCTCCAGCCAGCTGTTTGCATTGATCCTGCACAGCAGGAAGTAGTGTGCGAATCAGCAGGAGGCCAAGGAGAAGCCCAAGAAAGGTCTGGGTGTCACACCAATCCCACTCATTCCTGCTCTTGCCAGCCTTCAGCCAGGCATCTGATGTCCATCGGTCAGCTGAGCAGCACTCTCACTGTGGGAACTGACCACCAGGAGGTAACTCCTGTGTTGAGTGTCTGCCCCCTGGTGGTCAGTGCACAATATAGTTACTGGTTGGTTGGTTATCTGGTTGCTTAGGCTTTTATATATATAGATACATGTAATATAGATATATTTGGGATGTTCTCTCTCTTATCTCATATTTTGGTATTTTGCTCAGTCTTTTTTCGATAGGTAAATTGGTCTGAGCTTAAGAAGATGTGCTTCCCACATATCATTATTATGTGCTCCTATACCTCTTTGGATAGTCTTAGATGGCTTTTCTTTATTTTTCAGCTAATTTGATTAGCATGTAGACAGGTGGATAACTTCAGCTTTCACTGTTATGTAGCCTGTTTCAATCTTTTCTCTTCTAAAGAGATCTAAAGTTCAAATAATTGAGTTTGGGTAGAAAAGAAATTCTTCAATTTAAGGTTAAGAATGTAATTACCATCTTACTAAGACAGGAGGATCCAGGGAAATACAGAAATGGGCACTTGGAGAAAGCAATCAGCTTCAGAGTTGCAACAGAACACAGCATTTTATAGTAGTTTTCATTTATTTCCATAGGTCTAATAGCAAAGTCACATTCTAGATGTGTGGTTTTCCTTCACAGACCACACTTCAGGAAAATGTGCATTCCAGGAAAGACTATGAGGTAGACACACTCTCATCATTTCATCTTTCCTTATGCTTTCCACTACCTGAACAGATTATTTACTCTGTTTAAACTGATCTATCAGTTATCTGAATGAAGGCTATTTAATTGTATATAAAAATTATATATTAACTATTATTGGTGGTAAAATTTCAGTTGAACTGTTAGTTAAATTATTCAATCTATCTGTTTCCATAAATAGAGGCAGTGATATTAATCACGTCTTCGAGCTATTGTGAGAGTAATACTCAATACATGATAGCTAACAGTATCACTAATGAATGTTTAAAAGCTGTTTTTTGAAATCATGTTTCATTGTGTGTTTGTGTGTATATATATTAATATATATATATGTATGTGTGTATGTATGTATATATATATATATATATATATATATATATATATATATATACACACACACACACACACACACACACACACAACACAGTGACCTAATGAGATAGTATTATTATTCTCTAATAGTACAAAGTATCAATATTGGACAAAGTACTACCTTTCTTGTATAATAAGTTTAATTCCATTAAAGTATTTTAAATGATGCTCTTAATTTCTATGGTAAATGAGGCTCACATAAATATTATTTCATTATGTAAATGGAAAAGAGAACACATTATTCTTTCTAAAGCATAGTTTACTCTATATAGCTTAAATGTTCATCTTAATTAACTCATCACTAAATCCCTCTCTGGGTAATTCACAGCCATTAGCATATTTTTGTTTTGGAACAATCAGTATTAAGTTTGTGGTTTGTCTTGTCTCTGATGATGTATTTTAATGATTGATAACCAGCCTCTTTTATTCTGTGGAAGTTTTTAAGTCAATTAGTTCTGTGAAGCTTTCCAATTAGGTATTATAATGTTGGAAAATAAATATACTAAGTTCATATGTATCTTCATATGTTTATATGTACAAGGTGGGGCAAAAGTAGGGTCATAGTTGTGAGTACAGGAAACACAGTTTATACTAGTATCTTTATACATTAATCATTATATTATTTTTCCAGATGAACAACTGTAAGCCTATATTTTGGTACATGGAGAGATGTGTTTCACATAAATGTTAAGCAATGGTATAACATGACATCCACAATGGAATACATTGAATGGTTCTTAGTGGTCTCCTCAATGTGCATGAGTGAATAAGTGAACATAGAAATTGACTGAGAATTTTGAATAAATAAGTACTAGTAGAAAGCCCAAGTTCATTTTGAAGCAATTAAATGTATCCCAAGTCTCATAAGTTCTCAGGGATTTGAGCCAAAACTAAGGCTACATCTTGTTAGGGATATTTAACAATGAGTGGCCAATATACCACTTATGCTAATGAAATGAAAACCATATGGATTTTCCAATGTCAGCCTATTAAAACCAAATTTCCCTCCTACTTACTGTAGTGCTTATACAATTACTAAACACGCATGCATTTTTGTGACTGAAAAACAGTAAGATAAATGTTTTAGCCAACCAAGTAACTGAGAGTTTACAAAGTTTAATTCACATTTAAGAGGAAATCTTAATAATAGGTTTTATATATGAACAGAACAATACTATTTATAATGTTAGGAATTTAGTTTTTTGGCTTAATTTGGTTCCCGCATTTATATAAAGAACAATATAATTTAATAAATGTTAATACACATATATGTAATCATATAAATATATGCATGCATATGTAGGGTAATATGACAATATTAGTATAAACATTTACTTAATTAATTATAGGTGTATGCATACATGTATATATGTATACAGATGTGTTTAATTATAGCCTCTTTAATACATTCTTGAATTATTGTTGTAAATCCTTCATCATTTCCTATTTCTCAGACATTTAAATATGGCCTTGTTCACTCAAAAAGAAGCAAGTGTCCAAAGAGGTTAATGCACAAGAGAATGACAATCATTATTTTCTAAGGACTTTAATAAAACATTTTGAACATTTACAATGAGGAGCTCACATATGTGCAGTGACCTGTGCCCTCCCACTCAGCTTCTCCTCACTGATGAGACAATTACTGATAACAGGGTGATATTTTTGTGGTCAACATCAAGCTGCACATGACAGAGACCTTGTGATGGGGAGATTTTTGCAGGCTACAGAACAGAGTGCCTGTTCCCGTCTGCTGATTGAACCCTTCAAAAGCTGGGGAACAATCTCATTTTGTACTTCTCCTCCTAACCCTCTTCCTGCACCAGCTCCCTGATTCCACACGACTTCTCTTCACGCAATAACATACCTTGGGACGTAAAGAAAGCAATTTGCTTTCTCCCCGTTTACTTGTTGTGAGTTAAGATGTTTTTTTTCAAACAATGATTTGGACAAGAGGTCACTGGCCTGACTCAGCGCATGGATTCAGAGTGTGAGCAGAGAAAAGACAGCCAATGCAACAGCCCGGCTGCCCTCCACCTGCTTCTCTGGCATGCCTGTGGACACTGCTTTCTAATCATGCATAGTTCCCTCAATGTTGCTTTTCAGGTCAACTGACTTACATTTTCAGAAAGGGTGAAACTGATGGGCTTTCATCCTGCCTGAGATCTGTGTGTTGCCCAGGCAACTATGCTGCTTTTCTTTTTTAATCTATTTTTATTATTGATTTCAGAGAAGAAGGGAGAGTGAGGGAGAGAGAGAAACATCAATGATGAGAGAAAATCTATGTTGACTGACTTTCCTGCCACCCCACAAACACCACATGTCTCTCTCATGCCCTCTTCTAGGGAAGAGCCCTCAACCTGGGCATGTGCCTTGACTGGGAATCAAACCATGACTTCCTGGTTCATAGGTCGATGCTCAACCACTGAGCCATGCCAGCCAGGCTGCTTCTTATATTTAGTCAGAAAACCAACTTTCCTATGTATTGAACTTTTCCACAGATTATCCTTTGAACCACTCTGACATAAGTATCCAATAGGCTCACAGAATAAAGAATTAAATATGATAATAATACTTGGGAGGCAACGTCTTGGACTAGTAGTGAAAACGGAACATAACAGACTATCATTTCAGGTAAAGTGAATGCCTATGAAGGTAACCCATGTAAGCAAATACTCCATGAAGGTAACCCATGTAAGCAAACCATCCATGAAGATAACCTAGGTATGCAAACACTCCATGAATATAACCTATGTAGTATGCAAACACTCCATGAATGTAACCCATGTATGCGAACACTCCATGAAGGTAAATTATATAAGCTAAAATTCACTGTCATAGTTCTCTTCATTTCTACTCAACTACACTGTGTTTCAAGTAGCACTCCGGGCCTATAGACCACTTGACTGTTATCATCCGCCAGGACTACCCTGATTCTAATACCTTAAACCTTAGTGTCCCACTTCTGGGGGAAAAGCACACCAACTCAGTGTAATCTCACCTCAACGATCTTCCTCCTGTTGGAACCCTCTGTTCCTCTCATGCATCTAGTTTGTAATGGATCTCACAACATCCCATTATCTCTACCCCTCCTATTGCGTCCCCTCTACTTCTACAAGTTGTGACTTTCTATTAGGCTTAGGGGAAAGGTCTTATTTTATCTTGGCTAAAACAAAAACCTATGCAGTCTCTTCTTATACCTTCACCAGATCAAAATTTGGAGGTGTTGACTTCTCTCTTAACCTTAATTTTTCAAGAATCATCACACTCCTTTACTTAAAATAATTCTACTGTATTTCACAGTCTTCGAGAAAACTCCAACTGTTCAGCTTTGCAATACTCTGTTCTCATCTCACGTCGCTGCCACCTATCCATATGTGTGATTCTGTGGTGCAGTCTCCCTCACTTCCCCACGTTTGCATATGCTGCTGTGGCTGCTCCTGACCTGCTCCCTGCTCCCTCCCACCTTCTCCTCAGAAGCCATCAGCACTAGAAGTCTCTGCTGACTTCGCTGCCACCCCACAAATACCACACAGACACAGGTCTGTTTCCATAGCACCCACTATCAAAGAACGTCTGGCAGAGCACTGCGCTCATCTGATTAATCCCACTGTTTCCTCTCCAGACTCCTCTCCAGACGCAATCCTTTGAGAGACAAGTCCACACATGGCCACGCTGTGAGTTCAGCGTCTGACATGAAATAGATGTCAACAAAGGCTCATCTTGCAATACTGGCAGGAGACCGCACCAAAGCAGCGATACTAAGGAAATGTTTTGAGAATTCTTTTTGCCAGAGCCCCCCATATGCCTTGAGAACTCATTTTGCCTTAAAATGTTGGTTGTAATATAATAACCAATATAAGCCACAATAAGATTTTTTTTTTTTAAAAAAGATGTACTATTTGCATAAAATAAACACAGTATTTTGTGATTTTGAATTTTTCCCCATATGCTATCCCGTGGTAGACTATAAAGTTGCTGCCACTTTAAATACTATAAGTGGTTATGTTGTTTGGTTCTTTTACCTTTTGTTATTTTGCTTCCTAAGTCCCTATCTTGGCATCTTGAGTTAGTGAATATCAGTTCCCCAGATTTCAATATGGAGGTAATTATTGTTCACAGCAAAAAAATATTATTATAGAAGAAATACTGCTATGGAATAAACATCCTGCAATATCACTAAATGCTTGAACATGTATAACATACAAGGTCAATATTTAATTAATGTGTCCTATTATTTTGGGAAAATAGCGTTATTATTATCATTTTGTCTGTTGCTATTGAGAAGTGCAGATCTCAATATGTAGAAGTGGAATTATTTAATGTTTAAAAACTTTTAAATAATAGCTATGGAATATAAACAATTATATCCCTTAACCACTATTTTGATTAAGATTATAATTTAGTTCTCCTATTTCTTAGTTTTTAAATTTTTTCTACTTGCCCACATAAGAAACATTTAAATTTTATTTTCGCATCTTCTTACATAAAAGCTTTTAGAATGTTTTCCCATTAGGAACACAACAAAGTTATTATTCTAACACTGTCCTTAGGCATTCCAAGTTTACACTATAATACACAAATAAAGTAAGCACATTTTAATATTATTATTTTAAATACAATGTTCTCGGTACAAAATATGAATATTTGCACATTTCAGAAATGATGCCTCTCTAAGTGGAAGGATCACAGGTTCAGTAGCAGAGAATATGGAACTATCCCATGGCAGAGAGAAGCCCCATACACCCACCTGGCTTTTGTTTCTCCTATTGGCTCCATCTATATTTCTGCATCTATACTTATTATTATGCCCGGTGCATGAAATTCATGCATGCATGGGGTGGGGGTCCCTCAGCCCAGCCTGCAACCTCTCACACTCCAGGAGCCCTCAGTGGATGTCCAACTGACAGCTTAGGCCTGCTCCCCCTGTGGAAATGCACTGACCAAGGGGTGTGTGTGTGTGCAGCTCCCGTGTTGACTGTCTGCTCCCTGGTGGTTAGTGCATGTCATAGCGACCAGTCATTTTGTTCAGTCGATTTGCATATTAGCCTTTTATTATATAGGATTTCTAGAAGCTCAGTGCTCAGATTCGTGCACAGGTGGGGTCCCTCGGCCTGGCTGTTGATAAAGGCCTATTGAGGGACCAGCCAGTGCAGGGGAGGGCCACAAAAAGTTGACTATGGGAGACACTGACCACCAGAGGGCAGCTCCTGCATTGAGCGTCTGCCTCTATGTGGACAGTATGCAGCCTAGTGACTGGTTGACCGGTTGTTCAGGTCATAATAGTCGCTTAGGCTTTTATATATATACAGCTTACTTCAAGCAGACTAAGGATAACTTTTAGACACTCTATTTACCCCAGCAAATTAAATATATATATCCAGTGTCACTTGGTATAAAACAACTCTCTGAAAGAAGAAAAAGATAGGGTTGCAAGACTGGAAAGAAAGATTCAAGGAAGATAAATAAAATTGGCTCATAAGTGACTTCCTGGAATAGGAACAAAAGTTGAGACAATATTAAAATGCAGAGAGAGGAAGAGAGGCAACGAGAGAAGGGGAGGGTGAGCAAAGAGATAATGGTTATCCTATCTAGTAAAAGGGCAATATGCAAATTAACTGTCACTCCATCACAAATATGGCAGCACCCATAGGCACAGGATAGCAGTGCCCAGAACTCTCAGTCCCACCAGAGCCCCCAGTCCCGGGGAGATGGCCGCTGAGAGCAGGTAGCCTGGGCAGCCTGGCAGAATGCTTGCCTCATCACTGTGGCGACAAGGCAAGCATTCTGCTCCTGGCCACAGAGGCCCTCTGAGCAGCGGGCACGGAGCAGCAGGGGGGTTGAGGAACGCTGTGGCATTGCTCCAGTGAGAAGGCAAGTGTTCCACGCCTGGCTGCAGAGGGCCTCTGGCCAGACAGGTGGGGAACGTTTGTGTCATTGCAGGCTGGGCTGAGGGACTCCCGTGCACTAATTTTGTGTGCCGGGTCTCTAGTATATACACAAAGAGAGAGAAACTATTCTAGCCCTGGCAGGTTAGCTAAGTGGTTAGAGCATTGGCCCCAGAACTAAGGGCCGTGGGTTTGATTCCCATTAATTCCTGGTCAAAGGCACATGCCTTGGTTAAGGGTTGCTCCCTGCCACTGGTAGGGGTAGGGCGGGAGGCAACCAGCAGATGTGTCTCTTTTACAATGATGTCTCTCCTTCTCTCCCCTCCTTCTCCCTCCCTTTCACCAGCTTTAAAAATTAATGGAAACTATATCCTCCTCCAGTGAGGATTTAAACAAAAAGGTATTCCAAATTTCCTCTCCGACAAATTTTGATTAAGTTGCTCTATATGGAGAAATATTATAAAAAGAGCTTTATTTTTATTGATGTTCTACTTATTCAAAGCATCTATTCTGTAGTGCTAACCTAATTTCTTCTCAGGATTAGGCTTAACATTAAAAAAGAATGTGTTGTATAATAGCTAATTTAAAGAGACATTTACTGAGGGTTCCATCTATAAAGTATTATATTTTATTTTTTAAAATATCTACAGTGATATTTTTAAATATCTATGTAATATGTGCTTTATGGAGAGAAGAAACAGCCAGTGCATTAGTAGATGTACTAGTATTTGCCTGAAATATTGATGTTGCTTAAAAGTAGTTTTGTGACTAACAACTTATTGAATAAAAAATCATGGTACATTTTGAAGCATGATTAAAAATCTCTTAAGCACTTAGTTCAGAGGAGTGAAAAGTGGGACTTTTCAGAAAAAGCAATATTCTTCCTACAACAGAATGTCCTAAGGAAGTAGGACTATGATAATCAAAAGAGAGAGACACCTGGAGTCCTTTAACATAAACCAAAAACAACAACAAAACCAAAAATAATACATCATTTAAAGACTATATAACCAGGATATCATTTGGATTAAGTCATTTGTAACCCTAAAAAGCATATCTAAGTAATCCATTTTAATTAGAAGACATTCTTAACACTTTATGCTAACAGATTCTAAGAAATGCTTATAATAAAGTCTATTCTCTAGGAATGAAAAATGCTGGAAGAAAATCCTTTTTAGAGTTAACATTTCCACCCTCTACTATTATATAAATGGCAGCATTATGAAATGAAATGTGCAAAATCGTACGATTTGAAGGCTAGCCAGGAGATTGACCTTTGGCTGGTAATGACATTCATGTTTTCCTATGGTCACCACTTAATAACATGACATTACATAGATGACATTATTTCCATTTTCTGACAGTGAGACTGAAAGATGGAAAATAAATAATTACACCATTGATATATCAATTCATTCAACAAATAGGCATTGAGTGCCTATGATTTTCCAAGCTCCACTCTAAGAGCTTGGGGCTTAACAATTAATAAGACAAACCCATCACTTGCCTGGTTAGTGTTTATATAAAATACATGCTTATGATCTTTCAGTATATGGACACCATACCAAGTCCAAAGTCCACATTCCCCAAGTCTAATGCTTAGCATGAAGATTCTCTTATGCCTTAGAAATAACCGATTTAAAAATACACCAAATAATAGCAATATTAATTAAACAATCATATCTAATTTACCTAATATACTTAAAATGCACAATAAACATTTTATATGCTTATTAATTACATTTAGGCCTAGCTCATTTAATACTTACATTGGTCATTAAAGAGTCTGTATTTACACTGAATGAATTATAATATACCAGGTATACTAAAGCAATTATTTTTTTTCTTTCAGCAACAAAAATTAATTTATATGTAATAGAGTAATAATTATTGTAAAATTCTCCTTAACCTCATGATAAGTCTACTGATGAACCCTGCTGGGCATTTATCCTGGGGCAGAGTTCTATACCCATGTCACTCAACAAACATTCCATCAGCATCTATCACCGGAAGGTCTTCTTTATGCTTGAGATTTATTAGCAAAAGGAACATACCTCTGTACATATGGAGTTATATTGAGGAGAAGAGAGATGCCACAAGCAATAGTTGTAGTGAGAAAGTAAGTCAGACAATATGTGAGAAGGTGATGAGATCTGGAGGAAAACATTTAGAGTGAGATCAGGGAAATCAGGTGTTCAGCACAGAGGGAAGGGTTTCACTATTTTTAATTTCTTTATTGATTAAGGTATTACATATGTATCCTTATCCCCCCCATTGCCCCTGCCCCAGCTCATGCCCTCAGCCCCCTGGTGTCTGTGTCCATTGGTTATGCTCATATGTTGCATACAAGTCCTATGGTTGATATCTCCCCCTCACTCCCACCCTCCTCTACTTTCCCTCTGAGCTTTGAGCATCTGATCAATGCTTCTCTGTCTCTGGATTAAAAAATGGTGGTACATCTACACAATGGAATACTACGCTGCTGTAAAAAGAAGGAACTCCTTGCAACAGCATGGATGGTTCTGGAGAGCATTATGCTAAGAGAAATAAGTCAGTCAGAGAGAGAGAAGTATCACACATGATCTCACTCATTTGTGGAATATAATGAACAACAGGATCCATTTTTTAAAATGTTGGTAAGGTTAAGGCACCATTGCAAAGATGGCATTTGAGCAAATACTTGAAGGAAGTGAGAGAATTTCCCTAAAAATATTTTTTGCGTATGGCGTGAGGGAGGAATCCATTTATTTTTCATATCGCAAACAATTCCACCTATGTCCTTTATTCTTCCTTGATCTCCAATACTAATTCAGGTATACACCAATCCTATATAATCAAAGCCTAGTATGCAAATTGTCCCCTTGGACAAGAAGGGGGAACAACCAGTTGCTATAAGTGCACTGACCACCAGGGGGCAGACGCTGAACACAGGAGCTGCCGCCTGGTGGTCAGTGCGCTCTCACCAGGGAGCACTGCTCCACCAGAAGCCAGGCTCACAGCTGGTGATCAGTGATCATGGTGGTGGCGGGAGGCTCTTCTGCCTCCACGGCAGGGCTAAGGCCCAGGAACTGCGAGAGGGGACAGGTTGGGCTGAGGAACCCCCTCCCTGAGTGCACCAATCTTGTGCACTAGGACTCTAGTTTTTTCCATAACTGCACTGGAGATTCTGTTGCATTTTCTACAAAAACAATGCTATTATTGGTAAATATTGACATTTAGTTTTCTCCCTTTCCAATTGTTGTATGTTGTATTTATTTTACTCACCTCAAAAACCTCCTGAATAAAGCGGAATGGTAACTGTGAAAGTGTACATCATTAAGTTTGATGTCCTTACCTTTAGTTATACTTCCAGTGAAAAGTGTGTGGCCAAACATTTTTTAAAACTTATTCCACATATCTCTGTCTTTACTCAGACATTTAGTCAATTTATAATTATTAAGTTTAATAATATTTTACTCTGCTGAATTGGAAATTATAAACTCAATATTTGCTTCATTGTTAGTTACTCCTGAAATTTTACAATGTATAATTATTTTGAAAAAGTCTGAAATTAGTCAATATCTTTATCTGTCTAAAAAACTTTGGGATGATAGTACATTTAATTTGTAACTATCATTCTTCTGATCTACAGGACATTATTGTCCATTACTTAAGTACTCAAAAAATATATTATATATTCTTTTTTATTTATTCAATTTTCTTATTGAATTCAGAGAGGGAGTGAGAGAGAAATATCAATAATGGGAAAGAATCATTGATCAATTGCCTCCTGCACATCCCTACCTGGGATCCAGCCTGCACCCTGGGTATGGGTTCTGACCGGGAAGGGGACTGTAACCTCCTGGTTCATAGGTTGACACTCAACCACTGAGCCACACTGACCGGGCTGATTATATAATCTTATTGTTTCATAAATAATCGTTCTTAAACACGTATCACAACCTCTTGGCTCATCAGTTGCTGAAGTCACTTTAACAGAATGTGATTGACAGATAAATTGCTCTTTTTGCCTTTTTAATCTGAACATGCCTTGTAATCCTCTCATTCAGAGAAGATTTCTCAGCTCCTAATTCTACATTGACAATTATTTTGTCTCAAAGCCTTAAAGACATTGTCCTCCTAATCAAACTTAAATTCAATTAATATTACTGAGAGGTGTCTTGCAAGTCTAATGATCTCAGCTTAGAGATGATCTGTTTCTCCCTGGCTGCTTATACTTTTATCTTTGAGTTTCTTCACTTTTACTGTGTTGTGTTTTATTTGGGGATTTAATACACTAGCCCTACTTAACATTTATGCCTCCTATGTCTGAGGACTTGATAAAGTCAAACCTGGGAACATATCACTCATTTTGTGTCCATTATCATTCCTCCTGTCCAAATTTTCTCCATTTGACTATCCAGTTGGATATCTGGAATACCTGCTCTTTCTGTATTCCATACTTTAACATTTTTAAAACTATATTTTCTCTCAATTTAGTTTTCAGGGTTATATTCTTAGACATTTCATGAACTCTTATATTTTGATTCATAAATCTCTCCTTGGTTGTGTCTTTCCAAATGCTTACTATGTATTGAGTTTTATTTAAAAAACAAACAAACAAAAACAAACAAAAAAAAACACCTTTTTTTTTTTTGAAATGGTGATTTCTCCTCAAACTCTCTAGATCTTAATGGTAGGCTCTCACTCCTTGCTTATTGCTGTTCTATCTTTTATTTTTTTTAAATATTTCAATTTCACATTTTTATGATAATCATAATTCTGCCATTTATTATTTCTATTTATTCTGAACTGCAGATGCTTTTCTTGCCCTTAATAATTTTTTCAGCTCATATTTTTTTCCTAATTTAAGCTGTGAGCTCTCTGCAGACTTCCAATGTGAAAGGTGCCCTAAAGAGGGAATTGCACTTCCTCCCTGGGGGCCAGGTTGTTCGATTCACCAGAGGCATTTTCTTCTCTTTCCAGAATCCTGTTCAATGATCAGTTAGTGTTTATTCCAATGCTATGTCCAGTCCGAAGGCTTTCTTATACCCTCACTGATCTGGAGAAGAAGGATACCTCTTCAGCTTTCTCACCACAGCTTCCTACTGCACTTTTGGCTGCCTGTTATTATTACTATTGATTTTAATGTATATTTTGATCTTCTGCATGTTCCTTTATTTTCTAGCTAGTCCAATAATGCATTACAAAGCATTAAGATAGTAATTTATTCAAAAAGATTTGAATTTGAGCAGGCAGATTTTTCTGATTACCTAGTCTATTTTATTGTTAGATTTAAAAAAAAAAAATGCATTACATAATCAATATATAACTGCATGTAGGTTTTTAATATATGATTATTTAAAAGCACTAACTTTGAACAATAATAAGCTTCTGATCCAGCATGTTCCCATCAAGTAAATTTAACAATAAAGAGGCCATGGCATTCACCCAAGCAACAATTATTTCTTTCTGTGCACTTTTTATATTTCACCCAGGAAACACATATCTAAAATTTTGGAGAAAAGTTTATAAAAGGTCAGGTTTTGGTGAAGGTTGCCATCATTATACCTTATATTATAAAAGTAATAGCATTCTCAATTGTTGATTAACACAATTAGTGTAATATTTGAAGTACCTGAAAGCTAATAAAAGCTAATAATATTATTAGAGTATTTTCTAATTCTCTAAGCTAATAATCATTATAATGTCAAGTCAAATATCCAAACATTAGTTTTTTAAAGGAGCCTGCTACTGTTAATTTTATAAAAACATAGTCAAAGCCAGGCCTAGATATAGATAGGATCAGAAAGTGACCCCACAATTTTATTTACTGGGTTCTGACTGGGTAAATGAAATTTCATTATTTCTACATCAGAGTTCAGGTGTATACATATCATCAGCTTATTAAATATATTAGGACATATATTATGTATATATTATATAATAGACATAAGTATAAACGTGTATATGTGCACAGATATTTTATAAAGATATAAGTGAAATGCATTAAACGTACATTTATAAATTAAATTGCCTGTTAGAGAGTATTTTCCTAAACATTTATTAAATAAATTACTGAATGAATATATGAATTAATATTCCAAAGTCAAAAGTACAGGTTCTGTACCAGGTCTCTACTGAGGAGTGTGTATTGCTAAAGTTAATAACAATTATCTTTCCAGATCAAAGATTAATGATTTAATGCTATAAGATGTAAGGTTGATTCATAGCTCTGCAAGCTGGACTACATGTACATTTAAAGAATTTATGAATTCCTCTATTCCATTTGCTTTAAGAATTCAGTTTTTAGCATTAGATACCTGAGCTAATCCTTAGCTTATGCATGTCATTCTTTCCAAGAGCTAAACTTACTTGACTTCCATCTGCAGGTATGGGGTACTTCCAGTCGCCAGAACAAATACAACATCTAGGCAGGAGGAATTTAAGCAGCATCACACTGGCATTAGGAATAAATAACCAAACATTGCTGTTCACTCCAATTTGAATTTACCTGCATATCTATGCTTATTACTGGGACTTAGTTCCCATCTGCGTCCCATTTTGACATCAGAACCTTAGCATGAGAACTTAATCATTGCGTCTAGAACTGTACATTGCTCTTTATAGAATCCTCTTCTCGGTATTGGAATGCCGTTCCTAACCTCAGGTGCTCCCATCTATTGACGCAATCCTAATCTTCTACATCATTTGCCCTTTCTCCTATAATTCTATGAAATTTGTAGTCAGACTCCTCTGAGATACAATTCTAATTTAGTTTATTCCTAACTGCAATGACCTCACCTTCAAATCAATTGCCCCAAGAACTTGATATAGAGCTGAAAACGGTTTGGCTCAGTGGATAGAGCTTTGGCCTGTGGACTGAAAGGTCCCAGGTTTAATTCCAGTCAAGGGCATGTACTTTGGTTGCGGGTACAACCCCAGTAGGGAGTGTGCAAGAGGCACCTGATCGATGATTCTCTTTCATTGATGTTTCTAACTATCCCTTCTCTCTGTAAAAAAATCAATAAAATATATTTTTTTTAAAGAACTTGATATAGAGACCCCAGAGTTGGGGCTACAAGTACACATTACTCTGACTTGGACATTTTTGAAAAGTGAGGCTGAAGAGAAAGAAGGGAGAAAACAACAAAAAAACCTCCAGAGGATTAGAGAGAAGCAAGAAACACTATTAAAAAGGGTGAGGTGAAATGTTACCTCTGGGCCCAGGAGGAAGCTGAAAACAAGCAAAGGAATGAACAAACACTAAGAGCCTGGGCCATCTTGAAGGTCACTTGACTAAATGCCTGCATTAACTGGATCAGGAGGTCAGGAGGAGACCTTTTGGGTGCAGCACCAGCGATGGGAATGAAGAAAGTAAGAGTTGTCAGCTGGTAGTAGTGGACCTCATCACAAAATATTTTTAGTGTGAAATCCTTAAGGAGGAGTTTAAACAGAACCCTCAGTCTCTTATGAAATGTAGGCACATTTGGGCTTCTATCACAGCGAGGAAATCAATGCCAGATTAGAAATGCAACACTTGCCCTAACCGGTTTGGCTCAGTGGATAGAGCATTGGCCTGCGGTCTCAAGGGTCCCAGGTTCAATTCCGGTCAAGGGCTTGTACCTTGATTTCAGGCACATCCCCAGTGGAGAAGACCAATAAGATATATTTTAAAAAAAGAAATACAAGACTCATTAATGACCTTGCCTTTTTCTTTTAAAACTTTAACTTCTGAATTTTACTACAGAAAAAAATATGACATAAAATTATGATTAAAGCAAATAATTGGAAAAAGTAGATAGAAGAAAGTGACCAGCATACTTTATTAAAGCAATTTTTGAGCCTCAGTCATATTCAAGTTGGAGTCAGGGCGACAATGATTTGAATGAATGATGAATATTCATTTGATTTAAGTAACACTGGACTTTTTTTTTAGAGCCAATTTTTTAAAATATATATATATATATATATATATATATATATATATATATTATTGATTTTTTTACAGAGAGGAAGAGAGAGGGATAGAGAGTTAGAAACATTGACCAGCTGCCTCCTGCACACCTCCCACTGGGATGTGCCTGCAACCAAAGTACATGCCCTCGACCAGAATCAAACCTGGGACCCCTCAGTCTGCAGGTGGATGCTCTATCCACCAAACCAAACCTGTCTTGGCAAGACTGGACTTTCTAATACTTAAGCATTACACTTTTTATAGCCACAATAACCTCAAATGCTACTAGATCTTCCACAAATATTGTCCAGGCAAAAAAAAAAAAAAAGATCTACTATTGTGTTTCAGAGACAGTGGTGCAAGGAAAAATAATGAGTGTTTCATTATTCCTCTTCTTGCAACTCCAGCTCATTCCGTAAGCATATATCTGAAGAGATGGCATGAAATAAAATGAAAATGCACTAAATAATAGTTGCTTCCTTGTCTTCTCCATTAAGTGTCTGCCGGGGCCATCTGGATGGCCCAGATTTGCTAGCAATCTTGAGTTTGTTTATTCACACGCTGAGGGATAAGGCTGCGTTCAGTCAGATGGTGTGGGATTCTACATCGGGTGCAGCTCTCTCTGCACCGTCACGCCTACAAAGATGTTTCACCGGAGAACATCTTAAGAGAATGGCTTTCCGCCATCACTTGGAATCGTTACCAAAGAACCTCATCCATAGTACACGGGGTTCTCTCTTTCTCCACTGACTGCTGCTTCCAATAGATCTCCTTCCTGTTTTCTTCTGTTTTCTCTCCAGAAAAATCCCTACTCAAAAGTATCCAAGGGAAGGTTGCTCAGCCAATTAAAGACAGAGAATTCAGCTGCACATTCTTTAATATGATAAACAGTCTTCCACCATAATCTCAGTGATACAATGCTGGTATAGTCTCTTGTGAAATTTATCAATAACATGATCTCAGTGGTTTGTCTGCAATAATCCTAGAAATATCTGAGTCCAATAATCATGGTGTATCACAACCACTGAGAAGAGTGCCACCTTCACGAAGGGGGATGGATGCCTAGACACATTTATTTCGGGTTGAGGAAACACTTGTAAATAATATCCAGTTTGCTTCCTTTAGACCAAGGAAAATCAATGTTTATGCTTCCATGATATGTTTATTCAATTTTCTAACATAATTTAGAGGTGTTTTCTCAAGGGCTTAGAATATTTACTACTTTTAAAATAGTAAAATATATTATACACAGTGCGACCTCTACATTTGCAAAGAGTTGACATAGTTCAGATAAATTAAGATGGTGGCAGTAAATTTCTAGTGTCGTCAGGAAAATGCAACAGCCCCAGTACAATTCGCCTCCAAGAAGGAATATGGAGCACTCTTACTTTGCAAGGTGTGCACTGGTGCAGACTCTAGACCTCTAAGGACAACCTGTGGCTCTTCTTCCCTGGCTGGACCCCCCCAGCCCCCCTTATGCTTGATGCTCAAGAACAAGTAAGAAGCTTGGACCTGTTTGAAGAACCACCTGGAAACAAGGGTCCAGCCTTGGCTACAAATATGGGGTCCCCATTTGCTAAACGATGTCTCCTCCATACCCGTTCTAGTGAAAATGCTGTGTGATCCCAGTCCTACCAGCATTGCGGTGTGAGAACTGAAACGTGAGAACTTCCACGTCATCTCCAAGCAGGGACGTGGCTGAATTAAAAGTGCATAAACATCTCAATCTTAGTATTTCCTTGGGCAGGCACAGCTTTGAATTGGAAACTTGTAAGAAAACAGATTAGAGGGAATTCTGTTTCTCAAAATGTGTCCAAATAGGTTTGGCTAGAATATTATAAAAATCACTGAAAGGCATCAAACTCTCTCTATGTGCCATAGACAATTATTAACATTTTAAAGCATGTTTATGTGATAATCCAGTTTCCTAATTTTTCACTTTCTCTGCCTTGCTTCCTGAATACTCCATGGCACATGGTACAATTTGCAAGGCTTTCGTCCTCACATTTTTTGACTATAGTAGGAGAAAGATTTGCACAGAAATATCTATCTTTTAAGGCATATTCTAGTAAACCTCTTATCGGTGATAGTGAAGTAAAATAGGAAGGGAGAGAGGGTCATTTCTAGATGAATAAGGGGATTTTCGTGCAGATGCTGCCTGGACTGGCTTTAAAAGATGGACAGAATTTGGAATGACACGTAAGGATACAAAACTTTTCAGACAGAAGGAACACCCCACTACAACTGAGTGAGCACAGAACATGCCCCTCAAATACAAGGAGAAAATGAATATTCTGGCACTAGAGGAAAGCACTGTTATTTTTGAGAAATAGTGACAGCTAAGGCCAGGAAGGAACCCGGGGCCAGGCTAAGAGGTTGCAACATCTCAGTGTGAGGGTGAACTTTATGCAGTCACTGGAGGTGTCTGCATCCTGAGGTGTGCACAGCAGTGGCATGCAGAGTTTACTGTGCTGGGAATCGCCACACGGTCTGACTTAATTATTCTCGACACAGGACAAAAGTGACCTCTTTCTGGGAATGAAGAGGAGGGAGGCAGAGGCAATGTTAATGAATGCTTACACACTGACTAATGTTACACTATGCCTCACATGATTGGAGAGAGTATCATTGTTACTGCTGTTATAAAATCTTACTTCCCTATACCATTTTTATTGATTGATTGATTTTTGAATGAGAGAGGAAAAGAAGAGAGAGAAAAGAAGAAAGAGAGAGAGAGAGAGAGAGAGAGAGAGAGAGAGAGAGAGAGAGGAGAAACATTGATTTGTTGTTCCACTTACTCATGCATTCATTGGAATTCATTGGTTGATTCTTGTATGTGCCCTGAATAGGGATATCAAGACTAACCTTGGCATATCAAGACAATGTTATAAGCAAATGAGCTATCTGGCCAGGGCCTCCCTTCACCATTTTTTAACAAATAAATCCAAATAGTGGGGGGAAAAACAAACACACGCACACAAATATATATATATAATGTTTAAACTCATCT
Organism: Pipistrellus kuhlii; assembly: GCF_014108245.1. Classification (NCBI taxonomy): domain Eukaryota; kingdom Metazoa; phylum Chordata; class Mammalia; order Chiroptera; family Vespertilionidae; genus Pipistrellus; species Pipistrellus kuhlii. Next base: position 184,530,255 of record NW_023425529.1, read on the forward strand.
GTCCCTCCAAATTCTATACTGTATATATTTACCATTTTCATCAAACACTTTTTTTTAAAATATTCTGATGAATCAGAAAAACGTGCAGATTTAAATACTTCAGTATATTTAATGGTACCTTATGTTAAGTCACATGAATCATTTTCTTGCATAATAAAAACCTGTATAATTATAATATCCTATTATATGGCAGATCTGTCAAATAGTCTTTATGTAATGGTAACACGCTACTCATGACAAAAAATGTTGCAGTATAATTTTATATAATTTCTTAAAGATAAAATGGACTGAGAGATAATTATTTGCTCATAAGAGAAAGGCCAAGATGGTATTTGAATGTATCAGAAGGCTCTTAAAGAGACAAATTCTTTTTTTCTTTTTCTTTTTTTATATTTACCCAATCACATATTTTCATTGTTTTTTATTTGAGAGAGAGAGGAAGGAAGACGGTGTAGTGGGCAGGGAGGGGGCGGGGGGAGAGAGAGAGAGAGAGAGAGAGAGAGAGAGAGAGAGAGAGAGAGATCTATGGGTTTTGCCTGCCATTTACCCCCCTGACTGGTAATCTAACCCACAACCTAGGTATGACCTAGAACAAAAATTAACCTGCAGCCTTTAGGTGTCCTGGATGATGCTCTAATCAACTGAGCCACCAGGCTAGGGCAACCGACGGATTCTCAGTGTAAAGGAACAGAAGACTGAAATAAAAATTAGCTATCTCACCTTTTTACTAGAATCATCTCTGCAAAAAAACAAACAAACAAAAAAACCCTAAAAGTTGATAAATTTCATAATGCATACTATATTCCATTTTTAAAGAAAAATGCTGCCAAGGGAATTATAAAATATTGGCCATTGTTTTTTTACAAAAATTAAGGTCCATAATGGTAAAATAAAATTAAGGTCCATGATATAAGGCTATATAAGGCTATCATAAAGTAATAAAGCATATGGACTGAATTGAGATTGACAGATATTTACACAAAACTTTCAGACGCAAGGAACGCCTTAAGTAAGTTGCTCATAGCCCGCTGAGCACAGAAAGCACCTGCAAATACAAGATGTGAGCATTCTGTGACTGGAGGAAAAGAGAAAGACGCTGTCCCTGCTGAGAAATGCTGAGCGTTAAGTCAAAAACAGTATTTTGGTGTCAGGCTTCTCAATTTTCCTCAAAATAAGCAAGATGAAAAGCACACATTTTCCTTTACACATTGAATCTATTCTATAGGAAAGTCAGGTCAAACTAATGGTCAGTCATACAGTACTGAAGTGACATGTGAAAGGCACTGAAAAGCAAAGACAATCCAAAATTTTTCTGCCATTTTATAATCCTATGGGTCTGTACACACATCTTTGGCAGATTCAGCCTCATCTACGGGAAGCTTTCAGTGCACAGTGCTGCGTGCCATCCCAATGATGGTTTTGTGCAGAAGTATTAGTCCCACACAGCAGAATGCATAAGGGACAGCAGCATTTTGGTCTTTTCCCTTTACTTTCATGGTGATTTTCCTTAATACTGTACTGTGTTCAAACTGATTCTTTGTTCAGGAATCGAGAGCATTTTGGGTGACCTATCCACATATATTTGTGCTCACAACACATTTTTTAATTGATGTCAGAGAGGAAAAAAGAGGGAGAGAGAGAGAGAAGCATCAATGATGAGAAAATCATTGATCGGCTGCCTCCTGCACGCCCTACACTGGGGATCATGCCAGCAACCTGGGCATGTGCCCTGACTGGGAATTTAACCCTGACCCTCTGGTTCATAGGTTGACACTCAACCACTGAGACACACTGGCTGGGCAGCAGCACATTTCTGTTTGCTTGTTTTGTCTCTCTAAATCACTTTAATCCTCGTGTTAGTTTTGGGCACACAGAACATGTTCATCTGGGACTTGGCTTCTAGACTTTCTAGATCATGGCTTCCAAAAACTCAGTCATATTGAAGCTGAAGTGCTAATACACAGTGCAGAGTAGCACTGGACCATTCATCTTCCTGGTCCAATAGGCTGATGAGATCAAAAGCATTTATGACAGCGATACAGAGTTTGTTTTTACCATCCGTTTGTTTTATTAAAAAAAAAAAAAAAAAAAAAAAAAAAAGCTTATTCTTTGAAAATGTGAACACATCCCTTGGATGGTTTTATTGCATTTTACCTTATTCCAGACAATGTCAATGTGTTTATCTTTTTGGCAAAGAATAAAAAGTCTCATAGAATCCCTTGCTAAAACATGGAAAGTTGCCAGAATGTTTTAGAAACAAAAAAACAAAAACAAAAAAAGAGTGCATTATCATTCTCACAGTGTCATACATTAAATAGATTTTATAACTAAGCTTTGAAACATAACATATATATTTTGGCTTCCATTTTTATGGTTATTAACTTCATATTTATTCTCTCAATAATGATATTTATTTTTAAATATATTTTAATTGATTTCAGAGGGGAAGGGAGAGGGGGAGAGAGAGAGAGGGGGAGAGAGAGAGAGAGAGAGAGAGAGAGAGAGAGAGAGAGAGAGAGAGAGAGAGAGAGAGAGAGAGAGAGAGAGAGAGAGAGAGAGAGAGAGAGAGAGAGAGAGAGAGAGAGAAACATCAATGATGAGAGAGAATCATTGATTGGCTGCCTCTTGCACACCCCTCTTGCACACCCCAGAGTAGGGCATGTGCCTTTGTCTGGAATAGACCTGGGACCCTTTATTGCACAGGTCGATGCTCTATCCACTGAGCCAAACCAGCTAAGACTCAATAATGCTATTTATATATTACTTTATATGATCTTGAAATGCTTGTGTTGTAAATTCTATGACTATATAGCTTTTGTTTGTAGGCACCTTACCAGGTGAATAAATGAACATATATTGAATTAGTAACACCATACTTGAACTGGTAATACTAAATCAGTTCACTAAATTAGAATAAATGAAGTTATACTGCTTTAGCCATATTTAACTTAGAAATTTGAAGCAAAAATATTTTAGGTTTCAATTTTCCTAATGTCAGTTTTCCACTCATTACTTGATCCCATATCATGGTTTCTACTAATAGGAATATATGTTTTTATATATTTCAACTATACTCCTTTATTTCATCTGTAAGCCAGTTAAAATGGTTTGAGTTAGAAATTAAATATTTAACCATTTCTGAAACTGTCAGAAATAACAGAGGCATGTGTTTCTACCACTGATAAAATGATGGGAAAATGACTAAGAAGGCAAATAGCACCATGTAGGTGGTAGATATGAAAATTGCAATAGTATTTACTAGATAAAGATTGGTGTAAGCCCTTATTAAATCTGTAGAAAACCTGTTAGGAGTTTTTTGTGGTACTGGAATGCCAACATGAAAGAGAATAGCCTATGAGACTTTGACCTATTTTTCTGCATTTTTTTAACCTTTATTTTTCAAGGGATGGCTTTCAAATGTCCCAGGTTTAACAAAGGAATAATGTGTGTGTGTTTTTCATTATCAAGGGTATGGACACTGTAAAATTTATAACAGGAAAGATTATAATTGACTTGAGCTGGGATTTTTGCAAAAGTAGACACTTTAGATTGTCTATTCAGCTGTGTACCAAGTTGATAGGAGTAATGTTTATCTACCTTTTATTCCAATGACCAAAAAGTTATGACATGTTCATTTGTTGAAATTTGAAATTTTTGGGAAAACATAAAGAAAATTATTTCACACCAACTAATAGCTTGGAATAGAGTATTGTTAACAAATCCACTTATTATTTTGTTTTTGATACATTTTTTGTAAAATTATTCTTATTTTTAAAGACTCATTTTAGTTAACCAATCCTCTCTATTGGTTATTTGTTTTACAGGTATAAATACTGGTTTTGTAATTATAATTTCCATGGTTTTAATTTCTTTAGATATATTTTGATATATTCTAGTTTCTTGAATATTGTCATGATTCTTACCAATTTTTTGTTTTTAATTAATGCATTTATTGCTCTTACTTTTACTTTAACAAGGTTCAAGCACTTCAAGGTTTGGTATTTCATAGTTTTTGGATTTGTGACTTCCCTTTGAATACTTGTGTGAGCATCAGTGTTGGTTAGGGTTCCCGAGGTAAAAACAGATGTTCAGGGAACAGGTTAGCAAGGAGCTATTTACCAGCAAAGTGGTGGAAGAAAAGCACAGGGACAGTCACTAAGGAATGGCTAATCACAGGAGTGTCCCAGAGGCACGAAGTGAGGGTTGCTTCATGAGGTTGTGAGTCCCAATAGATGGAACTCTTGCAACTCAGAGTAGGAGAGAAAGGGACAAATAGGTGGATGGTCAATGTGGAGGAGCCAAAGGAAGCCAAATGGCACAGTGACTCATGGCATGGAACTGCTCTTAGCAACTTTATCTTCAATCTGGAATTTAACAGCATAAAGACTAGGGTATCGAATTTGGTTGAGCTATATAGGGTTTGCTTTTACCATCCGTTTGTTTTTACCATCAGTGATAGTAGAGATCACTATGGTATCAGATGGTACTGGTTGTTCAAAATTTAATGAAACTACCTGTGTGGCCTAGTTTTGAGCTTAATATTTTGAAACCCCTGCTTTGTACTTGAAATTGAAATACTCAGTATTCATTGGATAAAGAAATTTCTATCCATATCTTAGATCATGCTTATGAAATTTGATTTCAAATATATCAACAATATTTTTTTCTGTTTAATGATCTCTAGCAAAGGGTACATTTCTTCAACTATGAATTTCATTTTTATCATTTTTTTGTTAAACTTGTGTATGTTATTTTAGTAGAAAAGCTATGTTATGTGAGTAGTTATTTCCTAAAGCCCTTTTAATTTATTATATACTATATTCTTTTTTTAATATATATTTTTTTGATTTTTTACAGAGAGGAAGAGAGAGGGATAAAGAGTTAGAAACATCAATAAGAGAGAATCATCGATCAGCTGCCTCTTGCACACCCCCACAACCAATGTATATGCCCTTGACCAGAATCGAACCCGGGACCTTTCAGTCCGCAGGCTGATGCTCAATCCACTGAGTCAAACGGGTTTTGGCTATATACTATATTCTGTCAACTATCTTATTACTGAGAAATTTCACTCAATCTCATTTTCATTTGATTATATGTAATCTCTCTTTTCTCAGCACATATCTTGAAAACATCTTAATGTTTGCAAAAATCTGCATTTCACAATAGTGTGCCTAAGAGGATATGAATTTTATTTACCTGGTTTAGTACTTTCATGTGAGGATTCATAATATAGGTTCAAATCTAAATTTTTAAAAAAAGCAACAACAGAACAACCCTATATTTGTATTCCTTTAAATACCATTCCTCCTGTATTTTATTATTTAACTTAAGATTGAATATCACAATATATGCTTTTTCTAAATGGTTATTTTCTTTTATCAACATATTCATGTTTTATATCATTTGCTTATGTTCCATAAATGTCTTTCATTATAGATGTTCATCCATTTATCACTTTGGAACCATACACATATGTTAAAATCTTTTTTTCAGGCTGTCAAATTATTTTGATTTAATGTTCTGATTATTAATGTATTTGATTTGCAGAATACTAACTGCCTTTGTGTTTTGACATAATTTATAGGAAAATTTTAAATAGTTTTCTCCCTCACTCACTTTTTCTCTTTGCGTTACTGCCCTGGCCCTTAGAAAGTTGGCTATAAAATAAACTTCTATGACCACTCAAGTTTCACAATGCAAACTCAGGTCCCATATTAGCAGTTTGGTGTCTCTTACACTATGGCAACAGTGGAAAACTGGTGATCCAAACACCTACCAAACGATGTGGTTCAGTATCTAATTGCAAGCTTGGGCCTGTATTTCCCCACATCTAACAAGCAGCAGCCACGGTTAACAGCTTTGTCATTCTTCTGTCACATGTGGGGAACCATTGCAGCAAACCCTGGGTTTGAAACTTACTTCACTCCTCCACCTTAGAAAGGGCAATTTTGTAAATATATTTTATTGATTTTTTACAGAGAGGAGGAGAGAGGGATAGAGAGCTAGAAACATCGATGAGAGAGATACATCGACCAGCTGCCTCTTGCACACCCCCTACCGGGGATGTGCCCACAACCAATGTACATGCCCTTGACCGGAATCGAACCTGGGACCCTTCAGTCCGCAGACTGATGCTCTACCACTGAACCAAACTGGGTTCGGCAAAAAGGGCAATTTTGAACAGTGTATTGCTGGGAACCAATTCCAGCATGTAATAATTACAAGAATTTCACCTAAAGGTTGGTGAAGCTTGGGCAGCTCAACAAGGGTGAGCCACATATATAGTTTACCTGTTGGAAACGGCTGACCGGCACTTCCCCCATATCTGAATAAGATTGTCTGCTACCAGACAGCTCTGGGCATTTTATTGCCTCCTGTTGGCCAAACACCTGAACAGCTATAAGCTGTTCCCCAAACTGACAATGCTTCTGTACCCTTGGAAGTGTATTATCTCCACCTTGCCTTAGGACAAATTGTGTTAATAAAAGCAGGGTTCTGAGATGAGGAAGGAGTCTTCCGTTCCTTTAGCTGCAGATTCTCTGACCCCCAATGCCTTTCAAAATTATCTTTCGTCTTTGGACTCCTTCTTGAATCTACACATCAGCCCCTTTCTCCAGAATGCTGAACCCTGGCACTGTATGAGCTAAACTCCCAGTCATGTAATGGTGAGTGCTTCAGGACCTAGACACAGTAGGCTGAGGACTTCAGCCAGGCTCATCTCATTCTTTCTGTTCAGCTTAGTTTCTGTACAGACTTTGCCTATTACATTTTATTACTCGTCTATCATTGCCATGGGTTCGAAATTTGGGTACAGGAACTGCTCAAAGTTTTACCAGAGGAGCACAATCTTTAAGTACAGACCTAAAACTGGATCCTTTTATATTTAGGAAATGCTAATTCACACTTATATATGACCGTTCCATTTGATGTTATACAGCGCTAGCACTGACCACTTAGTGGTACATTGTTTGAATTTTATGCTTCATTATGCCACAGTGAATGTTTCTTCTCATTACACTTTTATGCATATTTTTCCTTACGGGCCATGTGTGTTTATCCTTGTTTGTGGCAAGATTACTTCCTGCAGTTCAACAAATAATTATTTTTAATTATTATTTATTTACAACCCTTTTCTCGCTCCTTTTTTTTTTTTAGAAGAATAGACATCTTTTAAAAATATCTAATATTCTTACCCAAAGTTTGACACCCTTTCAATTGGTTCAAGTTATCTCACCTTTTGTTTTTTTACATACAGAATCTTATACACATTCAGAAGTGATAGATATGTGCATAACTATAGATATAAAGTTGTACATAAAAGGTATATTTTCAAGTGTTTTACATGTTTTCTAAATGTTTTTTGTCATTTAAGAGAAGTATAAATGGTTTGTCTACTTAATATTAGAGCTAATAATATCTGCTGTTGGTTGGCTGTGAAAGCAGGGATCCTTCTCTCTGCTTTGCTTTAAGAGGATAATTTTATTCTTAACTTACTGTGAAATATGGCAAAGGGTATTTCTGATTGAGTCAGTAGCCCCTCACCCCCAGTTACTTATATTCTTTTTCAATATTTATTTTATATGAAAAAACAGATGACAAAAGAGGCAAACGGGTAAGTACCTGGAGTCATAATTATTATCAAATTCACCTACTGATAACAATGATGATGTGTAATATAATAACTGAAAACTGTTTAACTTTATCATCAGCCAGGTAGTTTTCTAAATTACTGAGATATATTAACTCATTAAATACACATAAAATGTCCATGAAGTGGGTACAGTTATCATCTATGGGTGAGACAAGAGGGCGGAGACACAGAGAGGAGTCGCTTTCCCATGGCGATAAGCTGCTGAGAACTTTCCTGGAAGGTGGCTGCCTTTCTAGACAACCTGCCTTTCAAACACTGGCACGGGGCATGGCATGTTGCGAATAACAAGATGAGTTGAGTATAAATAGCCTATTCGGATGTTTACTAATTGTAATTCCTTTAATTGTTCATAAAGTTATGATTTGGAAAATTAGGTTCTTTGTTTTTGATTACAGAAGTGCAACGTCTAAGTTCAAATACTGAACATGCTACGTTTCATCAAGTGATGTTCTTTGAAGAAGCAAAACATGAAGAGAGGCTGATGTCATCTCTCTTTAAAGCAAAATCTGTTGAAATTGCTCCGGGGCTCTCTAGGTAGCTCTGCCCTTGGACTTGCAGTTATATGAGTTTCTGGACCATTTCTCCATGATCTAGCCCATTGTACCAGCAGATTCATAATAAGTGTTTTTTTGGGCTCTGGACAAGTACATTCCTTCCGGGAAGTAAGAAAGCAAATGTTAGAAATGAAGTAAACAGTCTGATTGTTCTCAAAATGTGCCAGGTGAGTCATGCCCAAACTGCCTTACCAGCATACTGTCTCTCAAACCATATGAAGCCATCCCCTTCAGCTTGCTGACACTTCCAATCCTTTAATTGGGACACCAACCCCTTATTATATTTTGCCTCGGGGATCCAGTAGTACCTACGGAACATTTTAAATTGAATAGCCCTCAGGCCAGTTTCTCCACTGTGCCCAGATTCTAATTGGTGAATATGCTTGTCTTAATTTTTTTTTTAAATTGGTCCTTTTCTCTTTGCTTCTCATTTTAAATTTTAAATTATTTCCTGCAACATTCCCTTAGTCACTATCACATTATTAGATTTTAGGTATGATGACATTTAACTTTAGTTACGTGCTATGTTATAAAAAAAAAAGTGCTTATTTCAAGGAAGATTTAAAGAGGAATCTCTTTTAGATGTAAATATATGATACTCATAAGTGAATTTTGTTAATTTAAATTAGATGATATAATCTGACTGTCAAATGAATCATGAAAGAACAATGACAACTTGGTAAATATTCAGGAAATATCTCAAAGTGATTATAGTACAATGAATGTCCTAGGATTTCCTAATGCAAAGATCTTGTTTAAACATTAATAAAGCAAGGGGAAACAGAAGCTAAGTGACAAAACTCAAGGGAGACATCTTCATAATGCTAAAAAATTTAAAATAGCCAATAAGTAAAACTAATTTAGAAGAAATTGTATTTCTGGCTATTTTTATTCAGCTGTAACTATTTCTTTTTCTAAGAAATCCATTGCTCTAAGCCAGTGTTTCCCAAACTTTTGACATACGTGTACCCCTTCTATAATTTTCGTAACGCTGAGTACCCCTCGTACTCATGAGAATGTAGAATTAGGCGCAGCTAAGCACGGTGCAGTGCATACCCCACCAAACTCCGGTGCAACCTGTACCCCCACCAAATTCCTCCCGTACCCCTGGGGGTATGCGTACTACACTTTGGGAAACACTGCAAAGCCAAAATAAAGTTTATATATGGGAGAAATGGGCAGATTAAGAAAAAAATATAACATTTTCAAAGATAAAGATACAAAAATGTTCAAATTAGTATTGTTCGCAATATCAAAAACAAGCCATATGCCATCAATAAGAGAATGAATAGATTATTCTATATATTGCCACAGTGATGTGTTAAACAATAATAAAAATGAATTATAGCTATAAATAAATAAATAGCCCAGCCAGTATGGCTAGTAGTTGATTGTCAACCCATGAGCATTCCAGTTGCCAGCTCATGCAGGGAGGCAGTTGATTAATGATGTTTCTATCTCATCAATGTTTCTATCTCTACTCCACTCCCATCTTCCCTCTCTAAAATCAATCAAAATATGTTTTAAAAATAATATAGCATGAATAAATCTGAATTACATAACAGTGAGTAAAAAAAAAAAAATCCCTGGAAATTATGTGCAGATTAATATTTTTAATAAGTTTTTAAAACAAATGAATTTAAACAATCTATTTTAGAGGTGAACTTCTTATATATCTAAGAAAGTTAGTTAAAAAGTGACACATGTATAAACAAAACAAATACTTAGGATGATGTCTTTGAGGGGATGTCCCACAGGAGGATGGAGTGGGGAAGAGCACAGAAGGTGGTAGATGTAAGTTATCAGTCAGGTTCTAATTAAATTATATTATGACAAGATGTCAGGTATTGTCCAATGATAGTAACATAAAAAGAACCACAAATTGGAATTAAATAAATATTATTTACTTAAAAATAAAAATGGAAAATTGTGATTGAGAAATCTGGAGAGAAACATTGCAAGCCAAACTCTTCAAAATGGAGGCCAAATGCAAACACAAATAAAAATATTGATATTCTGTAGATGGGAACCTGCATCTGAAATGAACTTGATGGCAAACAAAATCAAGATATTAGGATTTCAGAGAGGTCAGATGCCTAAGCAATCATCAATCCCAATGTATTGTTTTCAATATAGGGAATAAAATTGGAGGCTTGAAGATAATGAAAATATATTATGTTTCTCAAGTTCATGAAATATATTTGATGGCACAGGAGGTTATGAGGGATTTGTGGTGATTTATTGTGACGTCCATACATCATCAGTTGAAAATTGTCTAAGAATGCTCTCTAATAAGGCTTGTCCTGCTACAAACCTGAGTTCGTGGAAAAGGGTCTTCTTCCACTTAAAAAAAAAAGGATAAAAGAAGAAAAATAAGTAAAAATGTAACTAAAGGAATCTCTGTAATATGTAATTAATGACAACATTTCACTGAAGATTATTAGCCATCAAAAGGAGTGACTAAAGATGCTGGAGGATCTACTGGTAACATGGCACCCATGCACTATTTGTCCTCAGTTTGACTTGCAAATGGAGGAGGCAAACCGAAGTGCTTAAAACCCTGTCCCTTGTCCCTAGCTTTCCCAGCAAAGAGAAACCAAGACACAATTTGAAAACTCCTGGACCAAGAGAAAGTCTTTAAATGTGTACTTTGATAAATGCACAGTAAGGCACAAGCGTGTCTCAAGTCCCTCATTTAGACGAGATGTAAAACAGAATAATGAATGAGACACAAATTACACATCAGTAAGTAGATATCAATCAACTCTGTTACAATAAGGAAAATAAATGCTCGTGTGTGTGTGTGTGTGTGTGTGTGTGTGTGTGTGTGAAGTTACATACAAAGAAAATGTCTAAAAGGGAAGCACAGAAAAAGACCATTTGTGTTGAGAACAGGGGAAGATCTGGATGAGTGTTGATAGGCAACATGGAGAAAGTATGTTTGCTGGGTCTTGAAAGAGAGACAAAGGTGACTACCTGTGATGATCCATTGACAGCAAGCATGCTGTGGGAGGGACTTGTGCAGCCCAAAGAGGCAGGTGGATGGAAACAGGCTCCTGGGTATCACCAAGAGAAGCAGAGCTTATTACGAGCTAAGCAGGAAACTTGTTCCCTGAAGTCTATTTTAACTCGAACTTCTAGGCTTCAGCTAATAGTGAGGTTTCAGAGGAAGCAAGGGCCATCAACAGGATGTGAACATTAAGAATTAATCTCTATGAATTGGAGAAGATAGATATTCCATAATAAAACAAGAACCAAACAAATAAGCTTAAACTACTCAATAAATTTCTAACGAAAATCTCAAATCAAAATATATCCTCATTTATCTACGATGAAGAAAAATCTGACCTAAAGATTCATTTCTAGCTCTGTGACATTTCAAGGTCCATTTGCTCTTGGTGTTCTTTCTTGTGTTTTTTGCTTGTGTGTTTCAATACCTTTATAGTGAGGACAAAAGCGTATTCATATATGACATTTGTTGAATGGATCAAATAAAAATTCAGTGAATAATTTTATTAATAGATACATTTTTATTTCCATATTTAACCATAATTTCACATATCTCTGGACAAAGTACTAATATTTCACTTCTGTTTCCTCAATTTTAATTGTCTCCTCTGTCTTATTTCCTCAAGGTTAAAATGCATTTCTCCTTTAAAGATCAGATCAAAGAAATATAAAATTTTCTATTTTTTATTAGGAATTAATAATTTTTGCATAAATGAGAACTTTATTCATACTATGCCTTGAACTTTGGTTAGTCATGCATTTTTTTTATACTTTAAGTTATTTAAGTACAATAAAATATCATACATTTGTTTTCTATCAAATTTTTCAGTGATTGAATATGTTTATGTGTGTCTATATGTATATATATATACATGTGAATATATATGTATACATGTGAATGTATATATATGTATACATGTTAATGTGTGTGTATGTATACATTTTAATGTGTATATATTCATATATATGTATATATATATATATAGACACACATAAATGTATTCAATCACTGAAAAATTTGATAGAAAAGAATGTGAGTATGATATGAATATATGAATATATACAAGTTGCACTCATGTTTGCATAGATATGTATTTTGAGTGAGGTATTATGTGAAGATTGGAGTGAATGAATCTGTGGTCCCTTTCAGCTATAATGTTTTATCATTATGACGCTAACTAGATTCATCAATAATTTTTAATATGAACTGATCACTACAATCACTAATCAAATAATTTCACAGTAAAAATGTTCAGATCCCTCCTATGAAAATGATGAGGTAGGAAGTCCAGAGTAGTTCTCAGGCTTTCCGTTTGGGAAACTTAAAGTCTATTTCAAGGTAGAGCCAGGATCCATATCCACTGTCACATGTGTGCCACAGCCACAGCTATGTCTGCAACGCTTTGTCAACTTCCCATAATTCTATATTTAATGTTCTATAGTTCTTGTACATTCTAAAGATAAATACTGTTATTTTCGCTTAATTTTTTATTTATGAGATGCTTACAGCTGGTGAGCTTAAATGGGATAAAATGCTTTCAGGTGAAAGAAAAAGGAAGTGCACTCAATTATGGTTTACACTTCTTCAGGAGCTCCATCAAAACGTCAGGCCTTAAGTGCCTCAGGATGATCAGAGTCTGCTGAGGAGAAATTCTGTGCATAATTTCCCCTAAACATTGCTTTTTGTACCTAGAATCTCTTAAGAACAGGATGGGAATAATAGGAGTATAAATATGTACACAAGTACAAATCCATGCATTCATGTTTACTTATACAATTTTGAGGAATACTTGTTTTCACTGTGAATACACACTGTTAGTTATATAATGACATTACAATCCTTAGGAGTACACCTTCAAATTATGAGCATGGTTTCTCTTGAATACTCTTGGGAATTATCTCAAACTATGACATATTTCAAATATCTGCTGTGTCCCCTTAAATCAAGACCATTTCCTCCTTAGCTGATATGCATGGATCATCATGAAGTATGAGCGATCTTTTAGAGTTCACCCATCATTCTCGTAAAGAGCGCTGTTTGCCATCACTGCAGTTACCAGAGGGTGGCTCCCTGTCAGGTTTACTAAACCAGGGAGTTACACACACACATGCTGGCACCGTATTCCCAGGTGAGTCTCCGTTTTAATCTCCTCATTCTCTAACCCCCATCCCTTTCAGGTAGAAATGACTTTGGTAAAATAAATAAATAAATAAATAAATAAATAAATAAATAAATAAATAAATAAAAGAAAGAAAAAGAAAAAGATAATTGGTTGTGCTTTTCAGTACTGAAGTGTTTGCCTCAGGTTAAGAGTGTCTTTTAAATGAAGACAGACAAAAACAATATCCGGACTTTTCTTCTCTGTCTCCTTTATTTATAAATGCTCTTTCATGAGATTTCTTATTAGCATTTTCAATAAAACCCAAAGTTTCTCTTTCCCTGCATATCATTTGTATTTAATGTTTTTTCTTTCACTCTCGTCCTCCCATCACTCACCTCCCACAGCATTGTAAAGGAACGTTCTGTGGCCTAATGCATAAAACTAAGCATCACAGCTAAGAATCTCATAAAGGGCAGGAGAACAGCATAGAAAAACAAAACTCTGGACCATCAAACCTGTAATGGTGCCTGCAATAAGGACCAAATGCCACTCTCTAAGTCTGCTTCCAGAATGACTCATTTATGAGGATATTTGATTTTTATTATTTGTGTAATGAAAAATTTTTCCATGTAAATGTATATATTTCATCAGACCTTCAATGAGGAGTTTCCATTTATCTTTACCTTTTGTGTTGTTTCTGGTTTTGCTCTTTGTGGCCAACCATTATATTCTGGTGTCTGGATCCTAAGGGCTGCATCCAATAAAATGTCTGTTAAGCCTGACCAGTGTGGCTCAGTGGTTGAACATCAACCTATGAACCCAGAGATCATGGTTGCATTCCTGGTCAGGGCATATTTCTGGGTTATTATTCTCTCCCTTCATTGATGTTTCTCTCTCTCTCCTTTCTCTTCTTTGAAATTAATAAGTAATATTTTTTAAATTAAAAATAAATAAAATAGCTATTGAATGGGCTGCAGAATCTCTACAGAATAAGATGTGTATTTCTCACCATGTGCCATGTAGAGGAGAGTGTTATTAATTGATATAATGAGAAACGGGGGGGGGGATAATTGAAAAGAAATATTTGATTTTAGACATCAAGATTTTGCAATTGCAGTTCTATGTAGAATTTTTAGGAACCAATCAGAAGTGGTAGCAATAGATGTGTTCTTCAAAAAGCAGGATCCTCAGAAGGAAGGTAGGGGAGGGCAGGAGCAAGAGGGAGAGACCAACCAAGTACTTGCATGCATGCATATAAGCCTAACCAATACACATAGACACCAGGGGGGTGAGGGCATGAGTGGGGGTGTGGGGGACAATAGGGGAATAAGAATGCATATGTAATAACTTAAATAATAAAAAATAAAAATATTAAAATAAAAAGCAGGATCCTCCTTTTTTCATTTCTCATTATGCAATGCCGATTACTATCAAAATTCACCTGAAACTAAGGCCAAGTAGAGAGATTCCAGATTGAAAACATCAAATAAGAATAGGATTCATAAAATTATTGATTGCTACCCAAGAGACAGAGTTTTTGTAATAAAACGAGGGCCAAGTTTTGTGCATCAGAACATCCTTTTCTGTCAATGTCAGTGCATGCTACTTACTTTCTTTCAAACTTTGTTCTCATTCCATGACTTCAGTCTCCTTTCTAGATCCCCATTCTAAAGCCGTGTGTCTGCTCCCCATGCCCCATCTGTCTCTGCACATCCTCACTAGAGGTGTTTTCAGGGATTTTTCTCTGTCTTCCTTTTTGTGGTTCCTCTCAAACCACAAAAGTGATACCTGCTTAAAATGCACCTGGACATTTTGTTAGAACACTTTTTCACACTAATTTGTTTGATACGTCCAATGAAGTGGTCGCTTGTCCTTTAAATCTTTTTAAGAGAGCGATACTTTTATTGTAATTATAGGTGTTCCTTCTTGTCCTCTCAGTTCTAGAGTTAAATTATCATTCCTCAGATGTTATACATCTTTCCATTTTCTAATCTGGTGTCTAATCTTTGTACTCTGACAGCTCCCAATATGATAGCAGAGGGTCTGAACTCCATGCATTTTCCTTCTTTTTGTTTGTTTGTTTTCTTTCCAAGCTGTCTTTCCTATACCAGTAGCATTGTATCTGCCCCATTATTCTTATGTTAGCTTTCTCATCCAGCCCTTTTGCTAGAGACCTTTCCTTTTTCCTGTATAATACACTTTTCCCCAAGGCATACAGAACAACAAACAGCATTATCAACATAAAGATACACCTTTCCTTTAATGCAGTGCCCTTTCATCACCTGTTTACCCTTTATTTCTTTGAAAACACCGCCGAATAACTGAACAGAATGCCTACGTTCACACTGTGTATTTCCCTTGCAGATACTTGATTCAGCTGCTTACAGATAATATTCCAAATCAACCCAAAGTACTCTCAGGTCACATTGAAATTCATCTTGCTGTGCAATCAGTTATTATCAATCTTTAGTCAACATAATGTCTGCAATTCTGGCAATTTCTCATTTATAATGATGCCTGATTGTAAATCTCACCTATCTTAGTGCTCTCAAACAATCCCTTTGAAAATATTCTAACAACCTTTTTAAAAGTTCTGTGATTAAATGGGAAAATAGAGGTGTCTTCAGTTGACTTCTTAGTCTAATAAAAACAATTAAAACATTAACTAGGAAAATATTTTTTGGAAAAATAATATTTTATCATATTGAAAAAAATTTGAGAAATAAATAGAAGTATTAAAAAGTTAATCATTACCATCAGAAAAAAATGCGGTGTTTCTCATAATTAAATATGATTTTTCCAGAACGCATAAATTGCTATCTCAGCATCTGGTGTGAGGTTTTAACTTTGTAAAGGTCTGACAAATAATTCAAATATATCTTTTTGGTTAGAAAGCAGCCAAACAACTGTGCTTTCAGTTTCTTTTTATGAAACCTTAGAACTGGAACAAAGTAGAATATTGAAATAATAGTAGTTACCATGCAGTGACTCAATTGGTGACTCAGGGAATACCGTTCTGACATCACTGTGTCATTAACACAGGCTTGCCCCTGGCAGTGAACAAGGGTCCCCAGATCCGGCCCTCCCAGGGCACACGTGTCTTCTCCACAGCAAACGTGCTTCACGCTAGCGACGAAGGAAACAGCCACAGACACCGCTCAGCAAACAGTTCTACTGCATTGCAAAAGTGCCCTGCATTTAAAAGTATTTTATTTAGCCGAAACCGATCCCAGGTTCGATTCCGGTCAAGGGCATGTACCTTGGTTGCGGGCACATCCCCAGTAGGAGGTGTGCAAGAGGCAGCTGATCAATGTTTCTCTTTCATCGATGTTTCTAGCTCTTTATTCTTCTCCCTTCCTCTCTGTGAAAAATCAATAAAATATATATATTTTTTAAAGTATTTTATTTAAAGCAGGAAATGGGACTGCTTACGTTTATTTGCCACCATGTCCTCTTCTTCTCTGGACAGGAAGACATTTCCCATTCAGAGGAGTTCATATAACGTCCTGTCTGGCAATCAGGCTGAGGCCAGAGGAAACAATTGCCCCATCAGCAGGGCCCGCCTTATTAACCCAACCCCATGTTCTATGTACACAATCAGTCCTCAATGAAGTCCAGTGTCACTATGTGGAACCTATCATCTTCAGTGAAATGTAATAAGTGTATGTCACCAGAGCTGAGTGCTCTGTTTTATCCATCAGCGAAATGCAGTTTGTAGGAAGGGAGGGTGGCAGAGGGAAGGGTGGGCAGGCAGAGGGAAGGGAGGGCAGGCAGAGGGAAGGAAGGGCGGGCAGAGGGAAGGGATGGTGCCAGAGGGAAGGGATGGTGCCAGAGGGAAGGGAGGGGGCAGAGGGAAGGGAGGGCAGGCAGAGGGAAGGGAGGGCGGGCAGAGGGAAGGGAGGGTGGCAGAGGGAAGGGATGGTGCCAGAGGGAAGGGAGGGTGGCAGAGGGAAGGTAGCCTTGCCCACGGTCTGCGCTCTGGTACAAACATGACCTCCATTAGGTACAATGCCGTTTTTTATTAAACAGTGCACACTGAAATGAAAACGTTTGCATTTTAATCAAGTTTTTAGGTGGCATGTGAAGAATTTTTCCTGAGAACAGTTAGAGGATACGCATATTTTCCTATCTATTATTTATATAAGTCCATTCATTTATTATAGAAGGATGGGTATTATCTGCTCAGGAATTCTAAGGAAAAACAAAGCATAAAAATGGTGAATATAATTAATAAAGGAAGGCACGCAGCTACAGTGCTTTTAAATAACCTAAGTCCTTGGTCAGCAAACTGCTGCTCGAGAGCCACATGCAGCTCTCTGGCCCCTTGAGTGTGGCCCTTCCACAAAATACCACCGCCTGGGTGAGTCTATTTTGAAGAAGTGGCGTTAGAAGAAGTTTAAGCTTAAAAAATGTGGCTCTCCAAAGAAATTCCAATCATTGTCCTGTTGATATTTGGCTCTGTGGACTAATGAGTGTGCCAACCACTGGTCTAAGGAAACCATGCCTTGCAATCAGTGACTGAGTCTCAGGATGGACATCTGCTCAAAGGGCCACCACACCCTTTGTGGCCCTGCTCAGGCTTTCCCTCGGTCTCTGGGCTGTCTCCATGGATGCACTGTGAGCTGGCCCATTAGGCATGACCCACTTCATCACCTGCAGAGCACACAGCACTGGGCTAGGAGACGATGCCCGCGTATAGCCATGGATCAGAGTAACTCTGTGCAACTGGGGATGTGAGGGAGGATGAGCTCCAGGGATATGACATGTGTCATGCGGCTCTGTAAGTACACAGCGGTCCAGAGAGCGAGTTCCAATCACTCGGGGGCATTGTTGAATTTTCAAACTATACCCAGCCTAAGTCCAAGCTCACTGCCATTTCTAGTACTCGGGACTCTGAATGCCCCAAAGCAATTTACTGATTCCTGGTATTAATACTCATAGTGGGTCCAAGGACAGCAGGTTTCTAGATAATTAGAGTGTTACGTGCAAATGTTGCCTGGTGATTACTAACTCAGTGGTCTTTGTCTGAGATGGCTCAACTATGATTAGTAAAATCAAAATGTATTAAAATGTATATAAATACACATATACTTGTCATATTATATATATATATATATATATATATATGTTTGTGTCTGTCTACATATATACATACATACACACAGTTTGAAAAAGAAGATGAAGATTTATCTTTTCAGAAATGCTTAAGTCATTTATTTTAATTGGCAGTAAATGATAGCTTGGCAATGTTTACAAATGATGCGTAAATAAAGGAAGAAAAATTATGCTATAAGATGGGATGCCTTTGGCTCTGAGAAATGTTTTCTGGAACCATTACTCTGCGCAGTGGAATGATGGAAATGGTACTCTGAACTTAATCAGTCCCTTTGAACATTCATCTATCTCTAAACTACCTTTAAAACGGGAAATGGGTAAATGTGATACAAGTGACAAAACATCCAATTAAACACGGCTAGTCTCCTAGACTCTAAGTTAGGCTTGGCAACGTGCACTAAAGTATGCAGCGTGTTTTGTTGGATTTAAATTAAGAAATTCAACAAGAAGTATTGTGATAAGGAAGAAAGAGCAATGAACTTGGAATTAAAAGACAAGGATTTAAGTCATTAATCAAATGAGCATTGGATTTCAAGTGATTTTTTACATATAAAAATTATATATTTGTTTGTTATTAGAAAAATACCTAGATTTAATTAGAATAATGAGTGGGAAAGTGATATTAGGAAGTATAAAATTGTGTCATACATAAAAAATATAACTATATTTTAGATATATATTACATAGTATATATTATACATGTAATACTGGTGAGTTGCTCTGTTTCTCATTTTTACTTTAGTTCTTAAAAGACAACTAGATATAAACAAAATGTAATATAAGTAGATTTAATTTCCCACTTGTGAGTTTCAAATTAAATGTTTATGGTTATTTTCTCCAAAACTTTGACAGAAAATGAAATTGCTTCTTTCTCCCCTTTAAGACAAATTAGACAGTCAATTATAAAATACAGCATCATAAAAATACTAGTTTATTTACTTAGTAAAGGAGAAAAGTAAATTATATTTTAAAGTCGATTCACATGGAATAGATGCTCTCAGGTTATGTGTGTGTATTGGGGGGGGGTTGTGTTTGGATTATGTAGAAGGGTTAAAACGTAAATCATGAGGGTCTTTCTTTTGGTGAGAAAACTTACAAAATAAATGGAAGGTGATAAATGTGCAAAGGAGTAATAAAATAATATGGCATTTTTTATTAAATATATTTTGATTTCAATTCAGTTATATAATAACTATGCTTCCTTTATGGACTTTTAAGTTGTGACTGGACAATTTCAAATATTCTTTTTAACATATAAATTTTCAAAATATTTATTCAAGAAATTGATGCCACACATATACATTTGCATACTTAAATTGTCATTAAAATCTTTAAAGTTATTAAATTGAGACTATTGAAAAGTTGACTACTATGTTTACACAAACTTTCATATCATAATAAACTATAAACATTTAATTATTACTATAAAATTCACATGCCTATAATCTTCTGTATTCCTAAAGCAAAATAAAACAGGTAATATTTTTAAATATTCGTTGATCAAGTGATATTATATTCCCCATGATGTATACACATAAGGATAAAGGAAATATTTCACCCCATTGAATGGTGTTTATGAAGAAATCATACTATTGATATTGCCTGCGATTCACCTAAACCTTATAAAATGCCAAAATACAATGGCACAGGTATGGAGAAATATTGTTAAAAACACCAGTTTTTAGCACACAGAATATGAATATTTTATTAATATTACTTTTTCTATGTACATTTGGTTATAAAATCCAAATTGCTTTCTCTATCCCTAAATTGCTTAGGTTGAAATTGTTTTTTTTAAATAATATTGATGCCATATATATATATATATATATATATATATATATATATACCTCAACATTTACAGGAAAAACAAGTCTTCCACATTTGAAAGAAAGAAGTAAAACTGTCACTATTTGAAGGTATAAAAAACCCTAAAAACTCCAGGAAAAAAAGGTTAGCACTAATAAATGAATTAAGTAAAGTTGTAGGATACAAAATCAATATATCAATATATAAAAAACTGTTCTATTTCTAGACACCAGTAACAAATTATCAGATAAAAAATTAAAAAAGCAATCCCATTTACAATTGCAACAAAAAACATCAAATACCTTGGAATAAATTTATCCACAGAAGTAAAAGACCTGGAGTCTGAAAATGCTAAGACACTGAGGAAAAGTAAATGAAGAAGATACAAATAAATGAAAGAATATACCATGCTCATGGATTGGAAGAATTAATATCTAAAATAATCTTGCCATCTAAAGCAACATACAGAGTCAATGCAATCCCCATTAAAATACTAATGACATTCTTCTCAGAACTAGAACAGCTAATCCCAACATTTTTAAGGAACCATGAAAACAGTGAATAGCCAAAGAAATACTGAGAAAGAACAAAGTGAGAAGTATCATACTTCCTGATTTCAAACTATAATATAAAGTTACAATGATCAAAAACAGTATGGTACTGGCATAAAACAGATATATAGATCAATGGAATAGACTAGAGAGTCCAGAAATAAACCCTTACTTATACATTCAATCAATCTATGGCAAAGGAGGCAAAGATATATAATGGGGTAAAGAAAGTCTCTTCAACAAGTGGTTTTTGGAAAGTTGGACAGATATATGCAACAAAAACAAAAAACAAAAAAAAGAAAAGGAAAAGAAACCCAACCCATTTCTTACATCATATACAAACATAAACTAAAATGGATTAATCAGTCCTGGAACTTCTAGAAAATACATGCCATAAACTCTTTGACATCAGTCTTAGTGACATCTTTTTGAAAAGGTCTCCTTACTCAAGGGAAACAAAGGCAAAAATCAACAAATGGTACCACAGCAGACTAAAACGTTTTGCACAGCAAAGAGACGATTAACAAAACAAAAAGACGGTGTAGACATAAATATACACTGATTTCCAAAGCAACCGTTTTCTTTTCTACCCAGTTTTCTTTCATTTAGACAAGATTCTTGCAATGCAACACATCTTACTGAACAAATTTATTCAAAATGATACCATCCGCTATCTGTCTAATTCTACAACACCGGTATCCACTGAGTGCTAATAACGGCTCCCAGTGAAGAGGTTTGAGTTTAACACCTGCCACCAGCACCCAGCAAGCACACCTTGGGGGGCAATTGTGAGGGAGTCTGCCTCACATCATTTACATGCAGACAGCGACAGACATTCATCATGCCATTATGCTGACGACCTCACTATTCTGATATCTAATGTCTCTTTAATGAGCCTCAAAAAATACAATATTCCTTGATTTATGACTGCTTAACTGAGAAATTATACAAATTGGCAAAAAAAAAAAAAAAAAGCAAAAAAAAAAACCAACCCTCATAATATATGTTCATTTTTTCCCTCCACATTACACTTGTATTTAACAGTGACTCAGGAGTTAAGATTATGCTTCTTTGACAAAAGGAATGATCAGAATTTGACTTCCGTGTTTTAGGGCCACTGTGGTTTCTGTTCATACTTAAGGCCGCCTGGTAAAACTGTGCTGACATTGAAAAGTAGCCAATTAAAATCGATCACTGTCTTCCCCCAGAAGGACTGTGTATTGGACAGCTACTTTCTGTCTCCGGGTGACTTTGTAAGCCTCTTTTGTCCTGGTGAGGGTTACCAGCCTCCTATGCATTGCCCCCTTCTTTAAGTGACATTAAGAACCTTAATGCTGGAAAGAGCTGTATCAAGCAACAAAGAAGAGGGAAGAAAGAAAAAGTCCAGAGGTGACTCTGAAATGCAAACAGAAGTTTAGGAAGAGATGGGAGTTGCCGACTCTATCATTTAATTCTAGGTCCCTCTTGGGATGCGGCCCAAGGAGGCGCTGGTCTCCTTCCTAATTTCTCCAAAGCCATGCCAGGGAAGAGCACGGAAAGTGTCCTGTTTGTTAACTAACAACCATTTCCCCACAGAGACCGGCTGTGGCTCCAACAGGCAAGGGCTCCACGGAAGAATAAATTGTGGTGCCGCCAAGCTCAGCCAATAGGGGGGAGCCTTTGTGTGCAGCATAGATCCTGCTGGAATGAACACTCTGCGAGGAAGGCTCGGGAAGCATCTCCAGTCTTGGAGAAGCGGATGCATTAGCAGGAGGAAGGCTCTCAGAAGCAGGACAGAATGTAGGGGATAGAGTCCTACCCTTGGGTATCAGTCTCTCAAGTTCAGTTTCCATTCATCACTTCTGAGATTACGTGCGGCTTTCAACTTCCAAAGGAACACAAACCAAGCTAAGTTTGCCCAAAAGCATCAAAGAGTGTTCAAGTTAAAGGAAAGTAAGCTGGAGACCGTTCTTACACAGAACAGGTGCCTCGATTGCTTACAGAAATGCGAATAAAGGACAGACGGACAGATGATCTGTACACACACACTCTGTAAGGAAATGGCCGCTGATAAAATAGATACAGGAAAATTAGTTTTAATACTTTGACATTATTATTTTATTCCCAGGCTGACTTAGTCCCGTCCAAGCTCCCATACATTACTTCTGCATATTTCTAACATGAGACTCACCTGCAGAGAAAAGAGAATAGCCAAAGTGGGGGAGGGGGATTGTAATTTGATTCCAATTCTCTGAGTATTCTTAAATAGAAGAAATTCTTAAACACACACACACACACACTTAAATCAATCCAACAGCAATCACAAAATGCATTTTGACAACTTCCTGTAGTAAGTATGTGAGCATGCGTGAGGACTTTCCCGCTCTGTAAATCAGAGCTGTCCCAGCAGGTTCTGTTACCACAGAGTTAGAGAGTGGATTCAGAGAGTGGAAGAGCAGATAATCAGACATTGGAACTTAGTGTTTTGTTTTACGTTGGTTTGAATGGGAGCCTTGTAATTGGGTGCAGATAGGGAGAAAAGGAGACCGTCCATTCACACATGACAGTACGAACTCTGCAGTGAGGAGCAGTGATCACGGGTCCACGTTCAAACGCATGGCCATTGGCCTCAGTGCTGGTGGGAGGGAGATGAGGCCAGACTGTGCTTATTCCTACCCAACGGTGAAGGGCACTGCACAAACTGACATGTTTCCCCAAACCTAATGCAGCACCTCCTGCCACAGTGTACTCCGTGATCACCCTATTGGCCTCATTTCAGGGCCTAAAATAAAATTGAAATAAAAGACAGGAAATCAAAGCATGCATCTCTGAGACTAGATCATCTCTGAGACTCATCTTTGTAGCTTAGAATTTTTCATACTGTGTTTCCATTTCTAATGTTTTTTTGTTTTGTTTTGTTTTGTTTTTTTTGTAACTGTGTATCAAATATCAAGATTAATCTCTTTAACAAAAGAAATACAAATACTGCCCGGCATGAAGTTAAAATGGTGCCTTAATAATTATAGCACACTTCGTAGATATGCCAACTAACCTAAGAACTGGCTTTCTCTAAGAGCCAAACTTAAAAAAAAAAGAATTCTAAAACGTTAGCCATCGTTCATCCTTCATTGTGTTGTTTGTTCAAATAGAGATATTTCCTAAGTTCCTGTTATGTAATTTTTCTCTTAAAAATTATTATCCTCCTCATACCTAGGAAACACTGCTAATATATTTTAATATTCAGCTCAAAAATAAAAATAACATTAAAAAGGGTCTATTTATTTTGTTAATGTTAAGTTTAGGCATTTGCATTTTATTTATTTTTTTATCCTAAGGAAGATTTCCTTCTTTAGAATAACCACCTAAAGCATAGTCACATTCTCCGCCAACCAAAGCAAATAAGAATTCTCAAAAAGCTAATGTCAAGAGAATGCTAACTACTAGTACTTAAGGAAAAAAACAAACAAAACAATTGCTTAGCTTAAGCAAACATCACAATGAAAAAGCTTATATATTTATACCACTAGAGGGCTTGACCCACTTTGTTACTAAAAATAATTTCTTACATAAACCAGGTTATCTCGGAATAAATGAACTTGTATACATCCAACTTTCTCATCATGTTCATTAAACACACACATATGAACATTGATTGGAGACATGACAAAGTGATTAGATTAAAGGAAAATTTCAAGTGTGAACATTTTGCTAAGCAATTTAAATGTGTCAAATAAACAGTATGGTTACAAATATCACTTTGCCTTAAATGACATTTAAAATTATTTCTGCAAATCTGTATTTAACTGCATGGTTCTGATAAATGGACTGAGCCTTTTGAAAAGATTAATAATTTCAATGCAATGCACAAAATTTCCTTGTTATGTCACCAACAATATTAATTAAAAACAATTTTCCTTCATTCAAAGTAGTCTCTATATTTCATAGACATTAATTTTCATAATATTTTTCTATGACTCTAACAGGAAAATTCCATTATAGAAGACGTACTGAAAATGACTCTTTGAATTCCTTAAGTAAGAGAAGTAACACATTTAATAAGTTTAATTTTGTCTCAATTGGTAATTTGCCTTCAAGTCGGTTTAATTGTTCAGCCACACTTTGATACATATTTTCTCTGAGACAATGAGAGAATAAAAATTATTAGGCTCAGCTAAAGAAAATAACCCTTATGATTCCATCCAAAATCTTTAGTTATCCATTTAAAATATGAATTAGATTTACTGCCCCAAGTTTTGGATACAGGTAAAAGATTAATACAAAATACTTGTTTTCAAATGTTGATGTTGAAAATGAAAGTTATCACTAGACTATATAAAGTAAAATACTTATGGAATTATAAATAAGCTAATGAAATGTTTACTTGTTTTACTCACAAGGACTTTCCTAAACCAAGTGTCTGGTCTTAGGGAAAAAAAATATTCTATGTCATTAGATAATAAGAAATAGCTTTCATTATCTGCATAATTTTTCTGGTTAATAACAGACATCAAAACACAAGGCATATTTGACTGTATCTTGGAGTGACATTCAAAGCTCAGAGCCACCTCTCATGCATGGGCCTGACTCATCAGAAAGCCTGCAGGTGAGCTCAGGAAACCACCTGCGATGCCTACATATGACTCCAAAACCAGAAGCAGCCCTCGTTGACTGGAGGTTTCACTATTAAGTATGATCTTCCTGGATTTCCCTCAAGGTTATGTTTCTCTGTGTAGTTCTTAAGGTTACTAAAGACATTGCAACCTAAGAAACAGAAGTGGCCACCGTAGGCCCATCAGCAAAATGGCTATCATTCAATTTCTATACGAGGCATGAATAGAACTTACCCGTGAATCAGAGTAGAAAGTTGTAGAATATTGTGTGGGAAGGTCTATTTCTTCATGTAGATGACCAAATCAAGGCCTTTGGTCAATTTACCAGGTTTTTTCAAGTTTGTTTTGTTGGTGGTGTTTTTTTTCTTTATGCATGATGATTTTGTACAATTAAATATCGGATGCTCTAAGTGCGCTTGATAATTAAATACATGTTAGGCCGTCTATTAAGTCAACTTGATGTATTATCATTGATAGTTCAGTAAAGTTAAAAATTATCTCTAAAATATAAGCAGCCCTTCTTATCAAAGTCTTTCATTTTGTTACCTTTCTAACCCTGTGACTCATAATGAATTGATTATTCCTGGTTAAGACTATGGTTCTTCCCAGCACAGTTTCATAATTATTTTACTTTCTCATTAGGAAATAGTTACTCTATTAAATATATGTGGCAAACATCACCATGACATAGTAAACAACCACAATATTGTCCCTCACTTAATTTTTGTTTATGCCAAATATTTACTCTATAATTAAGTGGTTCTATGTCCTGAATACTTTGTGTTTTTCCCCCCAAATTGCTATATTCTCTTGTCAACTCCTATTTCAGGAGTTTGCAATATTATATTACAGTTTCGCAACTACCTATGTTATTCCTGATTCTATTAAAGTGTAGTACATATATTATAATCACCACAGAAAAAGAAAGATTCTAATTTCATTAGAATCTACTTACAGCGATACACCTCTATCAGGAATCTCAATTCTTCATCCAGAACAAATATCTCACAAGAAGCATATCCAGAGGTTATTTTATCTCCTTTTTCTAATGTACATGATCACTGCATTCAACTCTGAAAAATAAAATGAGACAAACGTATTACTATTAAATACAATAGCACGATTTCTTTGTGATTTGTATAATAAGATAATGCTAGAATATTTTCCTGAACTCGATACACTTCTGAGTATCATACTAAATGAATATATCCTGAAGTTTTCTATATACAATTTATATGTGATGCCAAATTCATCAGGCCCACCAAAATGATATGGAAATGGGCACCAAGCAATGATAAATCCCACTCCTTTTACTTCCCCTATAAGAAGAAAAACAAATCTTTATACAGACAACATATTCTTTTTTAATTCTGCCAGTTAAATGATTATCATAAAACCCACCTAGAACATTTCGGTGAGTTAATAAACTAACATTTAGTGTTGAGACAGACATAGAAAAGTCAACTTTATCCATATACATACAATTATGTCTTGCATATTCATGTTGTGTTTAACAAACATATATATATATATATATATATATATTCAAATAGTATAAGAGATTTGTTAAAGGAAGTTATAAAAATAAATCACATTTCTACAATGATCTGACACTGTAGAAAAAACAAAAACAATATAAAAATAAACATAATTAGGAGTGCTTTTAGGTCCCGTGCTTTCCAGTGAGCAAAGGAAAAGGAATAGAGCTATGTATGAGGGAGGCTTCCTGTAGCTTAGCTATCCACTGGAGAGAAGGGAAAGGCTCTCTAATATGTTCACCAAGGAACCAAGAGGCCAAGGCTCCATTTCCAGGCAGGGCACAGGCCCAGGCTGTGGCCCGATCCCCGGAAGGCAGCAGCCGGTCAATGATTCTCTCTCATCACTGATGCTTCTCTCTCTCTCCCTCCCCCTTCCTCTCTGAAATCAATAAAAATATATTTTATCGACTTGATTGGCCAACATTTAGTATTACTCCTTCCTTGTCACTTTATCTGTATACTTCTTTTGTTTATGAAGCCAGGTGGACAAGAACATCTTAATGTGCCCCAGGTACGTTTTTCTGCGTTAAAGTTTTTAAAGTTAGTATCAACACTTGATTAAGAAATCTATAATTTGAGGAAAATTAGTATTTTTTACAGAATTTGGAAATGTGAAGGCACTACACCAACATGTCAAACTCACAACCCAAGGGCCACATGTGGTCCACAATGAGTATTTTTGTGGCCCTGCCAATAAAACAGTATGTAAGAAACATTTTTTTAAAATATATTTTTATTGATTTTAGAGAGGAAGGAAAAGGGAGAGACAGAAACATCCATAATGAGACAATCATCTATCAGCTATCTCCTGCAAGTCCCCATTTGGGGACCGAGCCCACAACCTGGGCACGTGCCTTGACCGGAATCGAACCCAGGACCCTCCAGTCTGCAGGTGATGCTCTATCCACTGAGCCAAACTGGCCAGGGTGGTAGAAACATTTTAATAAAAATCTCATAACTTAATTTTTACAATATCCTGTTATACATAATTAATAAGGAACTACAATGTTCACTAATGACTGATGACTGTAATTGTGTTGCATTCATTTCCCTTACGCGCCTTTTGAGCAGGCGCACAATTTCTCTCCACTAATACCAGCAGCGAATACTTTAGCATCTGATGGCCACATCATTAGTCTTGTACTGACTGTTTGGTGTGCGCAACAGGAAATATTTTGCTTTTGGAGAAGAAAAATAAGTTTATTTGTGTTAAGCTTATTAATTTTCACAGTTATTCAGTGTTGGTAAGTTAATGTTCAAGAAAGCATATTAATTTTTATTTAAATGTTCTATTATTTTATGCTAATGATTAGTCATTCGTTTCAGCCCTTGTATTCAGCATGTCTCTATCTAAAATAAACCTGTTTCTATAAAAATTGAAGCTTTTGTTATTTTGCGGCCCCCATAGACTTAAACCTTGTTTATTTGGCCTGTGTTAGCCTTTGAGCTTGAAGTACTTGCAGTCCACTGTGACACAGGAAATCCCCAGGTAAAAGAGAGGTCAGGTTTGCAGGATGTGTTTGCCAGCTGTCTGCAGGACACTGGGACACGGGTCAGTATCTGCATATAAAGATGTGCTCCATAGAATTGAAATTCCCAGAACACGCACTAAGCATCTACATTTGGTTTCCTTAAACATGACTGAAAACGAAGCCACCCACAAAAATCACAAATGTCAGAAGTGAACACCATGTCCTGGCTTCACGTTGGGTGTCCAAGATGCAGAGAACAGTGTCTATTTCCCCCTTGGCACCTCCTCCTGCCCCATGGGAAGTCCTCGACCCCTTACTCACACACAGAACCCTAAGCAGCACACAACAAGAGGAGGGCGGGGGAAAGGGAGAGATCAGCCAAAGGACTTGTGTGGATGCATGAGCCTAACCAGTGTCATGGACAACAGGGGGTAGGGGCTTACAGGGGGAGGGGTTTAGGGTGGGAATAGGGGGATGAGGACAATTATGTGATACCTTAACCAATAAAAAAATTTAAAAATGAAAATTTGCATGATAATAATAACTGAAACAATAAAGTCATAGCAATAAGCATCTAGTGTCAGGTCAAGGTTTGACATTGGTTTTCATTCCTATATGAAATAAAGAGTTCCATTACCGTCTTCGCATTGAATATTAGGAAAATGTGGCTAATAGATGCTAACTGATTTCCTCAGTCATGCACTTGGCCAGGCAGGAATCAACCAGTTTCATGATAATGTCGACCCCCTAATCTTTCCATTACATTTTGCTGTTTTGTGTCTAAACTGTTTATGGCAGAAAGTGAGACATTTTTTAACCCACAGAGTAAGCAATGTCATGGAAGATAAGACATTACAGGCAATACTTCAATTAAAAAGTGACAGACAGGTGATGAATCTTTTAAACAAGAAAAAATACTGCATAAACTTGCTGAGTGCTGGATCCTCTGATGAATCACGCTCGCATTACATTAAATAAAGTGAATGTCAACATGGAAATGCTAAACCTCTGAGTTAAATCAAAACGAAATATACACGGGAAATAAAAATCAAATATTCATGTGACTTTCATAAAAATATACTTCAAATACACCCTACATTTTGAGATTTGTATAAATACAGACACACATACACATATATTTCTATATATTAAAAACTCCTGATATCCCAAGAATAATGTTAAGGGGGATTTAAAGGAAACTTTAAACATGTAAAGTGTTTATACACCAAGCAGTTTAAAGTAATATTTAAGTCAGATGATTCTATCCAACCCTATGCCACCCATGTTAAAATAATAAATAAGTGAGTTTCTAATTAGCACCACACTAGCTGGTAAACCCATATTTTGGACCAAGAGTACTGTAGCATATCTGATTTATTATTTTAAGGTAAACCAAGTTAATGGCATGTACTGCGTCTTCTATTATATGTGTAAAAAGAAAGTGGGTATGCTGGTATACAGTGAATTCTAATAATTAAATAACTTCTAACTACACACATGGTTTCCCTATCACCACCCCACATCATGGAATCTACATGGAATCTATTTTATATGACCATTAATTAAAGTTAAATTTACATGAGGAAAGTGTGTTAGCTTTTTGTTGCTACAGTTCCTTGTCTGTCTGTATGTTTACTTTATATGTTCCTATTTCTTTCAATTACTAATGAAGCTCTGGCTCTGACAAAATCGAGAATGTCAGTCAATGATGTGGAAATCTGCTGGTCAACTTCAGACGCTGTAGAAACAAATGTAAAAATGTCTGCCTGTTTCTTCTGGGTAAAAACAAGCAACACGCTAAGAACATGGAAGAAGGCACAAATCATAACCTCAAGAAGTATGTCACTTCCTCCTCAAGAGGTTTTAAAATTAATCATGATTTATTCACGTAAATCATTTTTTGTAAGATCTATGCTTGATAGTAGTTTTAATATTTAAGATTTCATCTAATCCTTTTCAGGTCAGTCATTGATAAAAATCATTGTAAAGGGGGACATTTTTGACAGCTGATAATCTGAATAAGCATAAAAAAAATCTGTTTTCGAGATTCAGTATGGAAGATAAAGCACTGACAAGATTGAGAATGAGGGATAAAGGCCAAATGCACAGTGGACCAAAATGATCAAGTTGTCAAAATGCTGAACTGGTCAGAAATGGATCCCATTGAGCCAGTGGCTTTATAAATCCCACCCAGTAGTGCTTACTTGAAAATTATAGAACCTCCTGTGAGAATAGGCGTTTGTGTGTCACATGTTTATGACCTTGAGCTTTTTATGTTTTATCATTGGTGTGTACAGTCACTAGGACTGAGTAAGAAAAGAGTATAAATTGTGATTTTGTAGGATTTTTCAACTTTCATGAAGTTTTTAACATGATCTATATTCTATGTTATGCCAAATATGCCTGACCTATGAGCGTGATAATGCTTTAATATATCTCATTAAAGTTTTGTGACTATAAGTAATCGTTCCCAAACTGCTGTTTGAAAGTGAAATTGTCTAAGCATCAGTTCATACAGTGTTAAATGTTTCACTTTCTAGAATGAGCTTTGGAAACCTTACTGCTAATTAAATAGCTTTGTTTAATTTTTCAATCATCTATGCTCAAAAAGAAATAAAAAATACCTATTTAATTTTCACTCTGTGACACAGTTATCTGCTACCATCTTTTTATTCATTATGCCTTCCTTTTACATAATCAGACGATGTTTCACTCATGTATTAAAAATAACTCAAAAGCACAGCCTAGCAGGAATAGTGTTTCTAGGTTTTATCAGTTTTTCATATAGAACATTTTACATATGAAGTGTTCTTTGCACATAAAATGTGAAATTAGGAACTGATGCATATTCATCTTAACCATTTAATTGAACAATGCTGCACATTTAGCCACTATCTGCCTTTACCTATCGGTATAATACTACAGAATTAGAGAGCAGATTTCCTCTATTTGATTAATCACAGGCATTAGGGTACTTTTCACCCTAAGAACACCTCTGCACAATTAGAGAAAGCTCTTCCCCGAGAATAATCACTGGTTAGAAAAGTTACTAGACACTGCAGCATGATCATTATTTTTAATTGTACAGATAACACTAGCATTACACTCTGCGTTTGACTAACCTTTTTCTAAAGTGTAGATTACTTGCAAATCTTCCTAACCAATTATTAGGGATCTTAATCTTTATCCCTTTTACAGTTTAAATATTTATGTTTGTTTTGAACTTAATTTTCTAAAAGAGATTTGTCTTTCTGAAATGATGGGGAAATTATAAGAGTAAAATGAGAATTAAGGTGAAACCATATAACCCTTTGAGGTACCAATACTGTTGTCAATTATGTTTACGAAAATAGAAACACAGCTGGATACACGCTCAAGGATTTTGCAACCCGACGGCAGAGGGGTTGGAGCAACTCGCCAAAGCTGAGGGTGGGGTCTGTCTCTCCTGGGGTCCAGAACAGTCTCTGCTCCCCCAGAGCAAGTGCCTGTCAGGGTCAGCACAGCCTGGTCTCACTGCTGAGGCCATGATCGCTTCTGAGTCATCACTTGACGTATCTGACCCAGTGGATCAGTCCCTCTTGAGTCCACGTCCACTGGACCTACAGAGCCATGCTCACCTCCCGCTCCCGCTGTGCTCCTCCTCTCTCTCCTGTGAGCATGCCTGCACGTCCTCAGGTCTAAGGCCTGAGCACAGATGCTCAGGACTCATCCTTGACTTCCGTCCCTTTCCCCAGATCTAATGTGGTAGCAGTAGCCACAACTATAAATCTGAATTAATTAAATTAGAATAAAATGCCCTGATCAGTTTGGCTCAATAGATAGAGTGTCAACCTATGGACTGAGAGGTCCCAGGTTCGATTCCGGTCAAGGGCATGTACCTTGGTTGCGGTCATATCCCCACTAGGAGGTGTACAGGAGGCAGCTGATTGATGTTTCTCTCTCATCGATGTTTCTAACTCTCTATCCCTCTACCTTCTTCTCTATAAGAAATTAATAAAATATTTAAAATATATATTAAAAATAGAATAAAATGAAAAATATAGCCACTAGGCCAACACTTGTGGATTCCAGTCTTTCTTGCATCTCCCACACCCAAAATAGTCAGCAGCCCATTTGGATAAGACGTTCAAAATATTCTCAGAATCCCTTTTCATTCCCTCCCCAACTCAGAACCTGGTGCGAGCCGCCCTTAGCTTCTGTGTGATCGCTGCAGCAACTCCTGAAGCTGTTCAGAGGTGCCTCTGTGCTGGTCTGTGTTTCCATTCTTAAGCCACATGGAAGGTAGGTTGGACCGTGGCCCCCTCCCTGAAGCCATCCAATGGCTGCCATCTCCCTGACAACTGTCTTGAAGACTTCCTGTTCTCTACCCTACTGTCCCTCTCCTTCACATCTGTCTTCTTAATGTCCCTGAACCATCACACAGTGTCTGCCCCAGCCCTTCCCTCTGGCTTCAGACTCACTTCTCACAGGTTCCCTGATCCCACCTTGCTGTCCTTCCTCTCTTTGCTCAAACATTCCTCTCTGGGACTGACGGACAGTATCTAGTATACTCTTGCTCTCACACATCTCTCACCCTGATTTAGACTTTGAATAAAGGGATTTCCTTCCCAATCACTTGGATTTATACTTTGATAACTTTCCAGATATATTCCCTCACCTTTCACAGATACTCATATTAATAATGTGACGTTACAAAAATCAACCATTCTGGTTTATAATGTGCTCTTCTATAATCCTCACCTGAGGATACATTTTTATTGATTTTAAAGAGAGAGGAAGGGAGAGAGAGGGAGAAAAAACTATCGATGTGATAAACATCAAGTAGTTGCCTCTCACACAACAGGGAAGCTGTAAGCTGGGTATGTGGCCTGACCGGAAATCAAACCCATGAACTTGTGGTGACTGGGACAAAACTCCAACCAACTGAGCCACATCAGCCTGGGCTACTCTGTGATTCTGACACTACAGTATACAGCAGAGTCATCAATCCACATGAATAATGTTAGACCAACATAACTACGTAATCACCACGTAATTGTTCATCATTAAGTAGGTTTCTGATATAAGAATTTTTTTTTTTTTAGAAAAGCACTGCAATGAACATCCTTGTATATGTACCTTTGAATACTGTCTCATATTTTACCCATTTCAAATCCAAGTAGTAGAATTCATGTGGCAAGTGGCATGCACATTTCCAATTTGGTTAAGGTATTTCAAAATCTAAATTTCCTAATGTATATAAAAACATAAATGTCCTTTATCTTTTAAATCATTTCTAATCACTAGTATATTTTTATTTAATGGTCTTGAGGTTCAATGTTTTAGATGCCTTTTCTGTTGTTGATATTTTTTAATATCTTGCCTCATACCCTACTTCTCCAATTTTTCTGAAGATTAATTGAAGACTTTTTAATTACTTTGCACTAGCTATGTGTACATTTAGGTTTTTTAACACTTTTTTCATACATTCAAATAAATAGACATATAGACAGTTATAATTTTATTTGTCTTTCAGAGGTATTTATGATATGTGGTATTTTCTTTCCATTTAGAAGTTTTGCATTATAATTAGTCAAATGCATGGCTTTATGTTTACTAGTAAAGTGTCTGAATTTTGTTTTAAGCAATGTGTGTTCTTTGGATATTTACCTTAATTTTCTCTATGTATATGTAGGCATGCTAGTTTATAAATGACAGGAACATAGCATAGATTTTCCAGTAACTACTCCAGCCCAGCAATTACATTCTGATTTAGGGATTCAGCATTGCACTTTTCCCCTCTCCCTGTCCCTCTTAATAGCTAGTATATCTAGCCATTATATTTCAAGTTTAAACTAGTACGTATATCTAACCTTTATATTTCAAATTTAAAAGGGCCAGAACCAGATTTTTTAGCCATTATATTTCAAATTTAAACTAAGGGCCAGACCCAGGTTCTTGGCTTTCCAGTTTCCCCAGAATTGTATCTCTCTACTCCCATTTTTAGATTTCTCTGTGTTCTTCTTACATTTATTTTTCCAGGCCAGAAATGCAGTTGCCCATGAGATACTGAGGCTAATGCAATCCCATGCTGTGTGGAGGGAAGATCTCAAAATTACACATGTTCTTCAATTTCTCAGACCTTTCTGGGTGTAATTCTTTGAAGTAATTTTGAAATGATTGATCTCCAGAGACCTTTTGCTCTCTCTTTTTTTGGTTTTTTTGTTTTCAAATAAATAAGAGTTTCACAATATGACCCATCTTTAAAAATCAAAACATTAAAAAGTTCCATTGTGCCGAAACCGGTTTGGCTCAGCAGTAGAGTGTCAGTCTGCTGACTGAAAGGTCCCGGGTTCGATTCCGGTCAAGGACATGTACGTTGGTTGCAGGCACATCCTCGGTAGGGGGTGTGCAAGAGGCAGCTGGTCGATGTTTCTCTCTCATCAACGTTTCTAGCTCTCTATCTCTCTCCCTTCCTCTCTGTAAAAAAATCAATAAAATATATATATTTTTTAAAGTTCCATTGTGTGTGTTGACATACAATGGAAATAAATCTAATGCCTTTTATTACCCAAGTTGATTAATAATATTTAAAATTGTATAAAAAATATGATGTAACTATTGCTAAAGATAACCATGTAAAGTTCTACATTGTAAATACTGTTAGAATGTAGAATGAAAAATTGTACCTATGTTCTTAGTAAACACATATAAAAATACATGCTAATGGGATAAGAAATACAGGAACATGTAAATTAAAAAACAAGCTACTGAAACAGTAAAAACATTAATGGATTATTTCTGTCACTTTTATTATATTCTTTAAAATTATATGACTAGTTATGCAATAACAAAAATTTGAAGATTTATTTTTAGAAGTGAATGCCCAAAAGACTTTGGCTTTGGGTGTTTGCTCTCATGGCCTCATTGAATACATTTCTCAATCTATCATTTACAGACACAAACGGACACACACACACACACACACACACACACACACACGGACACTCAGCATGGGCATGGGCAAATCCACAGCAGAAGAAACCACTGAAAGCAATAGCTACTATCTTTCCTAAAGCTCACTGACATGTACAGATGCCCACCGAGGAATTTGAAAAACAACAATACCAACAGCAGCATCTAATTGTTAGTTCAGATACTCATCATGCCTCTTTATAGTCCAGATGTATTTTAAGTGCGTGCATACCTAATTAAACCTATATGATAGGCTTAATTAAGACTATTTGAATTCACCCCATTCTGCTAGTTCTGCATCTGTCCATGAGATCAACATAACGGCTTAGTGGCAATGCCGCATTAACAGTGGAGATATATATGTATTCCAAATTAAACACTGAATTGATGGTATAGTTCAATTTAAGAGTCCATCCAAAGTAATCAAGGTTCTGTATTTTAGGAAATTTTGTATAAACCTTGAATTACTATCAAATTCTAAAATATATCACATAAAATTAAAGAAAGAATTCAACCAAGGTAAAAGTAGCATGGATGTCTGTCTTTTTCTTAAGAAATAGCCATTCATCTTATATCTATAAGCCTTCATTTTCTAATAAACATCACTGGTTTATTTCAGTAATAATGTTATTTTTTATCTTAGCAGTTCACTCTGTGCTATATACTACATTATCAACCACCCACCTTAAATATAACCTATTTAACAAAATCAGTTTCTTCTTTCTACCTAAAACTTTGCTCCAGATAAACTTTTTAGGGGAGAAAAACACTGGTAGTAAAAATCCACTGAAGCGGAAACTGGTTTGGCTCAGTAGATAGAGCGTCAGTCTGTGCACTGAGGGGTCCCGGGTTCGATTCCGGACAAGGGCTTGTACCTTGGTTGTGGGCACATCCCCAGTGGGAGGTGTGCAGGAGGCAGCTGATCGATGTTTCTCTCTTATTGATGTTTCTACCTCTCTCTCCCTATTTCTCTCCCTTCCTCTCTGTAAAAAATCAATAAGATATATTTTTTTAAAAATCTACTGTATATGAATGATTTATTCTCATAACTTTTATTTCTTCAAAGTTTGAAACTTCCCACATCCCAAAGGATAGTCCTTGGACCTAGAAACAGACTGTTACCCTGTAGTGAAATATTTCAGAATCTATTTCCTGCGTTTGCAGCTTGGTTACAGAGAGAGAAGGATCACAGCATCACTTTATATCAAACTGCATCTGCTCCTCACATTCGTATTCACAGCGACCTCCGTGCAGCTCTGGTGGCCTTAGGTGAGGACACTCATTGTGGATGAAAGCTGTCAGCTGCACAGTGTGAGGTTCACTGTAAACATAGAGATATCTTGCCATGTTTTCTCGATTTTAATACCGATATTTCTTCACATTTTTAACATGTCTTCAATTAGGAAGCAGCCTACGATGGGCTGTAAAAGAAACCTGCCAGCCTGTTTCTCCCCAGGAAAGCTGATGCCAAATCGATGGCACCTTTTACAGATATTGACATGTTTGAACTGAGGAACAGAATATAAACTGTGGCTCTCATAACGGCTGATGCCAGCAACCATGCAAAGCAAATTATGACCTCTCCTTCCACTAATTATTTCCTCTTTCTGGAATGCGTCCATTTTCAGGATAGTTCAGACATCTCCAATAGAGGTCTGGGATAATTCCTTGTTCCATTAGGGGATATATTGTAAAGCCTTACTGCTTTTCTGATGAAATGTTATCAAAATAATGACCATCCAAAGCAAATGTCATCTTAATGCAAAGTATCTAAATAAGAATTAACATTTTGCATAACAAACTGCTTTAAAAATAGGCAGCCCAAGAACTAATCACAATATATTTAGAATTGTTTAAATTCAAAGCTAGTAGTATTCCCTGCTTTTATTTTGGATTTAGTGTTAAAATATAAATAATAGCTTATTAAATCCTCAACATTAATTAAAATGTCAAATACAAAAAAAATCATCTTCACACCCATTAAAGAAAGTGAAACAGTGAAATATTAATAGTGATGTGTCAAGAAGTCAGAATTAACTTGAATGAATAAATGAAGGAAAGGGGATCTTAAGTGTAATAGAAATATACGTCTATGGGGAAATATATAGAGTTGAGTCAATCCCAGATACCACCTCTCATCCTAAAAAAGGAAACCCAGGCTTCCCTGAAATAACTACAGTCTATTCACCAAATATTTATCCCTAAATAGGTGTTCAATTAAAATGCTTCTACTATTATGGATCAGCATGGAGGACTTGTTTAAAGTGCATCCACGTGGCTTCCCAATAGCTTGAATGGGCCGGCTGTGTTGGGTCCCAGTGGCTGTGTAAGCCGGCTCTCCATAAGTGGATCCTGGTCCTCACTGGGTGCTGCCTCTGTCTTTTCTCTGCGCGGGCACGGAAGCAGGTGGGCAGAAGCCTGCCTGGACCCCAGCCTGCAACTCTGCTCTTCGGGCTGTGATTCTGCAGAAACACTTGTACTGACACAGCCCGGCTCCCACTCAGCCCATGGGGCCCCTCACTGCCGTCTCCCAGACAGTAATGTGTGATGCTGTGGGTAACACCTCCAAATCCAGGGGCATTGCTGCCTTCCTCCCATGGACAGAAACTGAATAGCGGTTTTTGGGGTGAGTGTGTTTGATCTGACTGCTCCCTCCAGGGTGGAGACACAGTATGTCAGGCATGGAAATAAGAACACAAGACTTTCCAGTTTCCAAAGCCTTGGCTGACATGTTTTTCTCTCCCCTTGAGTTCTGAGACTTTCTGGAAGACTTTTGAGAAGAAATGTATACATTTTTAACCAAGGTGCGATCAAAATATGCATTTAATTATGTTCAAGTACTAAGATATCCTACTTTCAAGAATTCATATAATCCACCCAAGGACTGTGCAGTTGGGAAAAAGTGATATGAATCTTTCTAACTTGAATGTAGGTAAAATAGAAGCCAGAGTGAAGTTAGGAAAAAAAAAATCATTTATTTCTTTCAGAATATAGTACCAGAAAAAGCACTATAAAAAGATAAAATAAAACAGCAAAGCTAGGCAGCAGTGGCAGGGAAGGAACTAGCTATCATGAGGGCAAAAATAAATTCCATGTGTAAAAAATCATAACAAGTAATGGGGTAAATCCCGTGGAATGACAGTTTGTTTTTATAAGCAACACATGTTTATGGGGAGCACTCTATTTGGACAATATTCCAGGTGAATGCTTGCTCACAATGGTATATGAGACTCAGCTCTGTTTTCTAGGTGTTTATTCTCTCAGGGAGGGAAAAGGAAGGCAAAATATGTGTAAGTGTAACTCCAATATGAGCTATTTTTTAGAGTGTGAGTTAAAACTGTCACATTTGTAGAAACAAACCTCAGCTATAAAATTCTTCATAATTGCACTGGGTCTACACAATTCTTCTCTCACATGTAGCAAATTTTCCTCAACTGTGTCAGCCCTGTTTTTTTCCTAATACTTCTGGCATCCTGCATCCTCTCCTGCCCAGTTGATAAACTCATGCTTTATGGTAGCTGACTTTGGTATGTTCTCTCTCCACAGCTAAACCCAGCCTGTCTATAT
The DNA here is from genome assembly GCF_014108245.1 of Pipistrellus kuhlii. NCBI lineage: Eukaryota > Metazoa > Chordata > Mammalia > Chiroptera > Vespertilionidae > Pipistrellus > Pipistrellus kuhlii. Next base: position 184,569,169 of record NW_023425529.1, read on the forward strand.
ATGTACATACCTGTGCGTTCTACAAGGTGAAGTCCACAATGCATGTCTTTCTCTGGAGTCTTTATACGTCTTTTTGCAAAACTAACCCTGCTATATGAGTTCATATTATTTGCAAGTATGCCATGTTACAAAATGCATTATACCCTACTTTTATTTTATCTGAACCCTATCTTTCAGTAAGTATCACATGATAGGCAATTTCTACAGCAACTGAACAGCGAATACCCACATTTTTACTCTTTAATTCTAGAACAGATCCAATATAACTCGGATCTTGTGGGACTGGAAATACGATATGAAGATGACATATGATCACTCCTGAGAGTGCGGGTATGAAACCTGGCACAAAACCCATCCAAATGCTCAGGGAGGACACACAGAAGCACGTTTGGGAACATGTGAAATGTGTTCACAATGAAAATTACCCTGAACCTAAAAGCTTTGCTTATTAATTTTACTGCAGTTAGAAAGCTCTCTATTCACATGGGAAGGATTCTTATGGTTCTCTTTATAAATGAGCAGATCTTTGTCTTTTTACTTTTTCCTGCAATTATTTATTTGCTTCTTCCTAAAAATGAAATCATTCTAAACTTTGCAAGTAAAACAAACAAAAAATACTCCAAACATTGTAATTCTACATGAAAGTAGATTTCTTGAAAAAAGATGAAATCCTCCAGTTTTGACTTAGTCTTGATATCATATATGCCATTGCTGTTCACGCATATACTACTTTTAATTATAAAATAAATGGACGTAAATAATAACTTCTCCCAGTCCCTCCCCCCAGAGACAGCCATTATGAATGTTTGGGTGTAGGATGAAAAATGTGTCTCTAAAAACTGAAGAACACAAGTATATGTACACATAGTCAGAGTTAGTGTTTTTTAATAATACTGGAATCATATTCTTCAATAATATTATAATGTCACTGATTTCCTGTAACGATCTGATCTTTTTGACTTTTCATTTTTTATATATTTTTATTTATTTCAGAGCGGAAGGGAGAAGGAGAGGGAGATAGAAACATCAATGATGAGGGAGAAACTTGATCTCCTTCCTACTGCATGCCCCCTACTGGGGATGGAGCCTGCAACCCAGGCCTGTGCCCTGACCAGGAATCCAACCATGACCTCCTGGTTCATTAGTCGATGCTCAGCCACTGAGCCACGCTGGCCAGCCTTCATTTTTAGATGTAACAGAAACTCCCTGGTTATGAAATCCATGTAATTTGAAAAAAATTAAAAATAAAATTCCACAAGACAGAGATCCCCACTGCACAGACTGCAGGCCATCAGAGTCTCAGTCTGAGGACCACACCCCTGCCTGCTAGCAGCCACGCCCCCGCTCCTCTGCCCTCAGTTCCAGAAAATGATCTTCAGCAATGTTCTTGCTGTTCCTACCCGGGCCAGTAAGAAAGGATTTTGAGTTTGCCTCTCATATTCAAGGTCATCTAATCATTTATACCCAGAATCACCTGCTGTGTTTTCAGGTGTTTGTAGAGTCTGCCGTATATGCACAGACAAGTCTTACTGATCTTGACCCTGACCTACATTCGGCCTAACTTTTCCAGCCTGGAGAGCAGGCCTGACACTGGTCCCTATGTCCCTGCACAGGGAGCAGGGACCATGGGGCCAGATGCCTCATACATGCTTTCAGCATCACCATAACAATGACTGCCCAGCCTGCAAGATGATTTTACCCTATTATTTTGCCAGATAATCCGAGCATTATTTAGGCATGTCTATTCTCCTTGCAGTGGCCTGAGAAATATGCTGTATTATTTTTTTCCTAAAAGACACTAATTTTGTTTGAATTTCAACTAGGTGCACAAGATGCTTTCCTGAAAGCCTTTGATATCCTATTATTTTTTCTTTCATAACAAAACCCTTAAGATGATCCTACCATTAAGTATGTTGAAAGATTTCAGTGCAGCAAAAACAAATGCTTTCAAGAGTTTTTGCAGAATCTCAGGTGGCAAAGAGGCTCATGAAAAAAGCAGGCTTCAGAGCTGGTTCTTTTCTAAATCACATAAATGTAATCAGACGTGTTGTCAGACCAGTGGTGCCATCGCTGCACAGACAGCCTGAGATTTCTCTTTCTACTGGTATTTTCATCATTCTGAAGCGTTTCCATCTATACATAGAAAAGCCTAAGCAACTGTCTGACCATTCAACCACCCAGCCAGTAGCTAGGACATGAAATGACCACCAGGAGGCAGACGCTCAACGCAGGAGCTGCAGAGCTGCAATGACTTGGCAGCCGCAGTTTTCGGGTGATGCACCTAGAACCAGACAGAGAGGAGGGAGCCCCATTTTGGGTGCGTCACCTAAGAAACGCCCTCTTGCAATCTGGGACCCCTCGTGAGATGTCAGAGAACTGGTTTCAGCCCGATCCCTCAGGCCAGGCTGAGGGACCCCACCCATATACAAATCCATGCAAACATCAATGATCAATATGGGCTCCTCCAAAATTATGCTTCATTGATTGTGCCACACTACTTGTCCTTTCCTATACTTGGCAAAGGGGAAATGTGTCGCTTTAATTTTTCCTTGATAGTCAAAATATTAGATAAGATGTTACTGATCTTGGATACATTTTATAGTTTGGGGGGAAAATTTTTTTTCTTTTGTTTTTCTTTTTCTTTTCTTAATCTATCTCACTCGCAGGATTTAGGAAGCTGAACTATCACCAAGAAACCAAAGTATTTCAAATTGCTTGTGATTAAAAAAATTGTATGCAATAAGCAACTTTGTATGCTACACAGTGATAGTCAGGTGCTAGCTGTTTTAGATCAGGTTTGTGTTTTTTTTGTTTTTTGTCTAAGAAAGCACTTGCCTTTAAATGTACTTTTTAAGTAAATGTGTTTTGTTTTGTCTTTTTACTTTGAGATCATTAAAAAATTACATAGGGTTACAAGAAAAAATAGAGAGTGACCCTGTGTACTTTTGCCCAGTGTCCCCTATTTTAACATCTGGCAAAACTACAGAGCAGGCTCACAACAAGAATGCTAACATTGATACACTCAAGACAGCCCGAACTGGCGTGGCACAGTGGATAGAGCATCAGCCTGTGGACTGAAAGGTCCCAGGTTTGATTTTGGTCAAGAGCATGTACCTTGGTTGTGGGCACATCCCAAATAGGAGGTGTGCAGGAGGCAGCTGATCGATGTTTCTCTCTCATTGATGTTTCTAACTCTCTCTCCCTCTCCCTTCCTCTCTGTAAAAAAATCAATAAAATATGTATTTAAAAAAAAAGACCAAGAACATTTTAGTCACACGGAACCCTGTGCTGCCTTCCATTGCCAGCCTCCGTCCTCGCCTCACCCCTCCTTCCTACGACCAAGCCACCACTCATCTCCTCTCCGTTGCTGTGATTTTCCTCTGGAGAGGAGGTTACACAATGGATTCCCGCAGTGTCACTGTTGGAATGGGCTTTTTTGGGTCTGGCGCGTTCCCGGGACTTTCAGCCACGCTGCTACTAGGGGGCCCCTTTGTCTTCGCCGGGTCATGGGCCACCGTTCCTTTAACCATGCACCTGCCAGAGCACATCTCTGGATTCCCAAGGTTTTCATTCTTAGTTTTCCTTTCTCCTGCTCCTCAGTCATCTGTTTGATCTCATTTACCCAGGTCTTTGTTACCTGCTAAGATATGTACACACTCATAAATCTACGTTCCTGACCATCTCTCTTCTGCTGCACCAAACTAAATAAGTAATCGCAAACCTGTAGCCACAACCACAAATACGCCTCCTCAGTAATCTTTACATATGCTTTTCATCGATCACAATATCCAGTGCTCAAGGGGACATGATATGGTATTGTAACTTTGTCTACTTGAGAGCTGAAGAAACTAAAGTTTAGAGAAATGACGATCCTGTTATTTCTCTCCATCTGAAATGCTTGCTCATTGTTTCTGGAGCCTCAGCATCTTTCGGCTGGAAAATTTCTAGAGATTTCTGCTTCCTTCCAACTAACCCTACAGTGTGGCCAACTGTGACGGTGATTAAACACTTCCCTAAAGAGGTGGCTTCCTTAGAATGAAGTCAAATTTCTCTGCAGGACGCACCTCTCTGTCTCATTGCCCTTTCAGCCCACCATGTTGAAGGGTTTGCACTTTCCAGAAAGAACCCTTTTTCTCAGCCTCAGCCACGTTTGTGCACACCTGGTCCTTCCTGGGGCCATGTAATGCCACAGCCCACAGGAAGCTTCTCCGGGCCACGGAGTGCCCTGATGCACCGCTCCCCTCCCGCGGGGCTCCTTTCCCACCCGGGAGTTATCTTGCCTGGAAGAGGCAGCATGCGCACTGAAGGTATATTTTCCTGCCCCAGGAACCCATTCACTCTGTATCAGATTGCAAAGAAATAACTTACACCACGGGATTACCAGCTTTCACATCCATAAAATGACTGACTAATGCCTGCATCAAATCTGACTGTGAAGATGCCATTTAATATTAATAGCACCAAGCACAGCATAGGTGTTCCAGATAGGCTGGAAATGATTGTGGACTACCAACAAACTGGTCTACCAGTTCACTTTACATTCCCCCCAGTACCACCGGTGGAACTTCCTATCACTCCTCTTAATTCCCCAGTCATGGCGTAGGAGGTTCTCCATCGTTTCTTTGATACACAAATGAACCTTTGATTGAAATGGTTTCATAAATATCACCAGTTCTCCCAGCTAAAAGTATTCATAAATATACATTTATGTGTGGATGTCTACATTATCTAAAATGTTAGCATGTCCTTTCTATTCTAATTAAAGATCTTTATTCTTGCCAATATAGGAAATATGAAATTTTTTAAATATATTTTATTGATTTTACACAGAGAGGAATTGAGAGGGACAGAGAGTTAGAAACATCGATGAGAGAGAAACATCGACCAGCTGACTCCTGCACACCCCCCACTGGGGATGTGCCCGCAACCAAGGTACATGCCCTTGACCAGAATCGAACCCGGGACCTTTCAGTCCGCAGGCTGATGCTCTATCCACTGAGCCAAACCGGTCCGGCGGAAATATGAAATTTTTAGACATAATTTATGCTCAGGAGCCACCATGTTGGTTTCCTTCAGGAAGAACAAGTACAGACAGCAGAAGGTAGAGCAGCAGGGAGATTCATGGGACGTGATGAAGGCCAGCATCACAGGAGCCTGAGCACAGGGCAGTGGGAGCTCTCGAGGGCCTGGCTGAGCACAGTACATAAATACCTATTCTCTGAGACACAGCAGAAAACAAGCCAAGAATATGTCATCTCATGGGGCATTCATTCTGTGGGGCTAGAGGGGGTGAGAGACAAGTAGAAAACCAAGTAAATGAGTAGAATAAAAAATGCTTGAGAGTGACAAGTTCTAGGAAGAGACAAAAAGGCATGACAGGTGAAGCATGGGAGGTTAAATGGGCTGAACAGGGAAGTCCTCACTGAGAAGGTAACAGCAGAAGCCAAGTCCCAAAGATCCTGTGAGAAAGAAGCAGCTGGATTTGGATCAACAAAAGATATCTTTCTCTCCATGGCGCTCTCTTTGAGAAGAAGTGGTCAGTGACCTAAAGTCAGCAGTGCAGCCAGGAGTCCCTTTACACTCCTTGTGACATGCTACCCAACCTCAAAGGACTTGTCATCAGCACTCCTGCAAAAAGCCTGGTGTGTGCTCCAAGTCTGGGCCCTAGAGACTAGGAAAGGGACCGGTGTGAGAGGGCAATGGAACTCCATCCTTGAAAGCAGACAAAAACCAGGAGCAAAGAACCCCCTGGAACACAGCCCATAAACAAGTCCATTCTCCAGTCATCTCTCCACCGTAAGCGCTCCCTGATTTACACCACAGCTTTCCTCATTCTCACACATGTATATGGTAGATCATGAGGCTTTTTGGCCTTCATAACCATGAACTAATTCCTATAGTAGATCTCTTCTTTATCTGTCTGTCTATCTAACTATCTATCTATCTATCTATCTATCTATCAATCTATCTATCCATCCATCCTATTGACTCAGTTTGTCAGGAGAACCCTGACTAAAACAAACCTGTTCTGTCCCATTTCTAATATATTATTTCAGCCACATCCCAAAGTGATGCTAGTTGAATACTAGTATTTCACGAAGTTTATAGGAGTGTCATTTCAGTTGTTGCTTCCAAGTCTCTTTTTTTCCATGAACCTCAGGTTCAATGGTGGCTGGTCAAGGAAAGAACTGCCAGTCACCAGGCTGCACTCAGAATCCTTCTTCTTCAGAAAACTAAGATCTCCTCCCGGAGCCAAGCTCTTCGCGCCTGGGACATCATCCCTGCTGGACAACTCATGCCAGGATGAGTGAATCCTTCTTCATGCAAACAGTGTTTGTGTTTGCCCAACCTACTTATTGATCTAGTAGACAGACACTTCCAGATGTAGCTCCATTGTATCTACACTGAAACCAAAGTCCCTGTTGCAGATACATGGAGGAGAAACAATGTAAATAGGCATTTGTTTTATGTACCAAATAAAATTCACATGTGCAATATGTATAATCCATAAAAAAAAGATGATTAGATATTAGCAACGATGACTGAGCACCCACTGGCTTCTTCAATTTATTTCTATCTGCTCACTCTGTCACCAAGGCTCAAGGCTCAGGACTAAGTAAATGGTGACACTGTGGGTCTGACTGGTGTGCAGGCAAATGCTGACTTTCCAAAAGCAATCTCATTCTACAGGTCAACTTCTGCCCTCACCTTCATCCCAATGTCCTACACGTGCCATCTACTCTACACCTACCCCCTTCCTAGGTCCCACCTCAGTGCTTGCAGAAGAATGTACATCAGCAAATGGTCACTGGGTGAGCAGCATGTTAATTGCACAAACTACCAGATAATTCAATTATAAAGAGAACCCTCATTAATGAATTTGTGATCTATTCTTGACTCCAGCTGCTGCCCCCCAGCCTCCGCCACAGTGCCCGGATTTTATTTGATCCACTGCTGTGTTTTATCGTGTCCTCCAGATATTGTGAAATGCCAGTGTGATTTTTATTTTATGATGTTAGGGGGGAACTATGAAAGAAAATGTCGCTAATTTCTACTTCGTTAAATTTGGGATTTGTGATCATTTAACATGTTCCGGCCTAAAGGCTATCTTTAATAATCTATGATAAACAAATGAGTAGCTAAAAGTCTGGCCCAGGAGGTGTGGTAAAAGCCCTTGGAGAAAGCACATTAATTGTCATATGCCGGCTGATGACACTAATTATAAATAAAATGAGGTTGCGTACATGTACTCGGAAGCATGTTCTGCTCAACAATGGAAAGAAACAAGAAAAACAAAACAAAAAAAACCACGGGCTTCTGCTTAGACTTGTCAATCCTAGCAGACATTTCATTGATTCCTAATAGTCTTTTATAAAATCATAAACATTATAAGCTGGATGGGACATGCAATGGAATGCAAACTCTCATCTGGCAGATGTGGAATTGAAGGACACATCTATTGATGCCTCAGGCTGGTCCTCTCAGAGTTACTACTGTACCATATTTCTGTCTTCTGTCTAATTAAAACAAGTGAAGCTTTAATTTAGTCACACCTCTTTTCAGAAAAAAATAATAATAAAAAAAAATGAACTCAGCTCATTTAACAACATTTAGAATAAAGGGAGACTAGCTGGTCAGAAAATTGCAGCAGACTTTAACACTAAGCAATCTATCTTCTTTGGAGTCCCAGAGTGATTATTGGAACTTCCTTACAGGATTGCCACTTTCTGTCATATACAGGGAAGGTGGACCGTGTACAGATTGTAATTACTCCAAAGGCAAGTGGTTCCCTTAGTCGTATTAATTGTTTGTAGAAAGTGAGACAAAAATTACACATCCTTCTTCTTGTTTTTTGTTATTGTTTTTAGACATGAAACTGGTTAAGAAAAATATGATTTCAAATCTAAAATATTTTACTGGATCTAGGAAAACCAGATAATGTTTTCTTTATTGCACACTGTTCATATTATCATGTATTGAGCTATTGGATTTTAAAAATGTGAATAATCTAGTATGTGCTAATAGAAAATTAACATTTTCCTTTAATTAAATATATATTTATATTTATATTTATATTTATATTTATATTATTTATATTTATATATTACTGATTTTTTTACAGAGAAGAAGAGAGAGGGATATAGAGTTAGAAACATCAATGAGAGAGAAACATCGACCAGTTGCCTCCTGCACACCCCCTACTGGGGATTTGCCTGCAACAGCGGTACATGCCCTTGACTGGAATCAAACCTGGGATCCTTGAGTCTGCAGGCCAACGTTCTACCCCCTGAGTCAAACCAGCTAGGGCTGCTTTAGTGTGGTTTTTTTTTCTTTTTAATAGCTCTATATGGTATGATATTCTTCATATATCTAGATATCCCATTCAACGCTCTAGTGGAAATATTCATCAAGTTACACTCACAGAGTCACACACTGATTCATTTAAACTTATCTACTTATATTAAAACCAGAACATACCAATACATATCACAGAGAGTTGTTTGGAGTACTTCTGTCCTTAATTGTGGCTAGTTATCAAGATTATATTACTTAAAACTGAGAGGAAATAATAATTGCTTAAAATCATGATGAGATAGAAAATATGTTTTAAAAGTTTAAACATTATATTCAGTAAAAGTTACAGAAGGAATTCAACTTTGAGATATATGGTACAACACGATTATAATTCCTGTTCATTTGGCAAGTTAACTGTAGTGAGAATGAAGAGTTTACTCACAGACATGCCTTACTGTATTTTGAAAAGATTGTCAAAAAGTAACATCCGATTTGTGGTCATAGTCTTTATCAAACAAATCCCCAAATTACCAATTATAGAAATAACGTTTTGGGGTGCGACAGAAACATCTCTCACAGCTGGAAATTCCCTCGCTGCCTTTGAATTTCAGCATTCCCTGGATAAAGGCCTGCGTTGGCACAAAAGATACTGTCTTGAGAAAAGAAAGTTCAACAGATCAAGTGGCTATGCAATTATGATCTATTGATGGACGCGTTCCCGGTTAAATGGAAGCTTCCCGGGCTGCATGTTTATTTAGAAGCTCTTAGCTAGAGGCACCCTGGAGACAGTGGGCTGAGGTCCTGTCCCCTCTTCCCCTCTGTGGTACAGCCAGATTGCCATGGCACCAGGGCAGGCCTATGGCTGGCCAGCAGGCGGGCCTTCCAGTTCTCCTCTAATCTCCGTGGAGTGGTGCTGCTGGAAGGGAAGAACTTCTTTATTGAGCTGTCCCAGCCATGAGCCCGAGTGCTGGAGAGGCTGCCAGCTGCGTGCTGGGAACCCCCTCCTGCGAGGCCTGGAGGTGGGGGAACAGCAGAGAAGGCTGCCTCCCTTCTCTCCCTCCCCAACCCCCCCCCCCCCCCCCCCCCGCTCTCCTTCCCTGGCATTCAGCTCAATGCAGCTCACTGCACTGCACTTTCTAGACTCTTCCATCTTTTTGACATTCCATTTCTTCTCTTTCTTTCCTCTGACCTACCATTTCTCCTTCCATCTCCTTCCCTTTCTTAAAACATGAGAATACATGTCACACAGTTCCTGTAAGCAATGTTTCTCACTGTCCCCACCAGAATATCTGCCACTCAACCAGGAGAAAGGTTGCATAGTTAAAGAGACCCCGGAGAAAGAGGAGATGCCTGTATAAGAAGCATAGACCTATATAATCAGTTGACTTTCAAAGTTCTATTTATCTTTTTTCCTTTCAGTTTAATAGAAAGGAGCAGAGGATAAATCTTGTTAAGGAGGAGATGAAAAACTCCACTTCGAGTCCATGGGACCATCCAGGAAATAAGGGCCAAAGTTTCATTCTTCTCCCTGGATTCAGTGTCAGGGGAACTTGTTAGGGCTGGGGGTTCTTAACAAGCACTGGTAGGAACACAAGGGACTCACTACAGACTGACTCAGTTGCCTCTTGGCATAACCATGATGGCTTATCTCACTTTCAGTTCTTATAAGGGAATTCCTTGTATCACATGACTTCACGCATCTAGGGGAAACAATGAACAATATAAACTGATGAAGAAAACAGACCCAGAGACAGGGAAGCATTGATCAGACTGTCAAACCTCAGAGGGAAGGCAGGGGAAGGTGGGGGAAAGGGGGAGAGATCAACCTAAGGACTTGTGTGCATGCATATAAGCCTAACCAGTGGTCATGGACAACATGGGGGAGAGGTTTGAAAATGGGAATGGGAAGATGAGGACAAATATGTGATAGCTTAATCAATAAAGAAATTAAAAAAAAAAGAACAAGTAAGAACAGTATAGCCACTGAGAGAGAACAAATAATTAGCATCTGGAAGAGCCTGGGGCCAATGACTGGGCGTGATCTCCACTTTGGTTCTGGAGTCTAGAACTGTGAGTTTAAGAGACAAACTAAGATATATGTTTGCCATGTCAGGCCAGCTGAGCTGAGGAACACATTGCACCAGGACCAGGAACCCAATGACTGCAAGCAGGTTTGTTCACAATATAGCCATAGAGCAGGTCAGACAAAAACACTTAGAAAAAGGAGAGGATAATAGAGATACAGACAAGGCTAAATCCTGGAAGACAGGAAGTGAGCAAGGATAGTTTACCTCTGGTTTAGAGATTGCTTGGCTTCTGAGCCAGGGAGCGTGGGGTCCAGGGGACCCATACTGAGTCTCAGAAATCAGTCCAGAGATGACTTCAGAAACTAGGGCTGGAAACGCCCAGGCGCTCTCCTGGGTTGGAAGGGAGGTCATAGGATGGATGCTGGGCTAGTGTGAGGGCAGGGCTGGGAGAGAACAAGAGCAGAGTCCATAAGTTCACGCCCCAGCTGCATCTGCACCCTCAGGACAACCCCGGACAACCATGCAAATGAGAGGAAAGCAGCCTTGGGAGCTGGCAGAAGCCCGCCTAGAGGAGAACAATGCATTGAGGTTGGACAGGTCTTCATCGGTGCGTGGCCAAATGCATGAAGCTCAGGGTCTGAGGAAGAATGACAAAGAAATGGCAAACATGTGAGATCTTATAAACCAGGGTCTCTAAATAAGAAGATATAAAGAAGCACATATTGTCTCTCTGCTGATCCTTCAATCCTGGGGACAAAAATGGTGGGACTAGGAGCCATGCTGATGGCAAAGGTGATTTCTCTCAAAGCAACCAAGTGGTTATAGAAACTTCACACTTTCTAGATAATAGATCCAAACACGATTTCAACAAAATTTTGCAGCTATAATAGAACCTCGTAGTTCTTAAATTCATTTTATTGTAACACCTCAATTCACTGTATTTCCTTTACCTTGTTGTGTTTGATCATTTTATGCTTATTAATCACCCCAAAATTGAAGAAGATAGCAAAGATGCAAAAATAAAGATACAAAATGCATCTTTCAGCTCTCATAAATTTTTCGTTAGAAATAAAATTTAGTGAATCTTCTACTGACTATATTGAAGCAGAAAAATTAAGGGCTATTTAAAATAAATATAAGTAACACTTAGTAAGATATGTTTTTAAGTATGATATGCTGCTGAATAAAGCATGGAGCATTTTTATTATTAAAATTTAATTAACATATTTTGCTTACAAATTGCTGCTTGAAATGTGATATAAAAGCACATTTTCTAAAATATGAGTTATATATTTTTAATATACCCATGTTTACAAAACTCTTTTCCTTCTATGTGTGAACTTCAGTTTAATACCAACAAATTATTACAAATATAAAAATAATATTAATTAATGAAGTTTTACTGTAAATGCCTAAATAAATTTTGCCACCACATTTTAACTATGTCTTTCCTGTTTCTCAACAGTACCTATAATCAGGAAATTGCTATTTTGTGAAATATAATCACACAAAAGATTATATATATATATATATATATATATATATATATACACACACAAAAATAAATACCATATTTTTTTTCTATTAAGATTCAGAGAATCAAAAATGTGTTTAGCAAAATGTCTGATGGTCCCCTCTTTGTATTTGGATTGAAAAGCTAACAGTTACAGGAAAGTAGAAATTATTTCTCTCCGCATGTTGAGCCACATGTACCATAAACAAGCCTCCAACTGATACAGAGAAATTGATAAATAATAGAAAGGTAGATGGCATTTGATAGACAGGCATTCTTTAATTTTCTAAATTATATCTCCTTTGAAAGACTGAGTGCCTTCAGAACAGGTACTGCGAGGAGACTAAAAACTCTATTAACCTCCGTTTAACCGGAGAATTAAGATGGAGAGCAGCACTTTCCATCTCAAATGAACCTGCTCCGACAACACCTGCAGCATTTGCACAGCGCCTGCCAAGCCTCCAAGGGCACTTCTGCTGATTTGATTTTTTTCTGGGAAAATTATATTATTTTGGAAGCAGCAACACATTTTCTGGAAGTAACAACACCAGTCAAAATAATTTAAACTGTTTACTCCAATATATTTCTTTACTCATAAGCTACATCAAAAACAAAATCTCTGAAAATCTTCATTATAATACTGAAGAAATTATTAGCAATGTACAATATATGCATATCTTAATACAATGCAATCACTTTTGACTTTATCAACCTTAATGTGTGTGGGTATTTTTTTTTTTCAATTTTAGCAGTTGCGTGTTATAAAAATATTTCTCAAAGAAATCAACCAACTCAGGAAATCAAGAGAGCAAAACTGATTATAAGATATTTGATTAAATAAGTGATAAGAAATATCAGTGAAAAATCATGACAAAAACTAAAATGCAGGGTGATATTTCAAGACTTAATTAATTTGGCAATAACATTTTCTTATGACAATCTTTCTTTTAAAATAAAAATACATAAGACTTTTAAAGGGTGATGATTTTCTGTAATGTTAAACATTTCTGCTTTCCACACTTTCTTTATAACCATTTTTTGACCCCCACTCTTTGTCATTGTCACACAAAAATTGTTTTAACCATCAGTGTTCACCATGAAAGAGCAACACTTAGTTGTTGCTGCTTCCAAAATAATATAATATGATATTACATATATGATATGAACAAGATGACATTGAGTGTCTATCACCATTCAGCTCAGGCACTCACAGCAAATGGCCCATGTGCAAACCCCAGAGGACGGTCTTGTGAACACATCCCTGTTGACGCAAACCCCCTCAATTAGTCTCTAATGCAGGTGCTTAATTAGGCAGGTGTACAAAAGAGTGGCAATTGGTCCTAAGTGAGTAACAGGAATTGAAGCTACTTAGAAAAAAAACAGCTAATTCTTGGGCAGACAGCACAGCCACCACAGCTCAGTGATTGAGCAATGACCTATGAACCCGAAGATCACATGATCGTTTCCCATCAGGGCACATGCCAGAGTTTTAGGCTCCATCCCCAGTGTGGGGCATTGGAGGACGCAGACAATCACTGATTCTTTCTCATCACAGGTGTTTCTATCTCTCTCTACCTCTTACTTCCTCTCTGAAATCAATAAAAATGTTGAAAACAGAATAGGCAGATAATTTATTATTACTTGAGAGATCAGCATTTCCCGGAGGTTGTGTGATGTTGTTAATCTTATTGCCACTCTTCAAAGAAGCATTTTTCACACCCTTCAATTATAAGGTTTTGGTTAATTGGGTTTTTAAAATTTTAAAGGTCTTTAATAATAAATTATCCACAGCATGTCTATTGCCAACCACAGATGCCATCTCATTCAGGGCTGCTTTTAAAGTACTTTATAATTAATCACAAAATTAATTGGTATTTAGGAAACAATTTTCTTTCCATATCCAGCCCATTCCTTCACCTTCTGAGTATGCATGGCTCACAAAAAAGCATAGGCTACACAGTGGAAAAATCATAGAGTGTTACAACCGCACAGGCTCCACAGAGTCAGATTAATCTCAGCAATGGTCAAGCAAATGTTCCAATATGCTTCCTTTCCTCTAGTCCACGCATTCTTAACTGATTATTCAAGATCTATCTCAAAGTTGCATGTCCTCTGTGAAGTTAAGTAACAACTATGTGTTGTAGGGTGAGGCAATAGAATAGGACACAGATGTAGACTTTAATTTCAAGGAGTAGATAATCATAAAACAAGAATTTATGTTCATAGCAACACACAAAAGTCAGCATGGAAATAAAGAGAATGGCCCCTTGTTTTGTGCTGGTTTCCAGGCCGGCTTTCTGGAAGCAGGGAGGCATCCGTTAGAAAGAGCAGACAGTGGACAGGTGATTGACTGGCAGGGGGCAATGGCAGTTGAGTTCAAGGGGAAGAGACTGGGAGTAGGTCTTTCAAGAGTAGATGGCAGCTATTGTAAGCATGTGAAATCTAAGGAACAAAATAAACTGACAAACAAAATAGATCCAGAGACATGGAATCATGCAACAGACTGAGGATTCTCAGAGGGTAGGGGGAAACAATTAATAAAAGAACTTAGATGGACATGTACATAGCCCACGAACACTGACAATATTGTGGTGCAGGCCTGGGGAGGGGGCAGGGGTAGGAGGGAAAGGTGGTCAATGAGAACAAAATGAAGATAGCTTTTAAATAAATAAATGTATAGATAATATTGATATTGCTGAGAGAGAGATAAAGACAGGAAGGAAGGAAGGAAGGAAGGAAGGAAGGAAGGAAGGAAGGAAGGAAGGAAGGGAGGGAGGGAGGGAGGGAGGGAGGGAGGGAGGGAGGGGGGGGGGGAGGGAGGGGAGAAAGAAGGGAGGGAGGGAGGGAAGGAGGGAGGGAGGGAGGACAGACGGACAAGGGCATAGTACTTTATAACAGCCCCACTACAGGAGGAACCATAAGGAATCTGCATGACTAATGGAAAGAGGGAAGTGTGGAGTAAAGAAGCAGTGGGAGATGAGCTGGAGATGGGTCCACAGTCACTAGGTCTATACAAATCTGCAAATTGCTTCAGAAGCCTGGAATTTATCTCAGAAGCAGCAGAAACCATCGAAATGCACACACACAAAGGAGGGTAGTCCTATGATTCAGAGTTTTCACTCACAGGTTTGTGAGCAGGTGGATTTTTCAGACACATGCACTTATCGAAAGAGCTAAATATTTGTAGTTTAGTAAAGCTAACTAAAGTTATCCTATATATTCAACATGTTGGTAAAGCATCCTGAAGGAGAGGGTGATAAGGAGCAGTATTTGCTTCCAAATAAAAACAAGGAGTCTTTTTTTCCAGTTAATTGACTCTTTTCATTGCATTTTTCACATTATCCTGAAGTTGTATGAAGTCATATTAAATTAAGCTCAAAGTGATCAAGTTTTAAAGATTGTCTATCTGGGCTAATTAAGCCATGAATTAGTGTTTAGTGGAGCTTAAAATTTAGAGTAGATGAAATGAATACTAAGAGAATTCTTGCTTTTGGCTATAGTAGAAATTACCAATGCTCTTTTAGGTTAATCTTATATAGAGCATTGTATAAACATTCACTTTAGAGCGTATAAGAATGAGTGGAGACCAAATAAGCCATTTCATCAAATAATCATCATGTAACAACTACTCAAATATTTATGGAATGTTTATTATGCATTACTCAATCTGTTTACCTCAACAGGGCAACAGATACATCTCTCTCTTTCTGTGTACACACACACACACACACACACACACACACACACACGAAAATCTGGCTCTACCAAATTTATGGGCCTAGAAACCATATTAATATTTACTACAAAAATTTAAAACTGAGCACGGGAGCTGTCATTTATTAGCTCCCCTTCTGCTTACACTGATAGCTCAGGCTCATTTCCATTCCAAGGCTGACATATGAGCTGGATTCGCCAGGCCACTCTCTTGCTAAATTTCTCTACTTCTGAACAACTTGGTCTGTTCACACTGTTTCTTGGCAAAACCTCCCTTTAGGATCAAGCCTCTGCTCCTACAGTAACGCTGCTGCTTTTGGTCTTGGCTGGATCGAGCTCACTCATTTCTCCTGAATCGCTTACACATTTCTCTCATGACCCCAGAGAGATGCCGAGTACAATGAATGGAGGCGCAGAGAAGGCCCGAGGATGGAGCCCTAGGCACTCCAACATTCAGATGTCAGGAGAAGAGAAAGGTCAAATTCGAAAACCCAGGAGTGACCAGTGGGACAGGAAGAAAACTAGGGGGTCAAACGCTGCCGATGAGCCAGTTTAGATGAGGAGGGAGACGGGACACGTAGACGCAGCAATGCCTAGTTGCCGACGGCTTTACCCTGGGCAGTGTGAATGGAGAGATGGGGGAACATCTGGTTGAGGTGGAAAAAAGTAGGACAGGAGATTAGAGTAATCGATGATCAAGTCTAAAGAGAACTCACTCAAGGGGGTTTGCTGCAAAGAGGAACAAAGAAATGGGGTGAGTAGCTGGTGGAGGAAATGGTCTAAGGAAATATCGGTTTTAAGGGAGAAAAGAGAAGCTGTAGGGATGACAGAGCAGAGAAGAAAATGTGATAATGAGGTAGACAGAGCAGAGAACTGCTAATTGATGGCCCAGAGCATGTAAGATAAGATGGCATTTGACACAGCAGTACTTGTGGAATGAATGGAAGAACACGTGAAAGAATGGGTCATGGAGGGGCTTTCATGTCAACATTGACACTAATTGTGCTGATGTTACATATCTGTAAATAAGCAAAGGAAAGTGATATCCGTTCTTAATTGGTTAGAAAGTAGTAAGAGAAAATTAGATCGTGTTCCATAAATATTAAATCAATCAGTAAGCATTTAATTATCACCTACTCTAGAATGATTAACCTGTCTGACATAAAAATGAAAAGAAGACCCTTAAGGTACGCAATGCAGAGTTAAGAAAAATATAGTATGCACAATCAACGAAGTGATTTGTGCTATTTAGTATTGAAAAGGCCATTTATTATATTTAATATTGATATTTTTTAACCGACGGCTATTTTTTTTTTTTTAACTCGGTGGCCAATTATTTCATGTGACACCCAGTGTAAGGATGCAGAGAGTGGGAACCGTTGGAGTGCTCTGCAAAAAACAAATGGTCTGTCCTCAGGCAGCATCATTTATACCCAGGTTTCAAACCACTCTTAGAGTTCTGGTGATTTTTCTCCTTCCGCTCACGTTCTCCCTGGGAGTCAGGCCCATTCCCCTCAGGACCATCTCGTTAAGAGCATTCTTTTATTCTTCCAAGGCAACCTTCTGCCCAGGACACCAATTTTTCTTTAATTGTCGGGTTCCTTTGCCATTTTCCTAGCACAAACAGTCTACCCCCATTTGTTATCATCTGAGCATCTATAACGGTTCAGAGCCCAGGCTCAGCGTCAGGTGGAGGGGTCCCATGACGGGAGCTGTAAAGTCTTTGGCATGGGGACCCACCTCCCTGTGCCTTTGTGAGCACATCTGTAAAATGTGGCTGATGAAAGCACATAACTCAGAGGGCTTTTGCAAAGATTAAACGGGCCGATCCAGGAATGGAGGAGTACAGGGCACCTGGGAAGTACTCAGTGATCTCAATCAAGTGTACATGACAGAAAACTCCATGTGAACCGTGCTCAGATCCTGGGACAGACGCCTTCCAGGCAATGTTTCACTGAAACGTCAGTCCAAAATAGGGAAACAGAGTTGCATATACAAACTACACAGCATGGGTCAAAACTGGGATTCAAATCCAAGACTAAAAACATTCACAGACACATCATATTTTTCACATCAACTTTCTAGACTTCATACACACTCTCTCTCACGGTTTATAGAGGGCATGTGCATAGGTAATCCCTAAATCACACATCTGCCCCAGGCACTCCTCTTTGAGATGCAGGTTTATTCCCAAATAGTTTATTCTTAATGTTTCCACTTTGAGGCCTTGCTAGGATATCAAGGAAAATATGTCTGGAGCCAAACTCAGATCCTGGCTAGTCACAGCAAAAGAATCCTACTGCAAATCCACCGTGTCTCCACTGACCCATCCCTGAGTTTCAAATGAAAGTCAACTTCCAATTCACTCCAATGCCCACCCTCACAATACCTGGCATGCTGGTGTGTCTTGGGAATCAACTTGACAAAGTGGAGATTTTACTCAAAGGGAGAGGGATGGGTGTGTGTGTGTGTGTGTGTGTGTGTGTGTGTGTGTGTGGTGTGTGATCTGAAAATGTTAGTTTGGGTTATATGAACAAATGGCTTTAACATCTTGTAGTTATGCCCCAGGCAAATGTCTTTCCATAAGATTCTAGAAGGAAAACCTGGCCTATTTCCATGTACTCCACAGCCCAGCAATGGGAGACAGGCATATAGTAAGAACTCATGGTAATATAGAGTTGATGTCCTATGGAATCCCAGAAACTGTGCTAGAATCTTTTCCACAAGCCATCTCATTCAATTCTTAAAACAACCCTGCAAACCAGCGTTAGCCTGACTTGGCACATTAGAAAAATGAAATTCAGAAAGCCTCACCCATAACACAGGGCACACACAGCCATCACAATATTGTAAGAAGGTTAATTATCTTGGCAAAATCCTCAAAATTTGTGAAGTGAAGAGGAACAACTCCATTTTGTAATTTGTAAGAATGGCCTGTGTATGTGTATTTTAGAAATTGGAAGACACTGCATGCCACTGCTAACAGTGATGTTCTCCAGTGAGGGGGAAATGTGTGACATTTTCTTTTGGGCATCAATCCCTCCCATACTGCATTCAATAAGAAAAAGTGAAGGCCGTGGGTGAAGGACTGTGCAGGAGGTAATAAGGAGAAATGTTAGGGAGGTGGGTGGGGAGAAAGCAGAGAGTGGGCAACTGATTACAGGAACAGGCAGAGAACTAGAGACTCAAGCCCAGGATTAAGGTCACAGAAGTGGGAAGAGAATGAATGCCCTGGTATTTGAAGAATGACTAACGGGGGAAATGAGCTCCTCTCTCTATGGCAGGCAGGAGACTCTGGTGCCTAACTAGGGAAATATTCTTCAGGGGAATATTTTATGTACTCAAACATTGCTACTCAGGCTTTTGTTCATAAGCAACTGCCTCCACTGGCATGCCCTTCACTGCCTGGACTGGAATGCCCTTGCTACCAGGGAAAACTTCACCTTCAACATGTAACTCAGGCTCCCTACTCTCTTTGGCTGGTGCAGTTAAAGACATTTTCACTTCTAAATGGCTATCGCGGTTATCTGGTCAACTATGTCCATGGGAATTGCATAATGATGCTACTGACAGAAATACTGCTGTGCATATATTACTCCTATAGCTAGATGGTCAGTTTCTGAAATGTTCCTACTTTTCCTTTATGTTTGTTCCTTGTTATTGCATAAAGCTTTTCATGCCGTGCATTCTGTGTGTGTTTATTCAAAAAGATGTGTGCTAGCCAAAACCGGTTTGGCTCAGTGGATAGAGTGTTGGTCTGCGGACTAAAAGGTCCCAGGTTCGATTCTGGTCAAGGGCCTGTACATTGGTTGTGGGCACATCCCCAGTAGCGGGTGTACAAGAGGCAGCTGATCGATGTTTCTCTCTCATCGATGTTTCTAGCTTTCTATCCCTCTCTCTTCCTCTCTATAAAAACTCAATAAAATATATATTTTTTTAAAAGACGTGTACAAATTAATATACTGGATTTTAGATGCCCAAGTATTATCACAAGTTCAAATGCTAGCAGAAATAAAGATTAGGTTATGGCCTCTACAAATCATCTCAATAGAATTTAATGTGTATACATTTAAAATAAAACTTTCCATTAAGAAAGTGTTAGAGGCTAGATTTCCAAATAATGAATGAAGGACATTTATACTAATGTTTCCCTTAGTAATCATGATTCATTCACTGATTCATTCACTTATACACTTATAATGCCCCATTGCTATGAAACTGCAGTTAAGTTTTACACATAAATATATAATGAATTACCCAGACAATAAAAGACCATGCAGGCTATTATAAGAATACATAAAATTACAGTACGTGGGGAAGCTTTTTTCCTCTACCTGAAAATAAGGAATTTTATTTTAGAATTCCTCCAGAATTCTAAATCATAGCTCTCTAGAGTTACGCCTTCCTGTATGGTATATGACCAGCTGTGTTTTCCACTTCTCTCTCCTTGTTGAAGTCTTTCCTTGCAATAATGTTTCCACATATTCTGCTAGGATTACCTTAGCCTCTCAATATATTTTAGCTGTTACCTTTTAAAACTCTTAGTAATCATACTTACCATATATTTATTGAACTATATGTAAGGTGATATTTTAATATAAAAATTGACAGACATTTCTCAATCAAAGTGAGCTATTTGCAAAAGGAAAGTGTTTTCATACTAATATGAATGAGAACAATGTACCATTGGTGCAAGTGCTGAACTGAACATCAAAGAACTGCTAAGAAGTACATTGATACCCCGTTCATGTTTTCCAATCCCCAGCTTAATGTCCTTTGCATTTACCAGGAAGGTCTGGAGAGCCCTAGAATGTATCACTTTATGATCTTACAGTATCAACAAGTGCTTTCATTTCCTAACTGGATTAGGCACTTCCGGGAGTCAGAGACTATTCTAAGCCTTTAGTTTCCATATGGCAGCCAAGTACCACATCAAAGGCAGTCACTTGGGAAATAAGTGTTGTTCTCAAAATACTGATAATCACTTTCAAATATTTATGATGGGAAATAAGAGCAACAGAACCTCTCTTCGTGTCATTGATAGAGGTCCGTGTCTACAGCACATGCCATCTCAATACCTAAACATCTATTCAATTTTTAAAATGAAAAAACTCACCTCTATTGGAAAAAATATTCACATATTGGTGTGTCTCAATGTGTTCTCTACATTATATTATTTAAGTAGTAGATTGTTGGACCTTTTCTATGCTCCTGAATCAGAATCTGGTGGAAACATGAAGATTTGCAGTGTTTTGAAGTTATACCGTGTCATCCTGACGTGCGCTGAATTCCAAGAACACGGTTCTCATTGTGTGGAGATGAGTAGCAGAGTTCACACCTGTCAGTTAGCTCCCCGAACCACTAAGACATGCTCACAGGTAGTCATTTCACTGCTCACCCTTGTCCCTTCAGCTACTTAGCAAGGTTACAGGCACTAACACGTGATAGTTCTGTAAGCACTTCATCATACAGCACTAACTTTGCCACTAACCCTAACCCTAACCCAAGTAATACTTGTCTGCATTTAGATGTTACATGCATAAAAGTACACCTATTCAGAGAAAAAGCTATACTGAATGAAAAAATAATACAGAGAGGCATTTTTTTTTGGAGAAATAATACAAACATTAGGGAGATTTCCTCTTTTATTCTGGAAAGATTCTAGATTTGGAGACATTAGAAAAATTATTACTCGCTTCTGTCACAAATACATAGTCTGAGAATTTCTCCTAAATTCATCAGGCAACTGGTAGGACAAAATATTAATGCCTGCAGCTGTGTGATGAGGCAGTTAAAAAGCATAAATAATTAAAAGGCTAATCGATACAATCTGCATAATCAATAGGACCTGAGACACCAGACTCTTGCACTTTTCAGCGCCTATGTATAGAGAGGAAAGCAGAGAGAAGGAAAGGTCACAGAAGCCTTAACCCTAGTTGTGCACATGTCAAAGAATTTGTCCTACCAAATAATTCAATCTGGCCCCGATCCAATACTTCATTAATACACTAAGTTCTAAAGTTGGATAAGAAATGTATATAATGTTGCACAGACGTAGTTTTGCAAAGGTCAAGTAATTGAGCCTTTTAAGATAGATAGTCTGGAATAATTAATCAATGTCATTGAACATAAGAATAAAATGTCAATAAACATGTGACTCTAGCAAAGGTGAGAAAACAATTTCCATTGTACTGTCTATGTAAACAGCATATTTTATGAAAACTGGACTCAGGTTGTTTTGTATTTCAAAACTGATTGCCGGAAATCAATTCTAGCATGTCATAATTGCAAGAGTTTCATCAAAAGATTGATGGAACTTAGGGATTCAACAAGGGCCTAGTCACACATGTTATCACCTGTTGGAATATCTAAAGGCATTCTCCAAACCTGAATAGGATGATTGTTTACTGCCATTCAGCTACTTAGCTACTCATCAGTAAACAATCTCATGCTACTCATCAGTAAACAATCATCCTAATCAGGTTTGGAAAATCTACATGTTATTGCCTCCTACTGGCCAAACACCTGAACAGCCATAGGCTATTCCACAACCTGATAATGCTTCTGTAGGAAACCCTATCCTTTGAAGTGTATATCTCCACCTTTCCTTAGGACAAATTGTGTTAATAAAAAGCAAGGGGTCCTGAGACCAAAAGAACTTAGCTCCTTTAGCTAAAGCTCCTCTGACCCCAATGCCTTTCAAAATTATCTTTCATCTTTGGACTCTTACTTAATCTACGCACAACCTTTTCTCGATTGCTGAACCCTTATTACTGCTGAAACAAGAACCCCTGCAACTGATCATTGAGTCTATTGATCTAAAGTAAATTAATAGAGATACTAGTTACTAGTATAATGCTGGGAGATATTAAGGATAATGAAGCATTTTGATGTATACGTTTTTATATATGGAAAACCAAAGTTAACCGAAAACTAGAGATAAGAGTTTCTAATGGATTTCATGGATTTCATGTTTGGTAGAATTACAGGGAAGGTGGTTCTGCCCTCCAAAATTGACCATAATGTGTGTTCAAGGCCTAAAACTAGGTTACTATTTCGCCTTAAGTTTGAATCACTAATATTCTTTAATTAAATGAAACTACTGATAGAAGCATTCATAATCACATATCCATATCTCAATGTGAGCTGTTTTCTGAATATATTTTCCAGTCTGGCAGCTATGTGAGACCAGTCCTTTGAGGAAGGAGAAAATAGAGTAAAAAGGAATAAGACAGGGATATGATATTCTTTGACAAAGCATAGCCTTTGTAGATTCTGCTTATTATATTACACAACCCCATTCTATGATATTACAAAAATGAAAGAAGTTCAATATACATGAATCATTAGCAAAATCAGAAATCCCACCATTAGAATTGGGAAGGTGCCATAATGCAGGGCCCACCTTGTTTTCAAAAGTTTTAAAGTGACACTTTCTATTGAAAAATAAAGGAATAGCTGAAACCGGTTTGGCTCAGTGGATAGAGCATCGGCTTGTGGACTGAAGGGTCCCAGGTTCGATTCGGGACAAGGGTATGTATCTTGGTTGTGGGCACATCCCCAGTGGGGGGGGGTGCAAGAGGCAGCTGATCGATGTTTCCTTCTCATCCATATTTCTAACTCTCTATCCCTCTTCCTTCCTCTCTGTAAAAAATCAATAAAATATATTTTAAAAAAAAAAGAAAAGTAAAGGAATAATGTGTACTGAGAAATGTGTGGAGAAAAAAAGAGAAAGTTAGTCATTTTGAGAAAAGAACAACGGAAATATTTGCACTTCTGAATGAAGGTTGTCAAGTGTATTGTGCTGATCTGTGGACTGTGCAGTTACCTAGGGAGGTCAGCAGACAATATTAATCCCATAGAAATGTTGCCCTGGGAAGTGCAGGGAGGCTGGAAAGATCGAATGTGCCTCTTTCCGTTCCTCCCCCTAAACGTCAAAGGACACTCCTCAACTACCAGGAGGAAGTGAAACAAAGGCCAACAATGAAAGGTTTTCTCTTTTGGAAAAGGTGAGGGTTGTGGGATGCTTACCATTTTCACATGCCATCTGTACTGCCCATGATAACGTGTTAACTAAATAAGATATGAAAATGTATTTTAATCAGAAAGAATAACATGAGTCAAGGCAATAGATTCCCCCAGAGAAAGGGTAATAAGAATACTCAAACCCTTGCTGTATGCAGCAAATTTTGTAGCAAAACTCTTGTTGCAAACATAGCCTAAGCTTAGCTCTCTGGGTTACACATAAGCTCTGGGTTGTATACAAAAGGAAAAAAAAAAAAAAATATATATATATATATATATATGTGTGTGTGTGTGTGTGTGTGTGTGTGTGTGTGTGTGTGTATTTATATATTTGTATATGTATGTATATATTTCCTTGAACTTTTTTTTTAATATATTTTTTTATTGATTTTTACAGAGAGGAAGGGAGAGCGACAGAAAAGTCAATGAGAGAGAAACATCGACCAGCTGCCTCTTGCACACCCCCTACTGGGGATGTGCCCGCAACCAACATACATGCCCCCCTCCGGAATCAAACCTGGGACCTTTCAGTCCGCAGACCGACGCTCTACCACTGAGCTAAACTGGTTTCGGCTATATTTCTTTGAACTTTTAGAAGCAACTGAGTAGTTAGCAGTGAGTATGTCTTCTAAAAAGCATGTACCAAATAAAGTAATGCATTGATGAACATATGAAACAATGTTAAGGAATTCAACCAATGAATACAATATTGTAGAGATATGATCATATTCACTGACTTTGTTAAGCACATTCCAAGGTGCTATTTTTGTCAAGAGTATACACTGAAGGAGCCCAAAGAATCCCCGTTCCCATGGAGATTACAATCTCCAAGATCACAGCTATACAAGGGCCCTCCCTCTGAAAGGATGAGTGACATAGTAGCCTTTCTAGGCCTCCACGGGCTCATTTTTTTAGAAAAAGGTTTAGAGTAATTATGAACATTTTCTCTAACTTGATGATCCTGTAAATACTGTAACTATAATGACTAAGTAGTCTGGAGGAAATTATCTTTTAACTTTCTCTTATTTCTCCATAAGTCTCCAAGTTGATAAACTTTGAACTTGTCCATTTAAATTTCACCAAGAACAACTATGCTTTGTTAACCAAAATTGGAGCTGAAATTACAGAGATTGTCCTCTTAACACCTACCATAAGTGATCCATCTATAATAATAAAAGTAATATGCTAATTAGACCAAATGTCCTTCCGGAAGTCCTTGTGATTGACCTTCCAGACAAAGCTGGGGTTGTGAGAGAAGCCCGGGACCCGGGTGCCTACCAGCAGCCAGAGGGAAGCCAGGATCCTGGGTGCCAGAGGGAAGCCAGTGCCCGCAGCCGGGGTAAGGAAAACCTACTCTTGCACAAATGTCATACATCGGGCCTCTAGTTCTATATAATAAAAGTCCAATATGCAGTGTCCGGTTGACTGGTTGGCCATTCAACCAATCAAAGTGTAATATGCTAATGAATGCTAAGGCTGCTCAACCACTGGCTATGACATGCACTGACCACCAAGGGGCAGTCAATCAACCAGTCAACCAGTCGCTTTTATGTGCACTGACCACCAAGGGGCAGACTGTCGACCTGTTGACCAATCGCTATGACATGCGCTGACCACCAGTGGGCAAATGCTCTGACTGGAAGGTTAGCTTACTGCTGGGGTCTGGCCAATTGGGACTGAGCGAGATGGGCTGAACACGCCCTGGAGTCTTACTGTGGCCCCTCCCAGGCCTACAGGTGGAAAATCTCAGGAGCTGAAACTCAGGGTGAGAAACAGAAGAAGATACTTTTTCTGCTTCTTCTCAGAAGTCCCTCCTTCCTTTCTGAAAGGAAGCTCTCACAGAAGACGTAAATCTTATAATGCATTAAGTGCCAAGTGCTTTTACCTGCTCAGGTAATGGAAGATGGATTAAAAAAAAAAAAGAAAAAAAAAAGGATGGTGCCATCTACACATCTGGCTTTCAAAAAATATTTATTTGGAAGACTAAATGAATAATATCAGTTAAGGAAGCAAACTATACTATTTGCTCTGTCATCAGCAACATTAAAATGTATATGCAATGTACAGTCTTAAAATAGCTGTAGATCTTATATACATGTATTAATCTTAGTTTGTAATATGTATTTTTTAAAATACATTTTTAACTGATTTCAGAGAGGAAATGAGAGGGAGAGAGAGAGACAGAAACATCAATGATAAGAGAACTGATCATGCCTTCTACTAAGGAAGGAGCCCTCAACCTGGGCAAGTGCCTGACCTTTTGGTTCATATGTTGACATTCAACCTCTGAGCCACGTGGGCCAGGCTTTAATATGTATGTTTTACATAAGAGGTTGACTGGTTGAAATGTTTATAAACACCTGCATTTTTTTAAATCATATACTGCTCAATGCAATGAATATAGTCATGTAGTACATACTAAGAATACTGCCTCACTTTTAGCCACCTGGGTTTCATTAGAGAGCTCCCCAAAAGCTTGAGACATCATATTCCAAGCTTCATGCACACAGTTCTCTGCTTGTGGTAGTTTTCCTGACCCGGAGCAGGCGCACAACAAAAGGTCTGTCTGACGACGCAGAGAGGCCCAGCCACTCCTGGTGGACCCACCGCACTCGGTGGCCTGATGACCCCAGGCCACCACGGAGCCGGTGGTCATTTCACGCTCAGTGAGCCTCGCCTGGCTGAGAGAGCAGCCTGTTTCCCAGATGCCAGCTTCCGAGACACCGCTGACACGCACAGAGAGGGTTCTCTGGAGTTAAACATGAGGGAACGGCACAGAACGGGTGCTGTCAGTATTTACTGTGGTTGCCTTCCATTTTAGGAAATGGAAGGCACTGACATTTTATTTTCTGAACCACACATGGAAGTGTTTCGTTTGCTAATGATTAGCTTTAAGTGAAATATAAACATCCTTATTTGAAATGCATTTTTCCTTCTTTTTTTGGTCACCATTATGTTAGATACATGAACAATTTTTTAATGAGACAAAGACATAGTCAACACCATATTGAAAAATGGTGACTGGACAATATGAATATGTTGATTGAATTAAAAGGTGACTGAGAATTACCTAAAAAGAGACAATGTGTCTATGGAAGTTTTTCATTAACTTTGATCAATTATTATTTTTTAATGACTTCATGACTATCAAAATTATCTAATTTTAATTATCTATATTAAATAAGTTGAAATATTTTCTGTACATTCTTTGGTATGAACACAATTGAGAAAAATATTTTTGAGGAGTTAGTCAATAAAAATCAAATAAAACAAAGAAAAAAATCAAACAGAGAATGTGTTATTGATCCTTCAAAAATATGATACATTTCTACAAGTGAGAAATATGGTGAAAAATGCCATGAAGTAGATTGAAAAAAAAAAAATCTGAAACAAAGTAGAATAAAACTATCAGAATACAGTTATACATATTATAACTTAATATATAATACACAAGTACAAATTATTTATTCTTTGTTATAATTAATATAAAAAAGCAATCATGTATTTATAATTTTTCAAGTAATTTTATGTTAAAGTTAGAGGCCCAGCACACAAAATTCATTCATGGATACAGTCCCTAGTCCAAGCCTGCCATCAGGGACACCTTCCTCGACTGTCCACAGCCAGCCACGCCCCCTGCTGCCACCGACCCCCAGTTCCCTGTTCGCCATTGTGTGATTGGAGCCTGAGGGCTGGGGAAAGGGACTGAGAGGTGGTCAGTGTGCCTCATAGTGACTGGTCAAGTGGTCATTCTTGTTGTTCCACCGTTAGGGTCAATTTACACATCATCCTTTTATTTTATAGGATAAAAGCCCGGTGCACAGGTAGGGGCCAGCCTGCCCTAATGGGGACCCTGATCAGGGTTGGGGAGCAGACCTGGCTAGATGAGGGGCCACAGGCAGTTTGCAGGCTGGCAACACCCCCAATTGGCATAGGGGTCCTTGCTGGAGACAGGACCAGCCAAGGCAAGGGGCCTCCAATGTGCTGGTCTCTGGTTCTGGTCATTATGCCATTTCGGTAGATGGGCTTTTATTATATAGGACTGAGTATAATAGAAATTTGATGGACAAAATAACATAGTAAAAAGAAGTAAAAGTAAATAGATAAAACAAGAAAATTTAAACAATTGTTTTTATGTCATTTGATTTCAATGGACTAATTTTTCTGGCTCAGCATTTATTCAACCAATAATGACCAGTTACAAAGCACTGTGGACAGAAGAGTTAAATGGTCACTGAATATGCAGATAAATTATTTTATAATATTTGTATTTGAAAATTGTTTCCAATCTTCATTTATAACAATATTTTAGTTATACCAAATAGTTACTGCAGTAGTAAAATTTTAATCCCAATTTATTTATATGAATCTATATATATAAAAGCCTAAGCAACTGACTGATTGGCTGGTAGCTATGATGCGTAATAACCACCAGAGGGCAGATGCTCAATTCAGGAGCTGCCAAGTGACAGCAACTCGGCAGAGTGCCCTCTAGCACTCCGGGATCCCTCAGGGGATGTCAGACTGAAGGTTTTGGCCTGAGCCCGACAGGCCAGAGCAAGGGATTCTACTTGCCAGAGGGAACCCACTCACTCTCCAGATGCTCTTCAAGCCCTCGCACTGCCCCAGGTGTGGCCAGCCAGGGTGGGACCCTGGGAGGTTGGCTCCAGGGCATGTCCTGCTCATCTCGCCCAGTCCCACCCCGCCAGCCACCTTCTAGCTAATTTCCACTCAATGTGCAGGAATCCATGCACCCGGCCTCTAGTATTATATATACAGTCTAACTGTGATCATTTAAAAATTACTCATCGTATTTCACTGAAATGATATACCATGTAAAAAATTAAAGTTTATATTTTGAGACTTAAATTTTCAAAATTTAACTTTTAATTAGTTTAATATATTTCTTGGCACAACTGCTTAATACCAGTTTCAAGATTTCTGGATATCCTCAACTGAAAAGTAAAAATAACAGAACTAAGCAGAAAGAATAAAACAATCCTATAAGCTTTCTTTGAAACCTGATCCTAAACAAAATGTTTTATGTCATCTTCTACTTAAATATTTATTATTTTAATTATAAATAATAAATATATCATCCCAATAAAATACATATGCTCTTCCCTCTTAACAGAATAGGCAACACTATTCTGTTTTCTAAATAATGTATTCTCTATTAATCAAATAGAAATAAGGATCACCTCCTATCCACTTCGTTACTAAAAATAAATAGCACTTGATCTACACTTTGAAATAATCTTCATCAGCTTCAAACAATAAATAACTCAGGAAAAACTAACAACACACAATAATCTTATTTATTGCAATGCTTATTATGCAGTCCGATGGTTTTCATTATGATGGACTAGTATCTTCACAGAAAAAAAAAATAAAATAAAATAAATATATATATATATATATATATATATATATATATATATATATATATATATTATATAATGTCCTTTGAAATCAAACAGACCTTTCAAAGACATAGCAGTCCCTTGTGAAAATATTACATCTCTGTCACTTTCTCCCTAGAGAGGCCAGCCTGCAGTCTGGAGCCAGGATAGAATTACAGCCAGCAGGACCATGCCTGTGGGGCCTGTGGGACACAAAGCATTGCTGGTTGAACTTTGTGATTTCGCCCCAAAGGCAGAAGAACAAAGGTTCCGAAAGCAGGCAGGACACATTCTTCTTCAAAATTTCTGAAGAGACAAGATAGACCCCATTTGTCATCACTTGATGTATGATAGCTTAAATGGAATACTATTAGGCAAATTTCTCTGGCCCCTAATTAGTATTCACTATTTTTATTTGCTTCAACAAATTATGTTGTTTTCAAATTTCTAAGGTACCTGTTCATTTGTAATGGGCTTCCTTGTGCCTTATGGAGCAATGGCCAGATTAACAATGATGGACTTGCAAAGATGCCGGTAAAAAGAATACAGCTTTTTCCCTTCTTATTCTTAAATGGATAGCCCTAGAAAGCATTTCTTCAGCTGTGGGATTTCAAATTTTATGATAAATTTATTTAAAAAATAAAAAATAATTTGTTTCAAATATCTTTTTGCTATCATTTTATTAATACAGTTTCAAATATACTGAAAAGCTAAGCTCAGAAAAAGAGTGACTTGGGTAAGTCTAATGTACTTTAAAAAAAAACACAACACAATAGATAGATATATGAACTACCATTTCCAGGATATATATTTTGCATGGATAATAACACTTTTATTTTCTTCTGGATGTTGTTGGATATTATGTAACTTAATTTGTTTTCCTATTTTATTTCTTACTAGACTTAGCTCAGTTAACTTAGAAAATTCTCCCAAACTGCTTATGGACTCGATACCTCCAAAAATGGCACTAGAAAATCAATATATGGCCACCATATATTACTTGCTAAGTTAAATGAAATGGGATTGTTTTTTTTTTTAGTAGCTATTTAATCAAATATGAAAAAAACTGACCAATTAGCACATGAATATATTGATTCTACTTTACTGAGATGCACTCTTATCCTTTCCTTTTATTAGTAATTTATAAAACATATACTAAAATTATTTTTAAAATATTCCCAGACAGTGTGGCTCAGTGGATTGAGCGTGGTCTCATGGACCAAAAGGTTGCTGATTAGATTCCTATTCCAGGCATATGCCCGGGTTGCAGGCTCAATTTCCAATAACCGATGTGCCAGAGGCAACTGATGTTTCTCTCACATAGAGGTTTCTATCTCCCTCTCTCAGAAATCAATAAACATATATTTTTTAAATTATTTTAAAAATAATACATTTATAATTAACATAAACATTGAAAGAATAAATTGATTATTTGGAAATAGAAACAAATTAAATCCATGTATACATAAACCTCTTTCCTTTGAATTTATCATGGACTGAAGAGTTCTGTTAAATTTAATATTTTACTTGATAACTGCAAATACTCAGTAAAGCTAAAAGATAAAGAGACATCATTCTCTTATTTTATATTTAACTAGTCCTCATAAGATTTTGGAGCTCAGAAGTTAAAAGTTCCTGAAGAGATTAAGGTTCTGCCAATTTAGCAAAACTATATTCAGAGAGCGTGAGGAGAGGCTTCCAAATGCTACCTTTTCAGAGAACACCCGGCTTTGCCAGGCTTTGAAATATCAAAAGGTAATCGATTCGTCGGCCTTTTGAGAATTACACACCAAGTTGAGTGAGATCGCTGAGGTTTGCTTGGGTTGGTTTTGTCTATCTGTAGCTCTGAGTGATGTGTTGATGTGCAGCTAACAAACACTGTGGCATGTATCTGTGTGTATGTGTGCACATGATTGCCTGCATATGCGTCTTGCATTAGCACAATATCAGCACTGTAAGAACAGGTATGATTTCATGCAGTGGCATAAAGCTCTGTCTGAACAAGACATATTTCTAAATGAGGCAAAGTTCCTAGCATTGCAGAAATAAGTTTTTTGAGGGTGGGTAAATCAATTCAAGAGCAACTTTAAAATCACTCATAGTGTAAGGTGCTCCTGTAGCACATTAGCAAAGATCTAGACTAAAATATAAGGGTCGTAGTCTACACTGCACTCTCTGATGGACAGCTATCCAAAATATGCAGCACATTGTGAAGACAGTATTTTTTAAGTCTGTAGATATCTCATTTATTATATGTAAAATTGTAATATGTGGGAAGTATTAGTAAAACATTATTAATTTAATATAATATTTTCCTTACCATTTTTTAAATTATATTTTATTGATTTCAGAGAGGAAGGAAGAGGGAGAGATAGGAACATAAATGATGAAAGAGGATCATTGATCAGTTGTTTCTGACAGGAATCAAACCTGGGACCTTTCAGTCCTGAGGCTGAAGCTCTGTCCACTGAGCCAAACCGGATAGGGCTTTCTTACCATTTTTCATGTGGGTACTAGAAAATCTAACATGTCATATGCAGCTCACATTATATTTCTACAGCAAAGTGTGGGTCTGTATATGCATTTGAAATGTTGATAAGAGTTTAGAGAGAAAAGGACATGGATAGTATATGCAGTTCAGACCACTATCATAGAAACAAAACCAATCGTTTTTGGATGGTCATTCTACAGCTTTTAAAGGTTTTTGCTCTGGTTTCTGTTTTGGTTATTAATAATTTACTAATTGAAAGAGCCTGCGGCAGAGGATCGGGGCACTGGTTTTCACCCTGGTCCCAGGTCTGGGAAACTTTGGAATATCTACTGCTGAGCCTGCACCCAGATATTCTGATTCACCTTGTCCTGCAGGGCACAGAGGCTTTAAAACAACTCCCTGGCCTGTGGACCACTGCTCACTGAAAGGGCAGAACATTAATAAAGTTATATCCCAGATACTCTCAGAAAGAGTGTGGACATAGAGATTATAGAAAAGAGGCTTGAGCCACCATTTCATCCAGCATATAAGAAGTAGAATGAGGTGCCCTAACTAGATTGGCTCAGTGGATAGAGCATCGGCCTGCAGACTCAAAGGTCCTAGGTTTGATTCTGGTCAAGGGCATGCACGTTGGTTGCAGTCACATACCCAGTAGGGAGTGTGCAGGAGGCAGCTGATCCACGTTTCTAACTCTATTCGCCTCCCTTCGTCTCTGTAAAAAAGCCAATAAAATATATATTTTTTTTAAATAAAAAGGGGGGGGGGGGAGAGGTGTTTACATCTCCTCACCCTGTCCTGATTCTTTGGATGCCATATTGTTGAGACATATTCAGAAGATACACCAGACCACTCAAGAAAATAGTTCTATGATGGATTAGCACTGTCTCCCATGGGGAAATGGAGTGGAAAACGGTTTTTAACTGCTTCAATAATTTTCCATGGAGGTCTACATATTCACTAATCTGATTTCTGACCCTTTTTATCATCAGGAGGGCCAGGTTGCAACTAAAAGTAATTTATAACCCATCCCTGCCCCAGCCACTACCGCCAGCCAAGGCTCTTCCTGCATTGTTTGCTTGAAGTCTGTATTCCTGCAACTTCTCTTCCCTGTTGCTGTAGAGTGACATCCCCTCATAGGGCTTTCCTGATGGACCAATGGGAATCAGCCATCTGGTCACATGATGACTCTGCCTGCCAGAAGCCAGTTCCAGCATATCATAATTGCAAGAGTTTCATCAAAAGGTTGACGGAACTTGGAGACCCAACAAGGGTTGAGTCACATATGTTATCACCTGTTGGGAGTGGCTAACGGCATTTTCCCAAACCTGAATAGGATGATTGTTTGCTGCCAAACAGTTCAGGGCTTCTTAATCTACATGTGATTGTCCCCTACTGGCCAAACACCTGAACAGCCATAAACTATTCCCCAATCTGACAATGCTTCTGTAGGAAACCCTTGGAAGTGTATTATATCCTAAGGCAAGAACAAATTGTGTTAATAAAAAGCAAGGGGTCTTGAGACAAGGAGAACTTAGCTATCTAGCTAAAGCTCCTCTGACCCCCAATGCCTTTCAAAATTATCTTTCCTCTTTGGACTCCTACTTAATATATACACAGCCTTTCTCCAGAGTGCTGAACCCTTCCTTCTTAATGTTGGAACAAGAATGCTGGCATCTTGCCGGGACCGGTTTAGCTCAATGGATAGAGCGTCGGCTTGGGGACTGAAGGGACCCGGGTTCGATTCCGGTCAAGGGCATGTACCTTGGTTGTGGGCATATCCCCAGTAGGGGGTGTGCAAGAGGCAACTGATCGATGACTCTCTCTCATCGATGTTTCTAACTCTCTATCTCTCTCCCTTCCTCTTTGTACAAAATCAATAAAATATATTAAAAAAAAAAAAAAAAAAAAAAAAAAAAAAAAAGAATGCTGGCATCTGCCCAAAATCAAGTCTGTCCCCAAGATTATTTCCTTTCTTCACTTATTCACAGAGAGGGTCTTTATAACCAGAGGAAACAATGAGACACTCATTGCTGAGATCCCAGAAATGTGCTGACCCAGGAAAACACTAGAGAAATATTTGTTTCACTGAATTCAAGAAAGAATGAATGATATTTTTTAGATAATATTGACTTTGTTGATGAATGCTTTATTTGAAAGAATGATAACAGGAAAAAAAAAACACTAAAGACTAAAATTTATTTATTTGGATTGTTTTAAAGTAAATTACACTTACTGATAAAAGAAAATCTTTAGAAGGGTTTCCTAATATTTATCTCTAATTTATTAAGTTCTTATGTGAGTATATTTATAGTCAAACTGTAATGATTAGAGAGGCTGATTTTTACTTGAGGGAATATAGACCTTTGAATATTTCTAAATGTTTGACTTTGAGCTACATTTCTTATGATTTAAAAGTTATCAGGGTGTGGGAAAAAGTTATAAAACTTGTCATGTTTGAAGTGCAAATTAAAGAGAAATGAGAGGTACTAATGGAACTTGATAAAATAGGACATTTTATATCATTTTAGTCCTCTGTATCATGATTTTTATAGTAGCTATTTCAATTAAACTCCTAATTTTTTCTATATTCCTGGTAGTCTTTAGAATATAACAAGTTATAAGTCATATGCAAAATATTATTTTTGGTAATAAATAACTAAAATTCACTGTACTATGACTTTGATTTAAAATAGTCCATTTCTAAATGTTTTGTTTATATTTGAAAATATCTAGTTCGATTAAAATATATAAAAATCTCCATGTACAGAACTTTTACTTTAGAAAGATAAAATATATCACATTAATAGAGTTATGGATTATTCCCTTTAATACTTTACTGTCCTCTGTCTTCTTTGGAACCACTATATTGAAAAGGGTAAATATTAGAAGACATTGAAAAGAGGTGAATAGAAGGCCAATGAATGACCAGATAGTTATTTACACTGGGTCAGTATCACAGGAAACAATTTCAGAGACAAAATGCTTTTGACTGGGGAAAAATATCTGGCCCCCGCCAGTGTGGTTCAGTGGCTGAGCATCGTCCTATGAACCTGAAGGTCATGGTTTGATTCACAGTCAAGGCACGTGAC
This sequence comes from Pipistrellus kuhlii, assembly GCF_014108245.1. Lineage (NCBI taxonomy): Eukaryota > Metazoa > Chordata > Mammalia > Chiroptera > Vespertilionidae > Pipistrellus > Pipistrellus kuhlii. Next base: position 184,603,725 of record NW_023425529.1, read on the forward strand.
AGGTTGCTGGCTTCATCCCCAGAATGGGGTGTGCAGGAGGCAGCCAATCAATGATTCCTTCTATCATTGTTTCTATCTCTCTCTCCCTCTCCCTTTCTCACTTAAATCAATAAAAACATATTTTTAAAAGGGAAGAAAAAAATAGTTGGAAACTATAGAAAAAAAATATTAACTGAGTGAAATATTAAATGTGAGTATTCACTTTGCCAGGCAATTCGTGTGAATATTGTTTCAGGGAAGTGATGCCAATTCAAAGGCCTTGGTTAAACTATAAACTTCTACCTGGATGTTGACACTGATGAGAGCTTCCACATTTGCTGCACTCTTAGTTTAATCACTATACTGCAAGCTTTATTCCTTTAGTATGGGCCAAAGTTCTTTATATATATTATTGTTTCCAGAGAAAGAAGGAGAAGGAAGAGGGAGAGGGGGAGGGAGGGGGAGAGGGAGAGGGAGAGAGGGGTAGAGGGAGAGGAAGAGGGAGAGGGAGAGGGAGAAAAAAACATCAATAAAGGGAGAGAATCATTCACTAATCAGTTGCCTCCTGCAAGCCCCCTACTGGGGACTGAGCCTGCAACCTGGGCATATGCCCTGACCTGGAATTGAACTGTTATCTCTTGGTTCATAGTTCAATGCTTAACCACTGAACCACACCAGCCAGGACAAAATTCTTAATAGAATACCTTATCACATGGTCTTTCTGCTCCACTGAATGTCAACAGGCTGTTTCATTACCCCAAGAAAAGGCATTTTAATGCCAAGAAATATTCATTACTGCTAAAAAAAAAAATAATATTTTCTAGAAATAAACCAAAGTAGTATTATCTCCCAGATCAATAATCCTCAACAGAAATAAACCATAGTAAAGTTACCCTGCGTAGTCTGCCTGATATTAAGTGCAAAAGAAGAAAGGGTGAGAGGAGAAAGGGAATAAAAAATCCAAAGAACTCTCCATTTAAAAGCAATCACTTAGAAATAAGTAATAAAAACCATTGACATATGCCATATTTTCCAACTCCCAGCACCCCTATGGATAATTAAAAATTAAATAGATGCCCTCCAGTTATTGAAAAAGCCAGAGTCCTCCCATCTCAGCACTTCAAGTGGAGAAGCAGAATCAATTCCGAGGTATCCATCACATGTTTTATTTTTCCGAGCAACATACTTTTTAAAAGGAGAATGTAGAATGAGGGGTAATATAATTTGTAAAAAATAAATCAAAGAAACCTAATAACAGACATCAATGTTGCCATCAATCCTGGTTCTCTAAGTGAAGTAATACCGCTGCCCGGCGCTAAGGTCACCTGCCTCATCCGCCTCGGGCCTGGCTGTCGTAAGAACGGAATAAGCAGGTGATGCATGGCCTTGCTGGGTTTCCACCTGAGAGAAAGGATCAGCAGGAATGGCCCACCATAAAGCACCTTAATGTGATCACTGAACTGCTAGATAAGATAGATGAAGTGATTATTGAGTATGAGAAGCTTTCAATTCCGTGGAAACCACTTCAGATAACAGCCGTCCAGAGTCATAGAGAGAGGTCATGTTTTGGTTCTTTAAATAACAGTGCAGCAAAAGGCCACAGAGAGCAAATAGGCATGGGCAAAAGTGGACTTACAGTTTTTTGTATAGAGATTTCTTCTTTTTTTAAAATATATTTTATTGACTTTTTACAGAGAGGAAGAGAGAAGGATAGAGAGTTAGAAACATCAATGAGAGAGAATCATCGATCACCTGCCTCTTATACACCCCCCAATAGGGGATGTGCCAGCAACCAAGGCACATGCCCTTGACCAGAATCGAACCTGGGACCTTCCAGTCCACAGGCCAACACTCTACCCACTGAGCCAAACCGGTCTCCGATGTATAGAGCTTCTTACCTAATAAAAGAGAAACATGCAAATTAGCCATCGCTCCACTACGCCCACAGCCAATCAGAGTGAGTATTCAAATTAACCTAACAAAGATGGAGGTCCATTTGCATATGCAGGCAAGGAGACTAAAAGCCTGCTATGAGGAGAAGGCGGGTGATAAAAGGAGCTACAGGAGCAGTGCTGTAGACAGAAGCAAGGACTTGCCAGCTCCCTGGTGGAGCAGGAACAGGAGCAGGGAGGTGCAGGCTTCCGGGCGGCTGGGAGTGAAGCCAGGAGAAGGAAGGCCTATTCTTGCACAAATATCGTGCAATGGGCCTCCAGTAATACCATCATTAACAAATAATAATAAACTGTTTTTTGTCCTCAGAACACCTACATTTCCCTGCTCTGTATATAGAGGACTAGAGTTCCTGTGCACGAATTCATGTACCTGCGAGGTCCCTCAGCCCGGCCTGTGCCTCTCACAGTCCAGGAACCCTCGGGGGATGTCAGAGAGCTGGTTTCAGCCCAACCCATGAGGATCAGGCCAAAACCAGCAGTCTGATATCCCCCAAAGGATGTAGCTGGACCAAAGCAGCAGGCGGCTGGGAAGGAGCCCCCACTGGGGCTGGGCACAGCTCCGCAGCTGCTCATTCTGCCTGCCAGCACTGCTGCCACTTGTTAGTGCTACTGGGGAGGCAGGAGAGGCGCCCGCCACGACTGCTGTGCTCTCCAGCTCTGAGCCTGGCTTCTGGCTGAGCAGCGCTCCCACTGTGGGAATGCACTGACCACCCCGGACAGCTCCTGCATTGAGCGTCTGCCCCTGATGGTCAGTGCGCGTCATAGCAACCAGTCGACCGGTCATTCAATTCATTCAGTCGTAAAGGTCTCTTAGGCTTTTTATGGACACAGATAGTACTTACAGCATCAATGAGCAGACACAGCTGCTCTCTTTTTCCAAAACAAACTTGAAAATCTTTTCTTTAAAATTAAGCAAAACAGGTGATATAAAAAAACATACTTATACACATACTCATTTCTATCAAAGATAATCACGAGATACCAACAGAATTTTTTAAAACAACTCCTTTGAAACTCAAAATTTTCAGGTTAATGGGATTTCCCCACCAAATGCTGAAATGTTTTGTGAAGTAAATACATTATAATGAAAAAGTTCCTTTTTTTTTTAACTTTATAAAAAGTTTTAAAGATGTTTCATAATATATTTTAAAACTGCATGTGGAGATAATAGCTCGTATAACCAGTATATATAAAAGCCTAAAAGGCAAAGTGTCCCCTCTGGAGTTCAACCCACCCACCTGGAGTTCACTTGCTTGCTATGATACGTGCTGATCACCCGGGAGGGGGGGGGGGGGTGGCACGGAAGGAAGACCCCAGCTGGCAGCCACTAGGGATCCTACCCATGTACTGGGCCTCCAGTATTCTATAAGACAATAAAACTGATTATTGAAGGTTTCTCTCTCGCAGAGAAACCTAGCTGAAATAAAAGTATACTATAACTTTAAGTGTAGACAAAATTTGCAGTCTCTCTGTTAAATTTCCTTTTCTAAAGAGAACTCAGACCATCCTGAAAAGGGTTTTCTCTGTAAGAGTGTCTGCAATCTAACTGCTATCCTCTCTCCCAGAGGCCTCACTTGCCACAGAGTTTAGGATTGGGGATGAGGGATGTTCCTCCAACCTGACACTCCTCGGCCTCTCTGAGGATGGAAACCATCGTGACACCACTGGCCTTGTGAGGCTCACCGTCCTCATTCAGAGAATTAGGAAGGCTGGGCTGGTCGGTCTCCCAGGTTCCTCCAGTTCTGAAACATTTCCCAGCGCAGAGAGGTTTGGAATGAGCACGTAGTCTTGTGATTCATTTCTTTCAGCTGTAGGTATTATCCAAACCACTGTCCATCGTCCTCTACTACGGCTTTCCCCCTTTTCCACCAGTCTCGGAGCCTCTTCGCTTCTTCGAAATGATAAGTACCCTTGCTCCTCATATGCATACATTGTGTCATAGCAACATCCCAGGTTCCAGAATGAAAAACAGCTTAGTTTAGTTCATGGAGCGACTATTAACCAGCTGCGGCAGCTTGAGCATTTCCCATTCTCTGCCTTATGCTTTACCATCCAAAATCACGGTGATGACGCAGGTCAGAGTAGAAAGATGGCGTGGTATGTTTAAAAGATAAAAACTATATCCGGACATCTCTGTGTTTGTCCCAAAATCCCCAGTTTGCAGGGATAACAAATATTCTGGGTAGGACAAGAGGAGGCTCGCCATGGTGAGTACACAAAACACAGAGTTTATTCCTGTATTGTTATTGATTAACCAGAGGCCCAGTGCATGAATCTGTGCATGGGTGGAGTCCCTCTGGGTGACCCGCTGCTCCTATGTGCTGCTCCCACTCATCCTGGCACTGCTGTGCCTGCCATGGGCTCGCACCCAACCAGTCCTAATCGGAAGACGCTGGTGCTGCCACAGCAGCGTCACCAGCCATGAGCCCAGCGTCTGGTGCCTTCCCAAGGGGAGACTCCTGTAGGATAGGGCTGAAACCGTTTTTTGAGGGATCCCTGGTTGGGAGATGGTTCAGGCCAGACTGAGGGATGCTACCTGTACATGATCAGCCCCGAGAGGGGTTCAAGGAAGGCTCGGGGCATATCCTGCCCATCTCACCCACTCCTTATTGGCCAGACCCCAGAAAGCTAATCTACCACTTGGAGCATCTGCCCCCTGGTGGTCAGTGCACATCATAGCAAGCAGTTGAGCAGCCTTAGCATATCATTAGCATATTACACTTTGATTGGTTGTTCGGTTATTCTGCCATTAGGTCTATTTGCATTTTACTCTTTTATTAAGTAGAATGATTGTACCTTTTCCATACAAACAACTGAATTTTTTTAACTGAAGGAGCACTGTCTGTCTCAAGGATATTTCCTTCTCACCAGAAGCACCACTTCAGAGTGAATCTCTTTCTGGAGGTGAAATTTTCAATAATAAATGCTGACATGTGTGAAAGCTATTTTTTCCCACGAAGCAAGATTCTTCGACTCTTCCATATTTCATACCTTTCCTGCTCATAAAAATCAATGTGTTTGTCTCAAGCTCCCCGGGACAAGTCCAGTCCTGTTGCCTGGAGTTCCCACACCTAACAAATCCTTCCCATAAAATTAGGCATCTTCTCCATAACACGTACCTCTTGGAAAGCACAGTCAAGGGAGGAAATTAAAATTAATTGGGAATGATGGCCATAACAGCAAAATTACTCTTAATGAAAATGATATAGATCCATTAGGTCACAATGCACAGAAATTATTTCCCCAAGGCAGAGTTTTGAAGGGTCTCAGAAAAAGAAAGGAAAAAAAAAAAGTATGGCAAATTGGAGGAGAAAAAACCTTAAATAGAATATATTGATATGTATGTATGTCTAAAAAGAGGTCTCATGGCTTAATTTCTTCTAGACAAGGATATATCTTTCCGCACAATCACTGCCGATCAATAAAAGTTCATAGCAAACACTCTCAGGTGAAGAAAAGGCTTTGCAATTACAGTCCTGATATTTATCTTCCTCTTAAAAGAAACACAACGCACATGATTATGGCTTAAATGAAGTGCAGTGAGTTGCTTTGTAGCATCTCATTGCATTGTGCTTAACGTCCTTAAAAATAAAACAACAAAACAACACACAGGTCCATGAGTCTTCTCCCAGGGGAAAAGCACAGAATGTGAACCCAATGCTAAATTGTCCACAGCCTTGCAGACTGCATTACATTGTGGTCCCCTACAATTATATTTGTAAATTATCTTACAATATGACGGTTTATTGTGGGTGTAATATTCCCATTGGTCTACTCCTCATTTTGTTTTTCTTATGCCATGTATGACAAAAAAAGAAAAGAAAAAGAAAAACATAACATCAGGCAATATGGAGGATTCCCTTTTTCCCCAAAAATATGTCATTTCGATTTAATTTGAGTTCGCAGGACAGAGAACTGGCTCACCATCTAATAACTCAACACCCCCCTGCCTGGGCTTCCCTGTGCCTGGAGCTCAGACGCCTGCATTTTAAGCAAGTTGTGTGGGCAAATCTTGTACACATTCAGCTGAAATTTCCCGTTAAAAGAAAGAAGAGACTTCATTATGCCAGAGTGAATGGAACCTCTCGGGGGCAGAGACTCAGGGAAGCTTGTTTAAGACTTCTCACCACGGGTAGGACCAAGCCCTTCGGGACCGGGTTGCTTCTCCGCAGTCTTCCCCAGCCTCAACCCCACACAAGCTCTGGGTGCCCCACACTGTCAGCATGGGCTTAGGCCACACTGTCTGATTCCCCCACCAGCCGAGCTCTGAGACATACAGCCCAGGAGGCACCCTCCACCACCTGCTTTCCAGACAGCGCCCAGACCTCGTCCCCACACTCAGCCCACACTCAGGAAAAGGCTCATTCATGTGCCATTATGTCAATACCCTGACTTAAAGGGAACTCACATATCATAACATGTGCCCACGAAAGTGAGGCACAACAAACTGCAGCTCCTGAGCTACATCCGGCTCCTTGGGTGTGGCTCTTCCACAAAATACCACGGCCTGGGCGAGTCTATTTTGAAGAAGTGACGTTAGCAGAAATTTAAGTCACAGAAGTCTCATGGACGCTGTGCTCAGACCCACCATGGCTGATGCCTGGCTTCCTAGATCAGTGTTTTGTGGAAGGTGTTTGATGCATGTCTGTTGGTACAACTACTTTGTACCAAATTGTGGGCTTGATCCCGGAAGGGGCCGTGCAGGAGGCAGTTGACCAATGATGTTTCTCTCACTGATGTTCTACCTCTCTCTCCCTCTGAACCTTTAAGGGAGGTTGGAGATGGAGGCTGAGAAGGATGGTGAGAGCAGAGGTCAGTTTGCAGTCATCACTTGTCATAAAAGTTTGGAAAAACTAATTTCACAATGTGACACAGGAGGATCAAAAGCTGTGCTTTGATTATTGCCTATTCTTTCTTAAAAAATAGGTTTTACATCGATTTGATATATATATATATATATATATATATATATATATATATATATATGAAAAGCCAATGGCTATATATATATGTATATATGTATATGTATATGTATATGTATATGTATATGTATGTGTATATATATGTGTGTGTATATATATATATATATATATATATATTGAGAGAGAGAGAGAGAGAGAGAGGGAGGGAGGGAGAGATGTTCTTTTCAGCACTGTTTACAGCAGTGACTGAGGGGGAAAGGATATGGCCTTTCTGTTGTAAAAGGCCAATTTATTGAGGGTGATTGTTTCTATTTATAGCTTAGGTGCTTGGGGTTTTCAGTAATTTTTATAATCTCTGAATAGTGATGATATAGCTTCATTGTTTCCAGTTTTTCTACTTCTGGGGTTTATTTTCTGACACCTTTGCTTAACTATTCTATAACAACAACATATAATAATACATGACACTTTTTATTAGAAATAAACATTGAAATTTACTAAATGACTTTTTCATGATCATATGGCTTTTCCAATTGCACTGCCATTGAACAGGTCAATTTACAAACATTAAGAAAAGTTTCCCCTTTTTTGTACTGTCCCGCAGCTAAACAGTACTGGGTTCCTGACTACTAATGGAATCCAATAATACTTTCTTCCCAGCTATAATGTCTTTGGGGAAGAAAGCTCAATAGCAGTTTTTATCCTGGTAAACTTATATTTTATACCACTTTCCCAGACCATTCTTCTTCATAGCCCCTGAAATAGCAATTTGATGCAGGTTTCCCTCTCTTATTCCTGATTCCATGCCTTTTATATTACTTTCATATGTTTTTGATAAGTCAAATGTTCTGCATCATATTTATTGATATAAAAATAAGTTTCTGAAATTATTTTTAAATTGTGCTATTAGTTCAAATTTTTTAATTTAACCTGTTGGATTCTTTCATCATCCCTTGTACATTTTGCTCCATTGGCAAGTTTCAGATTTTTAACTAAGAGATTAATATAAAGTTTGCTACTCATCTATGGGGTGATCTTGTTATTCACGTCAGTAAAACCATTCTTGCCTCAACGTAATTCTTGTGTATTTAATCTTTTGTAAACTAAATAAAGAATGCTAAGCTCCGCTACTCTGTGTTTTCCTGTGTTTTTTTTTTTGTTTGTTTGTTTGTTTGTTTGTGATTTTTTTTAACCTGTGCATTTGCAGTTTCTTTTTCTTATTTAATTCTGCGTCATAATGGATGACATTACAGGGAGGCAGACATGTTTGTTGTGGTTTAGGTGCAGGATTTCAGAGCAAAATCAAAAAGTCTTCTCCATCTCCACTTACTCCCCAAGTAAGACAACACAGAACATTTTGCATCATGCAGCCACATGCAATCCACACTCCTGGGAGTAACTAAGATTAAAATGATTAAAATCGGCCATGACTACTTTCAACCATAAATCATATATTAGAAGATGCAGGTTGAGTCCAGAATTAGCGTGCATATCTTCTGCAATCATGTCTTTAAGATCCATATCGCAGTGATAAACAAGTCCAGGTCTATTAGATTCAATTCTCATATTTGTTATTTAAGCCATAAAAGGAGCCATCTAAGCGATAATTTATATTTCTTTTCTTTTCATATAGCGCCATGATTTTAAAGTTTGTATGACTGTTTTAAACACTGTTCTGTAAAGACTAAAAGGTATTGTGTAAATTAGGGGATATTTGAAATTCGCTAAGATCAAAATATACATAGCAGGATCTGGGCCCCAACATTTAAATAACTGTGTTTATCTCTATCCATCTATCTATCTATCTATCTATCTATCTATCTATCTATCATCTATCCAACCATCATCTACCCACCCCTCCATTCATCCATCAATAGCAGGGAAAGAATGAGAACAGAGAAGAGAGACAGAGAGACAGAGACATTGTGGAACCCTGCCCAACAGCATATTTAGATTTGATTTGACATATTGAGGCCATTTTCATGCTGGGCCCATCTAAGAGGCCTGTCCAAACTTAAACCTTTAAGTCCTAACAAGGTTACCCCTTTTCCATTGTTGTGTATTGACTAGTGTCTCCACAAAATGTATGTCTAATTCCTCACCCCAGTACCTATGACTGGGACGTCACACTGAGAATGTTTCTGCAGATGCAGTTCAGGCTCTCCAGAGGAGATACTCTGAGCTGCAGGGTGAGCACCAGATCCACTGGCTGGTGTCCTCAGAAGAGTATAGTCAGGCACAATGACACAGACACAAAGGAACCCAGAGGGAAGGCCACAGGAGGGCGGGGGCTGGAGGGAGAGAATGATGCAAACCGAGGCCATCCAGGGTTTCTGGCCACAGGAGAAGCTGGAAAGGGGCAAGGCGTTGACTCCCTCTCAGAGCTTCCAGAAAGATCCAACATGGCCCCAAGGTGACTTCACACATCTGGCCTCTGGACTGCGAGGGAATACATGTCTGTTCTTCTGAGCCACCAGTGTATGGCCGTCTGTAGAGTCAGCTGTAGGACACTGACCAAGCCACCCTCCCTGCCAGTGTCCTCTCTGAGCTCCGATTTCCTCAAAGCAGTGAAGGTCCCTCCCACATCGCCCACAGACATAAGGGAGCATTTCCGGTGATTGACTTCCCAATGAGCCCCAGCAAGGAAACCAAGGCTGGTGGGCACCTGAGATCACTGTCAGAAAAGCCTGGATGCTAGGTGACAGGGACATGTCTCCCCTCGAACTGGTTGACTGGCTGGATCCAGTGCAAAGGGCTTCCTTTTTCAAGGTTTTGAATGGGCTTTGGAAACCCAAGGAAATGTAATGAGAAGATGCCTGGAAGGGATCTGTTTATCAAACAAGGCTTCTAGAGAAATAAAAGAAGTTATTGTTTCTGACAAGGAAAAGAATGGCTCATTTACTAAGTCATCCACTTAATGAAATGCAAATGAGGAGCTGTGTCCCAGGGCGATGAGAGAAGGGACAGACTATAGAAATGGACACCATCTTGTTGATCTTATTGATGATTCATCTTACATCTCTCCAGCTTCTACAAAAGTGATTTTACCACGCTTCATATCACTCATGGCTCTTTCAATAGTCACTGCTTTCTTTATTTTTTCTTCAATCCTCCCCAAGGACATGCTGTTGTATTTTAATTGATTTTCAGAGAGAAGGAAAAAGAAAGAAATAGAGAGAAACATAGATTATGAGAGAGAAAAACATCAATCAGTTGTCTCCCACATCTGCAACAATCAAGGATCAAACCTGCAATCTCGGTACCAGTATGTGCCTGCCCAGGAATGGTGCCCATTCCCTTTGGGTAGATGGGCCTGCATTCTACCCACTGGGCCACCCAGCCGGGGCAGCCTCTGAACTCTTTAAACCCTGTAGAAACTCTCTCACACACTCAGACACTACCTTCAGATTTGCCCTAAACCCCTGATTCTGCACTTGGTGGCTTCCTAAGGTCACTGACGGAAGTGCTTTTCTTCCTGGCCTGCAGACCATAGTCACTAGAAGCTTACTGAGCACGACAGGGTGACGATCAGACTCCGGACAGAAGGCTGTGGCTGACTCCAGTGGCAGTGCCATCGCAAACAAGGGAGGAGCACAGGCTCCATAGTGAAGAGTCCGGGTGTGGGGAGAGGCCTAGATGGATCGCAGCGCAGAAAGGGAGGAGGCCCTGTCTTCCCACAGAGCAGCACGCCTGGTGTGGGCTGTAGACACAGGCAACTAATGGCCCCGAAACAAAACTCTCCTCAGTGAAAGGTCTAAGGTCTTGGGCAGGGAAATACAGATTGCTGGAGCTCCATACATTTAATTATAAACAATTCTAATAGAATCACATGATTTTATTTTAGGGATTTACAGTATTAAAAAAACAAACAAAACAAAACAAAAAACAAAAACAAAAAAAACTTCCATTCCAGAAAGGAAGTAGAAGCGTCAAAGAAAATATAAATACAAGATTGTATTTTTAAAAATATATCGTTATTGATGTCAGAGAGGAAGGGAGAGGAAGAGAGATGGAAACATCAGTGATGAGAGGGAATCATCGCTAAGCTGCCTCCTGCACGCCCCCTGCTAGGGATCAAGGCAGCAACCGTGGCCAGTGCCCTGACCAGGATCGGACCTTTCCCTCCTGCACTGAGCCACCTGGCCAGGCCACGATTGTGATGCGGAAGGACCAGATTGCTCCAGGCTTTGCCAAGAGAGACACACATGAAGTTTCGGAGGCTGCTTCTAGGAGAATGTTTAGAGGCTACTCAGGCTGGGCCACTTAATTTACGAAGTAACCTGTTAGCAGTCCTGTTTCTTTATTTCCTTACGTGAGGTGCTCCTTCAGAGGCAGCATATTCAGAGGGAAACACCCTGATGCTCACTGGAATTTATCGATATCCGATCCCACAGCCTGCAGGGTCCTCTCCTTAAAGACCAGGTATCCGGGTAAGGAAGGAAAAACAAAAACCCAGTGTCCACATCCCCCACGACAGAAGGACAGCAGCCAGACTGACCACAGTGCCCCGGGCAATGCCACCTGAGCGTAGGGTGCTCCGTCACCTCCCGAGGACTCTTACCTGAGACTCCCACCGGGCCTGGGGGACTGGGCACTGCCCGCGGCCTCTACAAGGAAAAGCAGACAGTCAGTTACACGGCACAGGCATGACAGCGTGGCTGCTGCTGGCGGCTTCTCTAACCCCACATCTACTCCACCCAAGGCCCTCACGTGACTAGTGCCAAGAATGCGCTTGGTAATGTGCGGTGCAGCTGCAGTGAACTGGCATATGCCCACTTCTCCTTCCTGTTATGTATCTTGCACCCAATGTGGCCTAGCCATAGAGGAGGGGATCCTGGCTGCTCTGCCATCAGCACACTCATGATGACAGGGATCACTGACCTTCTAAAAGCTTTGAGATAATGATTCCTGTCTGTCCCAAAGAATGTTACCTTGCAGAGTAAATTGCGCTTCAGTCCAAATAATTGGCTGTATGACTAGACATTCCTGCAAGTTAACTGACTATATATATATATATATATATATATATATATATATATATATATAGTAACCTTGCAATGGGCATGAGTTAATGCTGGTAAACCATGGGATACGCCTGCTGGTCTTTATTCCTTCACAACATTTCTTTCAACACACAGGAGCAGAATTAGAATCACAGAAGTCCATCCACGCTGAGAAGGTTCCCTCAAGCACGGTGGCAAACTCCTTGGATAACAGAGGAGGAAATCGGAACTGAGAGATATTATATTACTAACCTACCCATCAACGCACAGATTTGAGTGAAAGACAAATCTCAGACTCTGGCAGCAGCAGGTAGTGTTATGTTGTTAATAATAACGTCTTAAAACTATATTGTTCAAACAGTGATTTATGTAAGAGTCCACACAACAATACGGCGGTTCCAATTATTTAAGAACATGCTCTATAAAAGCCATTGCATGATATTTATTAATATTTATTAATTTAAAAAGCTTTAACACCCAGGCATACCCTCTGATGTGATCATTTTTCGCTTTTGAGAATTTACCATAAATAAATGCTTCTAGATGCCAACATTGTAAACAAACAACAATTAAACTGTTTATTTACTTTTTTCCCTATTATAAAAATGTTTTTAAAATCCAAGTATCCAACTACAAGAGATTGCTAAATATTGTCTGTTAAGTCAATAAAATAATATGCAGCCACTAAGCAATGCCATGGTAGAAAGGTATTTTATGGCACAGATTTTTTTTTATTTAAAAAATAATCTGTTAGGATGCTATAATGAATGTATTACAATAAACAAGTGCTCTAAGCTTAGAGCACTAGTTAAGTGTACAATTTTACCTATATGTTCCCAAAAATTCTAGTTTAGCACTTCTTAGTTGGGATTCAGGAATCTGTATTTTAACAACTCCACCAGGTGATTCTCATCATGAGAGAAGTTTGGGAAACACTGGGCTAGAACATCAGAAATGACTTTTAAGTGATAGATAATTTGTAATGTTAAGTGATATTATATAATATAGAAAATATTATATAATATAGAAAATATTATATAATATAGAAAATATTATATAAAATAGAAAATCATTATCCTTTAATATTGGCACCTGTGTGTTTGTCACACAATTTAAAAATTACCTTTCCACAGTTTTACTGGAGTTGTGAAAGAAAGAACTAGAGAAGTAGAAGCTGCAAATACTTAACAATTGAACTAGCTAGTTGCTAGTCATCAGATGATTCCAAATGAGATTAACAAAAATCAAACTAACCAGCTCCCGAAACAGGAAAAAGCGAAGATTTTTATCATCATGGAATTACATGTCTAATATACATTTCTCATGTCATTTTGTCCAACATTTAACTGTTAAATGTAGCATTACACAGACAACCTTATTTGAATACAATTAATAGCAAAGCTATTTGAATTAGATTGTCGTACAAACTTTTCCTTAAACTGAAATGGTTTTAAATATGTTTGCCAAATGTTAAAGTTTGTATTTCATTTGTGTTCAGAGTAATTATCGTTCACTGTTTTCAACCTTTAAATGAGTACTGTGCTCCACAAACTTACTGATAAGCAATATATTTTCATTAAAATGTTATTACTTCCCCTGGTAGGAGCCTCGTCCTGTGTACCAAAAGGTTGTGGGTGATTCCTGATCCTGGCACCTACCTGGGTTGTGGGGTTCCTCCTGGGTCAGAGCATATGCAGGAGGCAACCAATGGGTGTCTGTCTGTCTCTCTCCCCTTTCCTCTCTCTCTAAAACCCAATTAAAGAAACACACACAAAAAACAACAACAACATATCCTTAGGTGAATATTACTAAATTGTTATTACTAGATTTCTGAAAGATGTGGGTGACAAACAGAAAACAAACATCACTGGCTAATGATTACATTAAAATGAACAAAGCTTCACTTAGTTTTGATCCAATAGTTACCAATAATTTTTTAAAGAAATGTAGCCAATTTTATTTACACAAATAACTTTAGAAAAATATAGTTTAAGGCTGTTAACTCTTTATATAACTTTGATATATTTTTGAATAAAAGCAAAATAAAGCTGGCAATAATTAAAATATTGTCCAATGTACTTTGAATATAAGCAAAATGTTAAGCTGTATGTAAACGTGTTGTGAAAAGTGTGAATAAGGAACTCACGATGATAAAGCATTGCCAGAAAGTGTTTTAGAAAAAACCTACAATAAAAATGATGATACCTACAAAACATAAGCTTCATGCTTCTGAAAGTCAGTATCTACCCATACTGCACATATGAATACAAGGTATTTCATTGCATTTAATTTGACCGTAACAGAAACTCATTTTACATAAGGAATCTCTACATACTGCATAAAATTAAAATAACTTCAAAAACAATGAGAAGAAGAAAGTAGAATATATCCCCTAACAAAACAAATAGTCTCAGTTGTTAATCTCTAATATTATCTTGCCTCTACTTACTATATTTTCCGGCATATAAGACGACCCCCTAATTTTACAGTTAAAACATAGGTTTAGGCCTATATTCGCTGTATAAGACTACCCCCCACTTCCGAGGCAACACCAGTTCTTTTTTTAATAGACCGTCTCTCTGACTCTGGCCAATCTGAGCAGGCTTTTTACTAGAACACAGTGTAGCTTCCAGTACAGAACATGTATAATTTGCATGCATAAAAAGCTTGCTCAGATTGGCCAGAGTCAGAGAGGCGGTCTATAAAAAAAAGAACTGGTGTTGCCTCGGAAGTGGGGGGTAGTCTTATACAGCGAATATAGGCCTAAACCTATGTTTTAACTGTAAAATTAGGGGGGTCGTCTTATACGCCGGAAAATACGGTAAATTTAAATATATGTGCATCTGTGTGTGTGTGTGTGTGTGTGTGTGTGTGTGTTAAAATTTTAAATTGATGATGAGAACAAATCAAAGATAGAGTAATATTATTAACGGAGCATTTAATATTCATCTTTTAAATCATTTTTATCCACCTTCTGGATGCTCTCTAATTTAGGCACAGCATGCTCTTTAAGAAAAATGCTTAGGAATGGAAGATAAATCAAATACTTATTTTTCATTAATATAAGCCATTAACGTTAAAATGAATGTTCAACCTGATATAATTATCCTTGCAGGACAGTCTGTTCAACCCATAGCACACACTGTTTCACACGGAACGTTAAATACATGTGCACAAACACATACACTGAAGTCCACATATCATTTCTAGTTGTCAAATGTGTTGGAACATGGGTTGGTTTATTTATGCTGTTATTAATTTCGTAGAAAAAGACAACTTCAACCTAGAAATCTTTGTCTTCCAAAGAACAGAATCCCTGAAAACTGCATGAACAATTAATTTTTTAATTTTACTGAATGTATTGGTATGGCCTGAGTTAATAAAATTATATAGGTTTCAGGTGTACACTTCTATAATCCATCAACTGTATACTTTATTGTGTGTGCACCACAGCGAGTAACTCTTCTTGGTTTTAGTATGTAACTATTCAAAAGCAGTCCATGAGTGCCAAAAAGACATTTTATTTTTTAAAAAGTCAATGCAAAGAAGTCTTTCTGCTTTAATCAACAACGAATAACGGATTGACCTATAAGGACGAAATATTAAGTAATGCAGTGCAATAAGGCCGTGGCCCACAAACTGTGGCTCATGAGCCACATGTGGCTCTTCCACAAAATACCTCGGCCTGGGCGAGTCTATTTTGAAGAAGTGGCGTTAGAAGAAGGTTAATTTTAAAAAATTTGGCTCTCAAAAGATATTTCAATCGTTGTCCTGTTGCTATTTGGCTCTGTTGATGAATGAGTTTGCCGACCACGGCAATTAGGAATTGGTATTTGCAACAATAACTAGTTGCCATAAAATATGTTTAGGTTGAACAAAGGTTAAAATCAAGTTCATTTTACAAACTTGTGAAACTCGCAGGCAGGCAGCCCCGGGTAAGCAGGTGCCCTCACTCACCTGGCTCCCAGCTCAGGTAAGAAACAGGCTTGTGAGTGGATGGTTTCCCTTCTTACTTGTTGAGGCACTTGTTCTGGGTTTCCCACAGAATCACAGCATGTTTACTGTCTGTTTTACAAGATGATATTCTAAATCTTACATGAGAGCAAAGGTCCCTGTTACATAGTGGTGATCAGCATTTAGTACAAAAGGCCAGTGAAAGACCAGCACAGTCCTAAGCCTTCTGTACTGGACTGGCTATGGAGAGCTGAACGGGGCACTAATAAGATTTACATTTTAATAAGATTACCAGCAAATTGGTCATAAGGCAGATTTTTGAGGTATATCTGATATAACATCAATATGATTTTTTAAAACACAGTTATTTCCTCTTTCAATTTCCCAACATATGATTGTTATCTTCAGTTTAGGAACAGAGTTCTGAGAACCCGTCAAACCTTCCAAAACCTTTACAATGTTCATATTAGAAAACAGAAAGCAATTATTTTGGGCATGGTGTGCTGAGAGACAACCAAGATCATAAAAAGTATTCCAATCATAAATTAAATACTGCTTGGACACCTGTCTTCTAATGCTACTAGGTAGTGATGCTTTCTATCTTTGAACTGTACCTCTCTCCATCACTTTCAAAATATCTCAAGTCTTAATAAATGACTAGGAAGGTTGTCTTTGTCTTTGTAGTAATTAATAAATTATTCTAATCCTTAATTTTCCCAATCTGATGCAAATTTTTGATTCATCCACCTTTTCCAGTGACAACTTCTGAAATCAGTGCTGTAAAACAAGGAAGTTGGATTTCCACCAATACAAAGAAACATCTGTGTTAGTCTTACCCAATGGTTTTAGTATTTAAATGACATTATAAATAATCCAAGAAAATATGCTTTGCTAAGGAATTAATCACAAGTTTTTATGGTAGTTGGATAAATAGTAGGATGGCTTACCTAGTCATATTTCTATGATCAAATATCTCTCAAGCCATATGAGAAACTAAGTATGTCCTACACAATCATTTAGAAAAAATCACTTAAGGTCCTAGAATTTAAAAAATAATTTTGGGTAGTCAATGAACTAAAATATTTTATAACAGTAAAATTGTACTCATATTAGAATTGTGAGTATATATATATATATATATATATATATATATATATATAATTAATCTATATTTATTCTTCATGGAGTTTTAGAAGAAATGCTGATTGAAAAGAGTTATTAAATATAAAGGTGTTTGTACCCAATATACCATTAACATAATAAAGGTTCAATTAGAGTAATAGTCAAAATTGGAAATATCATTTCCAATAATAAATCTGAGGTTCTCATCATTTCTGCTAAAACGTTGATTACAAGATGCAGTTTTACCTGCTGTGCTCATCCAGAATAATTTTTATTCTCCTATAACTAAAAATTATTTCCTATAGAAAAGTTTTATTAAAACTCTCTCTTCTAATTTGGACCTAATGGTGCCCCAAGCCCCCAATAAAATTATTTTACTTTCTAGAAATTATCACTGAAAATCATATTTGCATTTAATTATAATTTATATAAGGTAAAGCCAAATAGGCTGGTGATGAGGTAGAAGTTAAAAGATAAAAAGCTTTCATCTATTATTTAATCTTCCCTGACTGATAAACATTTTATCTCTGAGAAGCTAATTTACTGGGGAAAGAAATAAAAGCGCTTCTTCATAATCTCTCAATACCTCGATGTGTTTTTAAAACTTAATTCAGTTGAGTATATTTAAGTCTAGAGCCAATATCTACTTTTCATGCTGTTGGAAGAAAGCTACCACCCTACTGAATATAGACATAAGATAAGAAAGCCCTGAAAAGGTGGGATGAAGATGCAAATAACACAGAAAGCGCATCACTGTAACACACACTTCATGACTGACACGCTTCCACTATTATTGTGAGGTTTATATTAATTATGGACACGCCCCACACACTTTAACACATACTTTTAAAGAACCCATTGGTGATCTCATAATTTTTAAAATAATGAAAAAGTTATTATTCACTGTAGTTTCCAAAATTCACCCACATAAAACACTACCACTGTTACAAGTAAGAGCCCTAAGTTATTATCTACGCATATATCTATTCTATGGTTTTCCCCCTTAAACTTGAACCCAACTTTGAACTTGTGTTACATGAACACACTTAGTCCAATAAACTGAAGGAGCTCAATGCTTTGTGTAGAGAGCATGAACCATTTGTTGAAGTTCTGAAACGTCATGTAATGATCTACACAGCAATGTTATATGAAGTTACTTCATCTTAGCAACACTTCATTGAGATTTGAGATGGAAAAACCTATGAATACACTTGATTTTCTTTGAAAATATGTATATCTCCTTAGCCATTATCATCATATACTCACTTCTCACACATTTTACTAAAGTAACACTTGCCTGACTGACTGACTTTTTAACGGTCAATAAGAGTCATCACGCTTGAGTAACGTGCATGTTTACTGGTGATCAGATATTAGGAAAGCTCTGCTTCTCATTCTGGTAAACATATAAACATGGCATAAAACTTTCAGCACCTCACACAGGAACCCTTTTGCGCCTGCATGTGTGAAGGGACACACAATGTGATACATACAGAAAAGCCCATCATCATGTAATCTGCATGGCAACAGGCAGGATGCCACCAGTTCCTTCAGAAAGGCAATTTCCTTATCTCACAGCACAGCAAGTCCGCAGCCTCCCTTGCTATCACATGGATGTAAAGGAAACACAGCAGAGTACTCTTCCAAAGACAGGATCTGGAAAACCATCACATGCATTCTGTAAAGATTTGCCCTCAATGTAAAGCACATGTGGTTCAAGTGCTCGCTGGGACCACATTGCCCGAAAGCCTTCTGTCTGTCCTCTGAGTTCTCCCAAATGTTTACACACGGTTGTAACTTTTAGAATTGCTAAATAATGAAACTGAAATAAGACCAAGTTTGGTCCGCCCAGACTCATTAAACCTGGTTCTATGGCACAATAAACTACAGCGAAATGCAAAAGAGCCAAAGACTAGTGGTGAGCAGACTACACTTAACCACCAGCTCTCTCCTCAAGTAGTGCAGGCAAACCCTGACGTTTCTGAGCCTTTGCTGCTTTTGTCTGCAAAATGGGCAGCCTGTTCTCGGTCCCTTTGAAGTTACCTGAGCAGAGGCATGCCTGTTAAGCTTCTGCATTCACGTGCAGAAGGCAGACTCTCCTCCTTGTTCTTGTCACCATGGTTACTGGCGGCCAGGTACCCAAAGGCGGCTCTGGAAGACGTGCGCCTTGCTCTCCCCATGCGTGCTGCCTGTGCCCAGCTGGCATCCGTCTCAGAACCCAGGCGATTCTTGGGAAGACCAGCAATCCTCCAAAAATAATGACTAAAAAGTCTTATAACTTTCTCCTTCAATTTCAGTTGCGGTAAGTTGTTCCAAGTAATAAGCACATCTCTCTTAAGTTTGAGAAACACAAACTAGTTGCACTCAAACGGATGTTCGCTTAGGGCAGCATACAGGCTCTCGCACGCTGTTCCATCCTAACACAGCAAGCACACTTTTCCCGTGGCAGCCTGCCCTGTCTGCTCCCGTGGCCTGGGCATCACGCACAAAATGTAGCCACGGGGCCAGTTCGGGGTACTATTTCTACTCTGTACAGGATACTATTTCTAAAACGCTTCACGCAAGAAAAAAATAAAAAGCTCCAAGAGTTGACATTGCTGCAGCCATGCTCCCCTGGCCTTTCCGTTAGCATGCATGTCTTCTCTGACCAGGAAAGGACCACGGGCCTCCCCTGACGGAGCCGGCCTCGGTGCCAGCCTGATGGAGGAGCGGCGCCCGGGGCCGGGCTCCACCTGCTGGCCGCGCGCTCCGCAGGCGCCGGAGGAGCAGCAGCAGCGCATTCAGCAGGTGGCTCCGGGCTGGGAAACTTACTGTGACTTTAATGTCTGTCCCCGGGATCCCTACGGCGGAGCAGAACACGGTGTCATGAGCACCCCCAGCTGAGCACCCCCTAAAACACCCAGGCGGGAGGGATGGCTCCGCGGCGGAGACGGTGCGGAGAGGGACCTGGGGTCCATGCGGCGCGGCGCTTCCACCCGCGGGTCTGGACAGCCAGGCCGGGCCCGTCCCGGAGCGGAGCTGGCGCTTCGCTTCTCTGCAGGGAAGTGGCAAAGGGACGGTGCTCCCGCGCGCCTGGGAGCTGAGACCCGCCGGAGCGGAGCACGCCGGCCTCCCCAGCAGTGCGCCCGGCGATGGGGGACCCGATCCACCGGGGATCCATGGCGGATCAGGGGGCCCTGGGCCGCTTCCTCCGCGGCGCGAGTGCGGGCAGCGCCCCCGGGGGTTGGGTCCCCAGACCGGACCGCGCACTCCTCCTCCTCCTCCCGCCCCGCCCGCCAGAGGTGCCCGGAGCCGGAGCCCGAGCCCGGGCTGCAAACTTCCCGCCGCCCGCCCGCAGCTCCCGCAAACTGGGCTCCTGCCGGCACCGGGCCGGGCGCACCCTCCCCGCCGACACCCGGAGGGGACACCCCCGAGGGGACTCCGGGAGGGGGACAGCCCGGAGGGGACACCGGGAGGGGGACAGCGGGACGGGGACACCCGGGAGGGGCACACAGCCCGGAGCGGACACTCTGGAGGGGACACCCCGGAGGGGACACCGGGAGGGGAACTGCCCGGAGGGGACAGCCCGGAGCGGACACCCCGGAGCGGACACCCCGGAGCGGACAGCCCGGAGAGGACACCCCGGAGCGGACACCCCGGAGCGGACACCCCGGAGGGGACAGCCCGGAGGGGACACCGGGAGGGGACAGCGGGAGGGGGACAGCCCGGAGGGGACAGCCCGGAGGGAGCGCCGGGATCTCCCGGGAACGATCGCCTCCGGCCGGGGCCCCGCTCCGCGGACCTGCCCGCCGCTGCCTCCCGCCGCGGGGCCGCGTCCCCGGAGGCGGCGGAGGCGGGAAGTTCGGAGCCCCCGTCCCCGCACCGGGCAGCCCGGGGTCCACCTACCTGGCCGCGGGGCGCCCGGGTGCGGGGCGGGGGCCGGGGCGTCCACGGCGGAGCCGGGCGCGGGGCCGGGCGCGCCGGGCGGAGCCCCTCCCGGGCCGGCGGCCTCGGCAGCACCAGGGAGCGGGCGGCGGGGCCGGGCCACGGGCTCCGGGCTCCGGGCTCCGGGCGGCGGCACCTGTGGGCGGAGAGGAACCGGCGCCGCTGGCGCTCTGGCCGCGTCCCCGCTCCCGCCGCTCTTATTGGCGCGGAGGCGCCGCTTATTTATTTATTTCCGCCCCGCTCCCTCCGCCTCCCGCACCTCCTCCTCCCGCGCCTCCCCTCCTCCTCCCCGCGCTCCCTCCTCCCGCACCGCCCTCCCCGCCCAGCGCGCACCGGCTCGGCTGCGGCTCCGGGGCTGCGGGCGGGGAGGGGCGGCCGCGGGGCGCGGGGCTGGGGCTGCGGGCGGAGGGGCTGCGGGAGGGGGTGGGGCTGCGGGAGGGGTCGGAGGCCGGGGACGGGGAGGGGGTGCGGGCGGAGGGGGTGCGGGAGGGGTCGGAGGCCGGGGACGGGGTGGGGGCGCCCCAAGACCCGCGGCGGCGGCGGGGGAGCGGGGACCTGCGCGGCCTCCGAAGCCCAGCCCCGCGGCCGCGCCGCCCGGGATGCGGATCCGGTGCGCGGCTCCCGGCCCCGGGGAGGCTCAAGTTTGCGCGTTTGAATGGTGTGTGGGCGGGAGGCCTCCCCACTGCCCCCCTGCCTGCCCCCGACCCCCGGCAGGTGCCCACCTCCCGGCTGCACCGCATGGATCCTCCGGGAGGAGAGGGCGCCCGGCCAGCCTGGGGCGCAGGGGGAGCCCGGGCTGCGCTCCGCTCGCTCCCTCGGCTGCTGCCCTCCCCCCGGAGCCGCTCTCACCCGCTGCCCTGCCTGTGGGTGCCGGCCACCCCCCTCTCCCCCATCCCCCCCCCTGTGGGTGCCGGCCACCCCCCTCTCCCCCATCCCCCCCCCTGTGGGTGCCGGCCACCCCCATTCCCCCATCTCCCTCCATCCCA
This sequence comes from Pipistrellus kuhlii, assembly GCF_014108245.1. NCBI lineage: Eukaryota > Metazoa > Chordata > Mammalia > Chiroptera > Vespertilionidae > Pipistrellus > Pipistrellus kuhlii. Next base: position 184,625,567 of record NW_023425529.1, read on the forward strand.
CCTGCCCGCGGCGGCCCTGCCTGTGGGTGCCCGGCGGCCTCTTCCCGGCCCTGCGGGGAGCCCTGAGCCCGCCCCCTCCCCCATCGCCCTCCCCCTCCAGCCCACCTGCCCGCGGCGCAGGACCCGGTCCCGGTTCGGTCCGGATTCCCTGGAGCCCGCCGCCCTGCTCCTCCCGGAGCCGCTCCGCACCCCCTGCCTCCGGCTCTGTTGGGACCCGCTCGGGCTGTGTGTGTCTGTGTTGCTGGTTCTGGTTCCCGTGCCGGTGCCGGTGCCGGTGCCGTTCACAGGCTTCCCGGTCGGAGAGCAGCGGAGGAAGGAGCGGGAAGAGATCTGGGAAGGAGCGAGGTAAAGGCGCGCTGCGGGAGCGGGAGTGGGACGCCGGGAGCGCATCTCAGCCCGGCTCTGGGTCCGAAAGTGGGGTCCCTCCCTCAGCCCTCTGCCCTCCAAGCCCTGGCCCTCTGTTTTGGGGCGACTCGGGAATAGAAACTGTGGCGCTTGGTGCTCACCGTTCCCTCCCACACCGAGCGCTTCACACGTTTTTGTGTCCAATCGCATCTAACGGTTTCTCTGTGCTGTATCCGTCTGCTGGCCGCTTATGGGCTTTCTCAGAAATTCCCTGGGAAGCGCACAGAAATCCTCCTCCTGGAGCTGCTCAGCACGGTTCCCTCTTCCTCCGCATCTGGAACGAGCCCCCCAGAGGTGAGGCTGGAGCAGGTGGGTTTGGATTGGGAGGAAGAGGGAGATGCTGTCCTCTCAGCTGCTGCCCTCCTGCTCCAGCCTCAGTCACC